>NW_026056788.1:0-558715 GCF_023758085.1 Alternaria hordeiaustralica | reverse complement strand
TCCCCCCCCCCCCCCCCCCCCCCCCCCCCCCTCCGTCACTGCTTTCATAATCACCAATATCATCAAATTATGCCATACTTATATTAGACGTCAGCATAGTACGCATCAGCCTGAAGAAGTGCGCAGTATGCTCGTGCCGCCGTAGACTGAGACCGGATAACGCTCACGACTTCGACGTGGACCGCCTCCGTTGTTGCAACTGCGCGAGACTGTTATATATATACAAATGCGCGTTACAAGATTCAAGTGGAAAATACTGTGAGAGTCAACGATGAAACATTTTTGAAGTACGCAGAAGCTTATTATACATACCTAGGTCGATGTTCATGATACCGATGCTGGGCGACTCGAAAGATGAAGCCAGGGAATTGAACCTGAATGTCCACCCATATGTTAATGACTCTTCAAGAATCCTACCAATCGATGACTGGTTATGCCGTGTGACAGTTTCTGTGACACCAAATGTTGAACAGACACGTTGGCTGTCATATGGCTCTAGCTTGATGGTCCTCGCGTCGTATGACGTTCCGAGGACAAAGAAATCATGTCTGCTTGGTAGTCCTGGCGCATATACGTGGGGCTACAAGAGGGCGGGTTGGGTATTTGCTTACGAGAAAGCCCAGTCACTCATACCTCTTCATGTCATAGATGAGCACCGATGCGGCCACCTCCTGATCGTGCACTGCGGTAAGATAGACATGACTCCAAGGTCGTTGGTCACTGAATCGGTAACTCTCGGCTGGATGTCTGTGACTAATGTGGAGTTTATGAGTAACGCCTAGGTATAAAAGGCCGTTTTCTAGTTATGTACTTGATCTCCTTCATCAGCCACCAAGCCTCTCGAATTCTACCTACTACCACGAACACATCACCAGAACCTGTAATCATGGCGAGTGCAACAGACCCGGGTCATTTACAAGTTCCGAAGCCGACACGCCTGGAGGACGCCGGCGTAGACATCCACGATGTGAACAATGGCAACCCGGTTTGGAGGAAGTTGCTCTGCTGCCCTCGGAACCGGCGGGAGATTTTCTTCAGCACGTACGAAGAAATGGCCAAGAACGAGGAATTTCAAAAGCGGGTTACGAATGGAGAGGAGATAAACGAAAACGTTGTGTGGACAAAGTGGCTCCCACGACCAGACGACGCCGAATTTTGGGCGTCAAGTCAAGAGGTGCAGGCCCAATGGCTTGATCATGACAATATGAAGGTGACGAATAGAGAGTTCAGACATGTGAACAAAGAGGACCTGCGGAACAAATTTGTCGATATCACTCCTGGCATACGCCGCATTTTCGTCGCAGGTATCGGATCTATGTTCCACAAGCAAGGGACCGTTCAGGCGAACATCAGGCAACACTTATTAGTCTATGAAATATGCCAGGCTGTCGTGTCTGCGGCTGATATACAAGAGTAAGACGAAATAAGGCTTTGGCCGTATCGAAAACTAACACAAACGCAGAAACAAGCTGGGAAAAGAGGCCCCCGGAATTGATATCTATTTTGAAGACGGCTGGTACACCCAGCGGGATACAAATTTCATCGCGGATCAATTCTCAAACCTCTCCGACCGCGTTAAGTCTCATGTCGGTTTTAGTGGGGAAGGATGGTCAAAACTGCACGAGAGCGGAGAAACGCTCTTTATCACTCTCAGGCCAAGCAATCCTTACCGCGAGTTGATGGCCGATTTTCTCCAGACGGAGAGAGCTGGTAAGACGCCACCCAAGAAGCCGATAGCAGTCATCTGCAGAAAAGGAACAGACATATTGGAAAGAGACCACAGCAATTCAAGGGTGGTAGACTGGCTTGGAACGTATACGAACAACCCGATCATCACGGATAGCGATGCGCCAATCATGGGGGAGACATTGTTGCACTATTAGCACTCTTGTATCTATTTGTTGGCTTGGAATGGAGAGTCGGAGCGGTCAGGTACTTTGATGGATACTACCTATTAATGTCATACTGTTTCCCTTTAAGATTAATCCCTATTTCTTTCCCAATGTTCTCTTGACCCCAACTCCATCTTGCCGCAGTAAGACTTCGAGCTATGCAAGATGATCACTACAGTAAACCTTTTTGCCTACATTTATCCGTCAAACTCTGGTATCACAGCTTGTCGCTAATGAGTCCTTTGCCGAAGCACCATGTGCTGGTTTGCGAAGCGAAAGACAGATGAATGCACGTGTCGCACAGTAACTCTGAGTCATCAAACTACCAACCTGGGGAATGAAGCCATGCTCAAAGCTCGATTTGGAACGTTAAGCTTGCCTTCTAGAACACTAGTTTAGGCCACGCTGAGGTCACCAGCTTCCGTGTAGAAGATACGTCCGAAGTAACATTCCATCAGCTATGTCATCTGCATTTCCATCTACTTAGTTGAACTAGGGGCTACTCCAACCAGTCTTCAGTGGCTCGTATGCAAAACATAAGCCCACGAATTGCCCACGCCCTCAACATCGCCTTCTAACAGTTCCCATGGGTCATAATACCTCTCCAGCCAATCTACAACGCGACTATCGCTCTGATCAAAGCCAGATTCCTCCCACCAGGGTCGGCAGATGACGAGACTGGGTCTTTTTGGTGGCAGCCAATCTGCGGGTGCAGCGCCGGGTGCAGCGTAAGGTGCCCTCTCGCCCCAGGTATGTCCAGCGAGGACTTGTCGAGGCGGAGTGTTCATGCCGAAAGTGACAAACGCGTACGCATTCTCATCCAGTGCAAATCGAACGCGTGTCTCGTTCCATCCACTTCCATCGTTACTCGCGCGGACTTTGACGAGAGGGTCGATAATGAACTCTTCTTGTATAAATTTAATGTCAGATTCCGAGTAGTAAGGATCCTCGAAGATGATCTCCAACGGACGAGTATCCGGACTTGAGATGTCGCGTTAGTGTACATCTATAATCATGGGTCAGACTTACGGATAGTCACATTTCGCTCTCCCGAGCAGAGCGACAACTACATGGCGTGCCAAGAGATGGGTACAGATGGCTTGCTCGAACTTTCCTCCTTCGGCTTTGAATATCGTACCTAGATCCATGAATACCGCTTTCCGGATGGTTGTTCGTGTTTGATTGACTATGTTCGTCAATGCCCACTGTTGCTTGTCCGGTTCTGGGACGGGTCGTTTCATCTGAGAGTATCCGATCTTCGTCAAAATGATTTGTACTGGGTAGGCAAGATTCTCGTGCCAATTGTTTCTGACATATTTTACATCATCATCCCAGTCGTGAGCTGCTTTAGAGCGCGCTTCTTTGATCCAAAACTCTTCCTCTGGAGCGAGGTCTCCCTTTCGAACGAGCTCTTTCCTCTGAGGGAGCTCTGCAGTGGTAGGGTGCCGCCCTATACCTTTGTGTCCGACGTGAGCGACCTTGTCGTAATCTCTCCATGGTCCGCCTTCGTTGTCAGGCACCTGTGTGAGGGCATCCCTGATCGTAGCCTTATCTGCTCGAGCAAAATGGTCGGCTCCTGCTGACGCTGCTGGTGGCTGTCGCGCTTGCATGATGATGGATCTGTCTTGGTGGATTGCTAAACTTGTTTCGTGAGTATACAGGTATCGATTCTGTGGTTGTAACAGAAGGAGTGTAGAAGAGCTGCCTTTTATATCTTCCAGTCTATGACTCCTATATCAATTGCTCAATACTACAGTTCTATCTACACGTTTATGACTGTTCAGTGAAACGTAGAACTCGCCTCCGCGAGATGCTAAGACGGCTAAAATGGCCCACGAACCATCTGGTGCCACTATCCAGGAGTGCAGTAATACCTTGACTCATGCAAGGCGATTTTTGCTATAGTCCTGGCCATCAAAGCGATCTGTCCAGCTCTGGTAACAGGAATGTCGCTTGCAGGCAACCGTGCAAGTGCCATTTTCGGGTATCTGAGGTGGTTGCGTAGTTCTAATCGACTCGAAGAACGTCGCACAATGATGCAATCTCTGGGCATAACATGCGAGGAATGTAGCCATAGCAGATGCTCAGATCTTGTACAACCAATGTTCGATTTGGCATGCATCACTGCCTATCAGCTCTTGTTGCGAAAGTGTCTTTCAAAGGCAGCGACTGCATATCATTGTACATATGATCTCATCACACTCCACATTTGTCGTGCATGAAATATGCGTCAGCATAGCCACAGAGCGCTTGCACAAGAGATATCTGTTTAGAAGTCTTCTTTTGAGACTCTTGAAACTTTCGAAACCTACAGTACGCTACACACAGTGGGTTGAATGTATAGTATATGAGATTTCTCTAACGGTCTTTCACTATGATCGTGACAGCCATAAGCATTCTTTCACACCTGGTCGAACTCACGCCCTAGTCAAGTATCGTGCCTCAATATTCTCGTCCATGCCTAGAGGTTCAACACGAAATTGAGAGAACCAAGTATGTTACTACAGTGTCATTCTATAGACTGCCTGCATCTAATTACACAACCTTAGAAGCTATGCATTAGCCGTCCCACACCATGGTATATTATCACCATCAATACATCATTCCTTCCTTCCGAAGTCCCAATGTGAACCTAAGCTGAGCCTTGTACACTCTAATCCGAAGGGGCATTGCCTTAAACCTTAGCCTTCAAGGTGTAGAGATAGATGTTTCCTCCCCATATCTTATTCCCGGTACCCTCATCAAACTTGTGTACTTGGTCGTAGTGCATGTTGAACCAGTTCCTGACACGGTAATCGGTTGGATCTCGCTCGTCTATGCCTTCCTTTGTTGGATCTCGACAAATGATTGCGCGAGGCTTGGCAAGCTTCGCGGTCCTCCAGGTTGAACTATCTTTTAATTCATCGGCTGTGTAGAGCAAATTGGCGAGAAGCTGGCGAATGGGATTCTTGGGGTTGAAGGTGATGAAGATGTAGTCGCCGTTGCCTCCTTCAAGGTAAGACCAACCTACGCCCTCGTTGCTGTTTCTCTGCAGGATGCGACCGCCATTGGTCCATCCCTCCGTTCCGTCACTCAGGTAACTCATTCCAAGGTACTTGAGATCCTCCTTTCCGTAATGATCATCTTCACAAATAAATCTAGCCCCTTCTAACGGGTCAAGGCTGCCCGACCTTGTCACCTCGTTTGCCGCGTCGGACAATACTTTGAGAATACTGCGAGCGAACAGATGTGCCCGCGCGATACCTTCGAAGTCTGATTCGTCGCAGTAGCAAAGACTACCAAGATCCAGTGTGACGATGTTGCGAATAGTGCCCCCAGCCTTGGTAAGGTCACTCAAGAGCTCTTTGTCCCAGTAAGGATCGTATTCCGGCAACTTCCCTTCTTTTCGTTTAGATTGAAGAGTAGTGAAGTGACTTATAACATCCTCCTCACTGCGCTTGTAGTTGGCACGCCTCGGGGAGCCTTCAATCCAGAACTCGGTGGGGTTTTCCTCACTTTCGATTTCTTCTGTGGTCTTGTAACGCCCGTATCTATTACCATATTGCCAGAACCGGTGATGAAGGCTTTTAGCTGTCAAGAGGCCCTGCTTGAGCGGTAACGGTGGCGGGAGCATCGAAGTGGACATATTTGGATGTGGATAGCCTCGAAAGTGGCAAGTCCAGGGTTAGTTGCTGTAGTTGATGCTGATTTGTTGATCGTTGATATGTGTGGCTGTTGAGTCGACTGCTGTGCTGTTGAAAGCTGAATTGTGTGGCGCAAAGGTAATGAAGCACCAGAGAAGGCCTTTTATAGTTGGAAAGTTGAGTGACTCTACTCAGCGCGAGCAGCATAGTGTGAGCAGATATGACTTTGAATCGGTAGAGTCAGGTATGGCTAATCAATCTCTAAGTACACTCAGGAGCGGCTCGTGGTCTTACCAGCCTTCGTTGTGCCACCCCACAGAAGTCGATATGACTCTGACGGAAGCGAGTATCCGTGACAACCAATCGTTGGCGCGTACCGTTGAGGGCCAACTCGACACAAAGAAACTCAGAGCTTTGACACAACTCAGAAAGTGACTCTCCACGCCGCACGAGCCTTGGATCACACCCCAAGATGGACACTCTCGACACATGACTCTGATCTGACTGAATATGCTGGAAAACATGCGAGCAAGTACCGATCAGCACCGGCACAAGTCGGGTGTGTGCACGTTCACCATAGCACGAGATACTCAGGAATGTAACGCACAGTCAACCTGAATGCTTTTGCTACGAGGTGCCGCGTACGACATATGAGCGGGGTATCATAATCCTTTCGTTCCTTTTACGTCGTTCCATAACTCTTTCCCGATATTCTTCCAGTTTCCGACCTCTTCATCACTTCTCTTTCTCCTGGTGAGGCCTGATCGCCTGACTTCCACGAGCCATACCACGCCCCAGTAAGCGACCGACAACGACACTAGTACATATGCCAGCCATACGATCAGAAGCACGGATGTACCTTGATTCAGCTTCCCCCCAGCGACGTCGATGATGTCACCAGCCACCGAGAAAACCCCAGATATCAACACCGTGAGCAACACGGCGGCGACAAATGCGAATGCGCTCGCAAGGAATGGCCAGAAGATGTTGAAGTAGGCGAGAAGCTTTGAGTGGGGAAAGATGATGGCTGGAATGGCGGAGACGGCGGAGAAGCCAGCACCGACGAGCGAGACGAGTAAGGAAGCGAAGACGGTGTATCGCACGCCGGCCAATACGGTAGCCATAGTCCTAAGGAGTGTTGATACTAGGATGATTGGGGAGAGTGGGTCTTGAGACCCGTCAGTTGGCGTTGTCAGTGTTAATAGCCCTACAGAAGTATGGTCAGTCAAACCCCAAACGCGTTCGGAATTGTGTGACTCACTGTCACTGGCCTCGCTGTAGCTTTCGCATAGTTCTACGACAACGATATCGGAAGCATCATCTTGAGCATCCGAAATAGAGCCTGAACAAACTGTCCTGAGGTAGAGATAGTAGACGTCTGCTAGGGCCTCGCCGTCCATGCCTTCCGACCGTTGCGATGTTGCCTCTGACTGAGAGCTCTCTCGAGCGATCGTAGTTGTGTTCAGCTGCGGTTCGTCAACATTTGTCTTCATTTCACCGAGGTCGGTATACGTACTGCCACGATGTACTGTCCACCAAACATGTGCTCATCGCTCCCCGCCAGTACCAGTACCAGCGTGAAGACGAAGCTTGCGACCGCGAATGCGATCGAAAGGATAGCAGAGAACCGGTACTTCATCAACACCCTTTTTGGTGTCTTGGGCGGCGCCGGCAGGGCCTTGTCGGTAGACTTCCGCAAGTCTCCAAGATCAGGCTCGATTGCGATCTCTTTCCCCGTGTAGAAGGTCTCCTCTATGTGATCCATCTTGCTCATCGACACACCGTGTGGTTGAAAGGCACTAGCGGCGAGACTGACAGTGCTGACGGATGTCAGTACATAAGGACGGGTGTATGATGTCCATAACAGAAGACCTATGCACTGTCGCAGAGATGATAAGTAAGGCGCTTCAACATGCGTGCAGCATGACGCAACTGTTCCTGGTTATCGGGAATCTTCAATCTCGATGTCTGGGAAGCATGGATGTACGTGGTAGGCTTGTCGCATGATCATAGTGTTGCATGATAGACCTGCTATATACCGTCGCGGATACGGCACATGCAGCCTTGCGCGGGGATAGACCGGTGGTTTCAAACAGCCTGCTAGTCGCCAGATCGCGATGGATGTGCGAATTCGGCGATCAGCGTTCCTGTTTCGGCGTCGCAGGACGTGGCCAAAGCGTGGCATTGAGCAACAACCAGCTTCAGATGGATGGGGTCTGAGATGTTTCGTCGACATCCAAACAACTTGCGCATGGCCGGGCCCACGCATTGGGAGTGCGCGTCGTGCCGAACTGAGAGCAGTCGTGAAGTTCGCGAATGCGAGGTGGTAGCTCCCGCAGAAACGGGGAGCGCTTCACTAGTGCGACTGAAACGCCGAACTTTAGGAACGACGATCGCGACCTCTCCACATAATGCTTGAGCGATGACACCGCGTCGCTCTGGTACATTTGCCAAAGCCTTTTGGTTGTCGAATAGTGACCGAGACTTGGTATAATACTCGAACGCGCAGCTTTGCTACTGCTAGAAGAACGATCCTGGGGGATATTGTCCAAGAGGCTGCGGCTGGAGGTTGGGAAACGCATCACCCTAATCATAGGTTAGTCCAACAGCACCTGATGAGCCGAGCTAAACGTACCCAATCGAGAGGTAAGGTATACTGGTCCAGATCCATTGGCATGAAGCCAAAATCGAACGGGTGACCAAAAGCACTATTGCCCATGTCGAAAGCATCCGAGTCGGGAACAGCAAATCCAAGATTGTTCGTGTCGAAAATCTGGGATGGGGAAGTCAAATCAGGTTGGGCACCTATGTGAGCCGCTTTCGATGACGTTAGTAGATGTAAGCGGGTAGTAAATAAGGTGCCGCTCACCGTGCGCCGATTCGGTAGCCTGTACCCCACTGCCGTGAACTTTAGAGAGAACAAGCTTCACGGCTGTAGCAACCTTCCGTGCCTCCTGCGATCTTTTGCTAGCCCTGATCCAGATTTGATAAGCGGAGCGCAACGACGCGATGATTTCCTCTTGCGTTGGGGACGCATGGTCCAATTGCACCCCGCTTTCCATGGGCTCAGAAGCCGGTGGGATAGGAGCAATGAGGTCTTCATCAAGTTCGACTACCAAGACGGTAGTTGCGAGTAAGAAGTCTTGCGCAATGATGGAAGACATGTACAAGCTCAAGGTAGAGAGGCGCCACCCTGGTGAAGTTAGTCTACCTCCTGGTTGAACCTCAGCGTCAAGCTTGCTCTGAAAGCGAAGCATCTCTATAGCAGCGTTCAAGCAGACCCTGCGAGAATATGCATATCTGCTATCGCTTCGGCCGAGGACGAAGTAGGGTCGATGCAACATAAGCTCGGCCTTCAAGAAGGCTACGTTCAAATACGTGTAGCGCATGAAGTCTGGTGATAAGTCGGTATTAGGATCGTCGAAGGTGTTTGATGTGGGCGACTGTGGTATTTTTTCGAAGACATCTCTTAGTGTGGCGTCCATCTCGGTGATCTCTCCGTACGGTGGCAGCGATGTAGCATTGACGAGATCTACAATTCTGGCCTGCACGCTTCGCAACCTTGTGAGAACGATGGAGTAAAGTAGTTGCGTCAACTCAGTTTCGGGCCTTGACGGTGGTAGTTCTAGCATATCTTCGTGAAGGTCATCTTCACTTAAATTGCGAGGCTCTTGAGTGTCGTACGTAGACGGCATGATCGTCCGTGGCAGTCCGGCTTGAGAAGAGGTGGTAAAATCTAGCGACATGACTACGAGCCATTTACGACGTCTCAGCTCACCTTCGTGAGGCGAGACGTTCGGAAATCTCGACGGATCTCTGTGGTATCCCATTCGGAAACAAAGACGTACAAGCATGCCAACAAGCATGTAGATGCTGAACTGGCTATCGCTTGAGCGTAGAAATTCGGTGCCAAAATACAACAAGAACGCTTCGATCGTGTATGGCGGTGTTTTGGTATAGTTTGCAAGAATCATACCTAGATATTGACGTACGGACTTAGCAGTTGCGTCACATGTAGTTTGTACTCAGTTCCTACTTACATTGCGCAGCCTTCTCGCGATAAAAGCCGATTTGCACCAGATCAGGAGCCAGTCTAGTATCGTCAGGTTGATGAGCGTTCACCCCGGCTTGGAAACGAAAGCCAAGTGCCAGTGCAGCGTAGAGAACACCCAACCACATAGTTGAAGTTTCGAATGGTTGTGTCCACAGCTCATTGTACTGTATGACTATTAGCTACCTGAGGTAGAAATAATCATATTATCTCACCTGTTTGAGAAAGGTTGGCTTGTGGATGAGGGCTGGAGATATCAGTGGGCGCTCTTCAATCGAGGTAGTGAACATACTTGGATGAGATTCCATTGATATGAAGAATGTATCAATGAGTCGATCTGCTTCCGGCCGTGGAGGAAGAGCGGCGAGCAACTCTTCTCTAGTCGCATGGAGATTACGTCCAAACAGCAGCTCCGGACCGGGTACTCCATTCATCACTTCGTCATCCGGGTCGGGCGATACGGGCACCTGGTCGAGATGTTCGCGCAGCTCAGATATCTGGGCTGATATTAGAGAGGTAAGAGTCTCTGTGAGAGGTTTCACGTACGCTATCAAGTATGCTTGTCCAATGTCCACTGTTCGTATAGCTTGTTGCATCGCAGCTGAGATTTACGCGATCCGGCGTGCCAGGCAAGTCACCATTGTTTCCTCCGTTATGATGTAGCCGCACTTGTGATGGGCTAGATAGCGCGGGATTAGCTGTATCAACCGCATTTCCACCGATGAGATTGGTGACGAGCTTCTCGAGTTGGTCAATCCTGTCATGGACGCTGGTTGGGATTTTGGGTTCCTTATGCACTGGTGGGTTGCGAACATAGACGCACGACAGCGAGAGTCCGCGATCGACACATGTTTTGCATGGCTGCTGTCGATCACATTTCAACCTCCAGTCAGTTAGCATGCAATTCTTTTGGGCAGGTAAGGTGATTGTTTACTTGCGTCGTCGACAAAGGGTGCAACTTAAGACGGGCTTGTCTCTTCGTCGACTTGGAGGTACCACTCTCGGCGTCTGACCATCCGCGCTCATTTCGAGTGGTAGTATCACAGTGGGTCAAAACAAGGCGTAAGGGGACAAGTCGCGTTGTTACGAAGATGCCTTCGGGGCGGCCATCATCCCCGATGCCGAGGCTAACCGCTTCGGCCGAACACCCCCCGCATTCCATCTCAGCTTACGTCACTGTCAGCAATCATAATGTTCCTAGTTCGCGACTGCACCGGTGGAGATTATCCTAAAGACCGTTGCATTCTGATCATTCTTCTCGTTGTCCGACTATCTAGATCGCTGGCACACATGCTAAAGTCGCTATCTATCTAATTTCTGCTCCGCCTAGACGTTAACTATTACGCGGCAGATAAAAAAGAGCTAACTTAGAAGCCCTATACCTTACCTAAATAAATTATCTAAACTATTTCTTACTTTCTACTTTTCTCTAACTTTATAACTACGTAAATAACTTTTAATTTTTTTTTATATTTTTTTTACTATATCTAGAAGTATAATATAGAACTAAGATACTTTAAAAAAAGCTAAAATAAAAAGTACTTTTAAGTATATAAATATAAAAAAAATACTATACTTTTATAGTAACTTTTTTAACTCTTTTAAAGTTAAAAAATACTTAAAATAAACTATATTAAAAAAAAATAAACTAAAAAGTAGCTAAAAGTATTATAACTATAAATTTAAGCTTAAAAAAAAAAGTTTTTTCTAACTTTAAATTAAATTTAAAAAGCTAATAAATTTTTTTAAAATATTAAGTAAAATACTAAAGTACTTACTTAAAATTAATTAGCTAAAAAACTTAATTTTAAAGTTTTTAAAAAAACTCTAAAGTATTATTTAAATTTTTTAAACTATTATAAGTATATAGTATATATAAAAGACTAAATTTCTAAGTATTTTATAAAAGTAAAAGTTTATTATACTAAAATAATACTTTTACTAATATAAGAGACGTTAATAGATAAGATAATTATATTAAGTTAAGTACTAAGTAAGATATTATGTACAAGTTAGAGAGAGCTATATAGGCTAAACTTTAATATTTAGCGCATAAACTATCTACTAGCGCCTTAGTAAGTAAAGGTTATAAGTTTAATCTATAATACTACTTTTCTCTAAAAAGAGAGTAAGTTCTAATACTTAAACTACTTTTGTCTAAAGAATAAAGAAAATAATAAAACTATATATATAATAACTTACCTACTTTGCAAAAGCTACTATAGGCTAAATATATTACTTACTATATTCTTCTATTCTATTACTACATTTCTTTAATATATTTATATACTAATTATAGCCTTAATTACGTATATTATATATCTATTATTATACGTGTACGCTTATATTAGCTAGGTATATTATTATATTAGAGTATTATATATGCGTAAGCGCGCGCGCGTGTAGACTTAGATCTATTTCTATATAGTAAGCTTATATTACTAGTAGTATAGTAACGTTAGCGTCTAGTTATAATAGTAGTAACTTAATAACTAGTTCTTACTATAAGTACAGTGTTAGTAAGTCTCTTGTAAAGGTATAACTTAGCTAACACTCTTAATTATTGTAAGTATAACTAATTATTCTAGTCTTACTATTATTTCTATTAGCTATTATTACTATAGAACTTTTAGTAATTATTTATGTCTTAACTTATAATAGAGTTACTAAGTTAACTAAGAGTATTATAAGTAGAATAACTCTAATAATGTTATTATAACTACTAGTTATTAGGTAACTATTAACTAAGTATAGTTAAAGGCGTAAAGTTATATAACTAGTATATTCTATTTACTAGTAAGAGAGTTAAACTTCTTGTGCATAGTAGGCTTATTAGAGTAATTATAGTAATACTAGATTATAGTATTAGTAGAGTTAACTAAGTTTATATATAGTTTCTAGAAAGAGTTATTAGAACTCTTAGAGTAGTTTAACTACTAGACTAAATACTAAAGAAGTCTAGAGTATTTCTTCTCTTTATAAGAGTAGGTAGTAGAGTTCTTAAGCTTTATATTAATGTAATAGTCTTTAATTACTTTAACTATATACTCTGTATTATCTTTAACCTCTAGATTAAACTTAGCAGAAACCTTAGAGTTCTAAGTCTAACTAGAAAGTAGGTTACCTTTAACTAAGTATAATAACTATAGATAGAAGACGTTATAGATGTACTTTATATAAGCTAGTAGATTAAGTTTATACATAGTATTATTAATAGCTTATATAATAGTAAAGAAACTATAGTTCTTTAAATCTAGTAAAGTAGAAAGATAGCGCGTTCTTAAGTTACGCGTATTAAGTATTACTTAGTTACTAACTTTAAATATAGAAGTAGAGAGCCTTTCTTTATTAGTGTATTTAGTTTACTTAGTCTAAGCCTACCTTATAAAGAGCTGCAACTTATTCTAGAGTATCTTTATCTAATTAGTAAAGATATTAGCATTAAGACGTTCTTGTTAAGTAGGCGCTATTAATATTATTACTAGAGCTAGAGCTATAAGCTTAATACTTCTATAAGAGTAGTAGCCTTTAGTTATAAAGAAAGGTAACTTACCTATAGTAGAGCTAACGCTAGAATTTACTTTAAACTTAGCTATTAGTAGAAATAGTACTTAGTTATTTTACTTATAGTTAATATAGAACCTAAGGTACTATTTAAGATAAGAGTTTATATTCTTAGTCTAACTATCTATTTATAAGTAGTAAGTAGTAGAGAACTTTAGTTAGACGCCTAGTTACTAGTAGAGGTATTTCTAGAAATAAGAAATAAACTATAAGTCTTAGTCTAAGATAATCTCTTTAGAGAAGCTTTTCTTGCGCTAGATATACTTAATAAAAGTAATAATAAGAGTGTTAGTAGTTATACTTACTATTAGAATAAACTTCTTCTTCTTAGTAAGTTAATTAATAATAATAAGAATATCTATAAAGGTCTAGCTATTATATTTATATAGTAGTAAGTAGATAATAAAATCTATAAAAATACATAACTAGTACTTATTAGAAACTAGTAGTAGGTAAAGTAATCTATGTTTACCTTCTCTATAGGCCTTACTTCTCTTATATATTAGGTAAGCGCGTATATATTACGCAACGTTTATAGTTATATATAGCTAGTAGTACTATTATAATAGCTTAGAGTAGAGTTTATATTTACTACTATAACTACTATATACGCTATAATAAGCTTATTTAATAACTTAGGTTTACATAACACTAGTAGAGACGTAGACTTTATTCTATATATATGTCGAAGTTAGAGAGTAGTTGTAATTGCTTAATCGCAGACACGTAATCGCTTAGCTCTTAGGTATATAGCTAGAGATTTTATTCTAACTTTCTTTTGTAGTAGATTAATTATAATATACTTATTTATCTCTAATTATTAATTGTCTCTAGCTCTAACAGTTATAAGTCTAGCTGCTTAATTATAGAACTAATTCCTACTACGTATTAAAGCTTGCTAGAAGATAGATTAGTTAATCTTGTTTCTACTCTACTCTCTCTAAACGTTCTGCGATTAGAACCTCTTCTACGCAATTACTTACTTGCTGCCTACCTCTCTACATTACTGCATTAATTCTACGCTCTAACTCTATAGATATAAGTAATTGCAATATAGCTATTGTAGCTATAGGTGTGCTTCTTAAGAAGTAATCTAACTAGAACACCTAGTTCGCGCTTCTTAAGTAACACTACAACAAGAAGAGTATCTAGAAAGAGATTAATTCTAATCTCCTAGATATTAAATATATAGATACTCTAGAGCCTAAGTTCTCTAACCTTCTAGTTCTAGAGCCTATAGCTCTAGCTCTTCTCTCTACAGAGCTAACTAAGAATTAAAAGAATAAGTATAACAAAGCTACCTACAAGTATAATACTCTCTTGCAAGATTACAATTACAAGACTAAGAATAGTACTATGCTTATAGCCTGCTAGAACTATAAGTCTAAGTAGTAGTTAAGAAAGAGCGAGAAGATTAATAATGTTAAGACCTAGATTATACGCACTGTTGCGCTAGATTACCTATTACTTATAACTATAAGTAATAATAGAAGAATAGTCTAGTCTCTTGTAAAGACTTTTAAGACTATACTTGCTTCTACTAATTAGACTATGTAATATATAGTTTGCGCGAAGTATTACGCTTATCTTAAGAAGACCTAGAGAGAAACTACTAAGAAGTAGTTTAACAACTAGTTAATACTCTACTAGAAGGTAAAGATCTTTAAGCTCTTAGAGGTTAAAAGACTTCTTGCAATTACTAACTTTCTTACTATAGTTAAGAAGTTTAACTCTAAGTAGGCCCGCTAGTAGCAATATAATTAATTATTTGCTATAGCTCTTAGAAAGAACACGTTAAGCCTTAACAATCTTAGTAAGGTATTTAGCGTTGTTCTCTAGAAGATGTTAATTACTACTAGAAAGAGAAAAGCTAACACGATCTTTAACGCTATTGTAGGTTAACTTTCTACTTCTACTAAGTTAGGCAAGAAGTAGTTAAGCTTACTATCTAAGCCTTGCCTCTGCAAACCTAACGTAAAGTATAAGTAGAAGTCTATCTTGTGTTACTAATTACAGACTACAATTACTAGATCTAGGCTGCTAGGTATTCTGCTAATAGAACTCTTAGCTTAAGATAAGTAAAAGATCTAGAAGCGCTATTGTAAAAGAAAGTAGAGCAGCCTGCGCAAGAAGGTTAAGTAATCTAGCTAGAAGATAAGCGCTTTAGCTTCTAAGTATCTAGGCAATATAGTCTTAATAATTATTTGCCTAAAGAAGCTAATTGCTAAGTTTAGGCCTTCTATCTTTAGCACAGGCTTTAAGCCTTACGCGCTCTTAGCTAGTATAATTCTTAATAGTAGAGCTATAGTCTACTTAGTTAATAATAAAGCTTTAATTAAGCCTAATTTCTTTGTTAAGACTAATAGAGAAATAGTTAAGGCAGGTAGCTAGATTCTTCTAGTAATTAGTATTAGTAATTGCGTACTTTGTCTTATTCTTAGTACCTCTAAAGAACCTAGAAAGGCTAATCTTACGCTTATAGGCGTTAAGATTGTCTCTAGTTTTTACACTAATATTATCTTAGAGAAGCTTCTTAGAAATAGCAGTATATAGTACATAGGCTATAATCGCACAATTAGAATAGGCACGCTAGAGGCGTTTGTTATTCTTATAACTCTTAAGTGTAGATTTAACCTCTTGTTTATTAAATATAACTCTTCTAACTATTCTTCTAATTCTGTTATTATAAATACTATTGCCTACTTATAAGTTCTATAATTGCGAACTAGTAACGCTAATCTTTAGCACTAAAGATCTAGCTACCTAGGTAAGCGAGCTCTTAAAGCTCTTATTAAAGCTACCTAGAATATAGAGATTATAGGCATATAGCGTAGTAAATGTAATAATTACGCTACTACCTATGCGTCTTAAAGGATCTCTTGTTGTTCTCGCGAGCTATTACTACGTCTCTTCTTTAGAGTATTATAGAACCTGTTTAACTTCTCTATAAGCTGTACGCTTAACAAATAGGCTCTAATTATTAAGAAGAATTATTTAGGCAAGCTGTATAATTATAACCTAAAGAACAAGACGCTAGACTCTGTAATAGAAGTTATTATAAGCTTTATAGCTGCGGTTAAGCGCTGCTATTAGTAGAAGATTGTAGAAATCTATTAGAATAACAACACTGTAACATTGCCTTAGAGAGAGTACTTAAGATATAAGAAATAGGCTAAAGAAAAGAGGATTGTAATTGTAACGCCTCTGCTATATACCTATAAGCCTAATAGCTTAGCGGAGAGAGCTAGCTAAGAGCTTATTACTAAGTTAATTAAGATACGCACAAGCGCTAATCTTCTAGCTAGGCTCTAGCTAGTAATTATAAATACAGCAGCTTAACTCTATAGAATAAGTCTATTATAGCTTTATAGCTATTAATCTCTAGATTAGGTATTGCATAAATAGTTTAGAGAGTATTTCTAATATTATTAGCTACCTAAGATTAGGCACTAGGCTGCTAATCTTTGCCTAGATTAGAGTAGAATCTATGCTTACAGCTATTAAGCGTATCTACTTAATAGTGATTGCGCAGCTAGAAAGCACTATTAAGACTTTAAAGTTAAGCCTTGCAGCTATATAGAATATCTTATTAGCTATTAAGCTTCTAACATCTATTATATATAGGTACTAGTAATTAATTAGGTAATTACAACTCGCAACGTTATCTTTAATAAGCAGAAGTTCTATTAAGGCAAGCGCAAAGAGGAGCTAACTAGAGATTAAGTACTTAAGTAGGTTAAAATGCTTAATAATAGCGAGCTTGTTAATTCTACAGAGGAGTTTAATATTCTTTCTATTAATTAAATAGTAAGCATAGTAGAGCTGTTAACTACTAAGCAAGATCTTAGAGGTAACGTAGGCTATAATTAAAGTAATAAGGTTAGCCTATCTATTAAACATAATTAAGGCTCTATTAATTTAATAGAGATAGAGCACAAGGCTAGTGTTCTATTAGAAATTTCTAATAATTAGCAGCTTTCTACTAGGCTTGCTACTCTAGAACCTACGCCTAAGCGTAAGATTTTAGAGATAGGCAATTAAAGTAATTGTAGAGTTCTTAATAGTTAAAGAGCAGTGTATACGCCTAAGAGAGCTAACCTATTAGAGCCTAGAGGTAGAGAGCTTTCTATACATAGATTAGAAGATCTAACTCTATCTATTAAGCCTGTTGCAATAGACTCTAGTTCTGCAGAAATAGATAAGAGACTAGCTTAACTAGAGTAAGCGCTAAAGAGACTAAGAGGTAGGCTGCCTAAATTAGTAGCCTTCTCTTAACAATTAACGTAGCTATAGAATTAGCTAGCAGCTAAATTCTCTAGAACGCGCTATAGTAGAAGAGTTATAGGTAAAGAGCCTAAGCGCTCTCTTTTTATAAATATCTATTAGCTATTAAGACGCTCTAAGGGCAAGAGTAAGTAGCCTACTTAGCCTAGCAATTAACTAGAGGGTAACAGCGTAGGTAGCGTAAATGCAGTAATCGCGGGCTTAGTTAATAAGTAAGCCTAGATTAACTTTTATAAGATCTACCTCTCTAGTCTTTAAGAAAACTAGAATAATTAAGCTAGCTATAAGACTATAAACTCTATTATTATAGCTGCTACGCTTAGCGAGCACAAGTTAAAGGCTACTTGCTAACACTGTAATAATCTTTAAGAGCTGCCTAGGTTATAGAAACAACTAATCTAGTACCTAATGCGTACGCTCTTTAAAGATGCCTCTAAGAGAGAGATTAATTAGCTAAGCAAGAAGAGGACCTAGACAGAAATCTATAGGTTAAAAGCCTAAGATTAGCTACTTCTATTAAAATAGGTGTAGACTTATAAGTATAATTAGAATAGCTATCTTCTTAAATGCAAAGCTTAAATTGTAGTTTGTAGTAATCTCTAGAAGAAGAACTTAATTAACATAACTTATATAGTAACGCTTACTATAAAGTCTTTCTGCGCTGCAATAGTAATTACTGCTTAGAGCAATCTAGAGATTAAATAGTTTAATATTGTAGGAGCGTTCTTTAACGCAAAGATTATAGTAGAGAACCTAGTAATCTATAAGATGCTAGATAGCTTTAGAAAGCTAGAATTATGTGTGTAGCTTAACTACGCGCTCTATAGATTACGAGACTCTCTACTATTATAGTATAAGAAGTTCTTAGAAACGCTAAGAGCTATTAGTATAGTAGCTTCTTAAGAAGAGCCTTGCCTCTTCTTTAATTAAGAACAAAAGATTCTTATTCTCTTCTACGTTAATAACATCTTGTTACTCTATTATAAGAGTATAGAATAACGCGTAATAGCTATATAGGCTAAGATCTCTAGCAAGTATAAGATCTAAGATTAGAGAGATGTAGAATAGTTTCTTAGTATTTGTGTAATTAGAGACTAATATCTAAAGATAATTACACTTATTTATAATACGTATATAGACAAGATGCTTAAGAAGTTTAAGCTTAGAGATAGATTTTTCCCTCTAACGCTTTTGCTGTTAGAGAAGCTAATTAAGAACACTAGAGAAGCAACTAAGCCTAAGATTAAGAGATACTAGAAAATAGTTAGCTCTATGCTTTACATAGTAATTATACTCTAACTAGATATAGCGTATACTACCTTAAAGCTCTTACACTTTCTTATAAACCTAAGTAATAAGCACAAGAAGGCTATAGAGCGAGTAATTATGTATCTCTACTACACTCGCTTTAATGCGATCTAGTATAGTAACTATAATAGGCCTAATCTAATAATTACTAGAGACGCATTCTTTGCTAACAACCTAGAGACCTGCTAATTATCTTATAGATATATTACTATATTATATAGAGGCGCGATCTTTTAGAAAGCTATAAGGTAGAGTATAGTTACTACCTCTACTATAAAAGCAGAGCTGCTTACTCTTAAGTATACTACTAAGAAAGCTATAGCGCTTAGGCGCTTTCTTAAGAAGCTAGCGCTTGATCTTAGAGAACTCTAGATAGTCTAGTGTAATAATTAGCAGATAATTAGGCTAGTTGTTAGAAAGAATAAGTGTATTAACACTTAGCTTAGGCATATTAATATCTAGAATATGTAGCTGCAGTAGAAATATGCTAAAGAATTATTTAAGGTTAAGTATTTAGAGACCGCAATTATACCTGTAGATAGATTAACTAAATTGCTTACCTAATAATAGTTTAAGAAGTTTAAACAGCTACTTAACTTGTAAGATTTATAACATTTAATTCTTAAGAAGTAGATAGAGTAGAGAGATCTTTATTTAGACTACTACTATAAAGGTTAATTATACCTAAGCTAGATCTTAGTTGCTCTAACTAGCGCCTAGTTGTAGAGAAGCAATTACTAATAATTAACGCAAGCATAAAGCAGATAAATTACTAAAAACTTTTCTGCTAGACTAACCTACACAGCTACTAACTTACTAACTACTATAGCGCTAATCTCTCTAATTATAACTCTTATAGTTACGCTTATTAAAGGCTAGCTTATTATTCTAGCTATTCTTAAAATTCTTAACCTAAGCTCTTAGACAAGTAGTCTTAGTAGCTTAATTCCGCATGCGAATCTTAAGCTGTATCTAATTATACTTAGCACGTAGTAACGCCTTCTAGTGCTTAGCCTTAGCTAGCTAACGCTAAGCACAGTAACAGAATCTATTACTTGCAATACTAGACATAGAGCTATTAGACTAGTAACCGCGCAGCTAAGAATTGTAAGAATTACAATACTAAGAATAATTATTGCGTAGCTAAGACTAATAATTGCGCTACTAAGACTAGTAGTTGCGCTGCTAAGACTAATAATAACTATACTAATTCTGCTGCTAATTCTGTAGTAGCTAATTTCTAAATTAAGAAGCCTACAGCTAGAAAGTTAGTAGTAGTAGCTGCTAGAATAAGCTCTAATAATAGTATTCTAAGTATTGCGGTGTTAGATTAAAGGCTATAAGTAGACAACTCTAAGCAGAAAGCGTAGGCAGAGCTATCTAGCTACTACCTATGTTAATTTCTCTTATTCTCTTGCTTAGTATTATAGACTTACTATAAGCACTGCGTTAATTAGAGTCTTAAGAAGTTGTAGGTAGAGCACTCTTTAAGCTCTTCTTGCCTAAGAACTTAGAAGTTCTACCTAATAATTTAGCTAGTATCTTAGAACTACTCTTAGCTTCTTTTTTCTACTTCTTATAAGTGTAGAGATCTTAGTAGAGCTGCTTGCGATGCTTTTAAGCGTTCTTAGTGTTCTAGCGCTATTATTAAGTTAGCAAAAGATTAAAAGAGCTAAAGGAAAGAGAATTATAAACTTACTTTAGAACTATAGTAATTAGCTATACCTGTGTAGCAATCTTAAAGGTTTTAATTAGCTAGATAGTAGCTATAAGAGTAGTAGAATAAACAACGCGCGACCTAATACAGCTGCTTAAAGTAATTAGGCTCTAGAATAGAATTAAGAAGTTGCTAATAGATATAGCGCTTACACTAGAGATATTAAGAAGCGTTATAGTTAGGCAACACTCTAACTCGCTTGCGCTAACAACTAGTGTACGTTAGGTATAGATAATCTAGAAGAGTCTTAGGCGTAGGAGCTTTAGCCTTAGACTTCTTATAAGAGTAACTATAACTATAACTATTGCTTAGAGACGCTTGCTTCTCTTAATCTTAAGCGCCTTAGTTCTTAACGCAGTTAGATTGCCTAAGGCCTAAATTCTAAGTTTAGAAAGCATTATTAGCAATAAAAATACTACTCTTAGAAATAGGCTTAATAGTCTCTTAGACGTCCTTGTTATTAAGATTATTAAACTAAGAGCCTTTATAACCTAAGTAGGCACGCTTAGTGTACAACTCTAATCGCTTGCGATTCTTATAGAGGTTGTTGTTACTAAAACTACTAGTCGCCTTAAAGCTCTAACCTAGATAATTGTTAGAATTTATAAAGCTCTAAGATAGTTAAGTGTTAGAAGTCTAATTACCTTGTATAAAGCTGCTAGAGAACAGGCTATTAGCTACTGTTATTCTAGAAGAGGGAGGTAGAATTTAAGTAGCAGTGTCTTTAAGTTAAGCGTAGTAGAGAGGTTAAGCGCTTAACTGTAGAGCGCTTAACTATAGAGTACTATTAAGTAGAGCACTGTTGCGCTAAGCGCTATTGCGCTAAGTGCTAGCTTATGTATTACAATTGCTGCTACTAGAGGTATTGTAATTAAAGCGTAGAACGCTATTGCAGTAGAAGCTAGAGCGCTAGCGCTTACAGCTAGAGTTAGAGTTAGAAGTTAGGTTATTAGACTAAATTATAATAGTTAGCTATTAATTTAGGTATAAGAGTAAGAACTTACTATAGTAATAGAGGGGATAGAGAAGTAAGTAGAGTAGAGGAGTAAGCAGAGTAGTGTATTAAGTAGAGTAGAGGATTAAGCGCAGAGCTTAAGAGCACTAAGGCTTAAGAGCTAAAGATCTTAAGTAGACAAGTTAATTAGATAGGTAGCTTATTAGCTTGTTAGCTTAAGCGTCTTAATAATATAGAAGTAGATAATTGCGGTAGAGAAGAGAAGAATTAGAGGACTTGTTATTATAAAGTCTCTAATTCTAGCCTAAGCGCGCACCTACGTAGGAAGCTAGCGCAGCTTATTAAGCTATTAATTGCGCTGCAAACTTTACCTAGAAGAGACTAGAAGCCTAGATCTTGCTATTAGAATTGTCTCTTACTAGTTAGATGCTTAGATTTCTATAGCTATTAGCTGCATTCTAGGCTATTATAAGGCAATTTCTAAACTAATAGAGTTAATTCCTAGGCTGTTAGGCCTCGTTTAAATAAGCAAGAGCTTACTACTATTAGTGTTAAGTATAATTAAACGCTTAGTTAGGCCGCGACCTACTACTACGCTCTAGATTCTTAAGCCTAGACTCTGCTAGAGTATACTAATTATAGTAGATTTAATAGAATTAATTTTAGTAGAGTAGATTAATACTCTTGCTGCTCTAGAGAGTGTATTAAAGTTAGAGAGCAGTTGTAATCGCTTAATCGTAGACACGTAATCGCTTAGCTCTTAGGTATATAGCTAGAGATTTTATTCTAACTTTCTTTTGTAGTAGATTAATTATAATATACTTATTTATCTCTAATTGTTGATTATCTCTAGCTCTAACAATATATAATAAGCTATTAGTAATCTTATAGTTACTAAGCTTAAGCCTTAGGTATTTCTTACTATATATAAGTTTAAATAGTAACTATTACAACCTATTCTTCTTAGCTTAGATAATTATCTATAGCACTACGTTGTTTTTATATATAGCCTTAACGTTATTAAGTAAGGTTTTAATTAGTATCTTAGTAGGCGTAGATATAGGTAGTATTAGAGTAGTAGATAGATTATTATAAGAAGTAGTAAGTAATATAATTAGTAGTGTGTTTAGTATTACGCTAGGTAATACAACGCTAGATATAATATAGTTTAGTAGTATTATAGTAGATAGTATTATAGAGTTAGGCGTAATTATAATATATAGAGTTATAGTAAGTAAGTCTATAACATAATTATATATAATAATATTATTATAATTAGCGTCTTCTCTTCTCTAAAGCTTAACGCTAGATAGTGTAGTAAGAAACGCGTAGCGTTTAGAAATATTATACTCTTTACTAAGTTAGTAAAGTATTTACGTAATAGTAGAAATAGACTTAGAAAGATTATAATAGTTACTACTAAGGCGCGCGAAGTAGAGTATATAGTAAGAGCTTCTATTCTTTATAATACTAATAGTATATACGCGTACCTTAGAATTAACCTAGTTAGACTTAATTATAATCTATACTTAGTGCTACTAATAAATATTATCTAGAGACTCTAGTAGATTACTAGAATGTCTTGTTAAAGTATTAGGCTTAGTACCTTACTTTCTAGGTCTATACTTAATAAGAAAGTTAAACTTAGCTAGAAACTTAGTTTAATATACTTATTAGTAGTTAAGTTGCTTTATAGTTATAAAGGTTTATAGCGCTTAATAATCTAAGAGAACTTTAATAGTGTTATCTATTCTAGAGAGCTTAAACCTCTATTTCTTAAATGTATTAATAATTATAAGTAGTTTCTTATTATAGATCTTATAGTTATACTCTACTAGTATTATCTTATAAGAGAGAAATATAATAGATTATAAGATATTTTCTAAATTCTTCTACAAAAGAATAGTAGTAGTAACAAAGTTAGAGGTATCTATTTCTAGCTAAGTTTTAAGATTAGAGTTAAAGTGTATAAGTATGTCTACTATCTTAAACGCGTTCTTAAGGTAGTAGAAGGTAGTAACTACTTTACTGTCTAGAGCTAGAGAGAACTAATGTCTCTAATTCTTACTATCTCTATTCTTTTACGTAAGCTTAGTTAAGGCCTTAGTAATATATAAGAAGCCTTTAATAAAGTAATAGTAGAAATTAGTAAAACTAAGAAATAACTGCACGTCTTTAACTAAGTAAGGTACCTACTATTCTAATATAGTAGCTACTTTCTTAAAGTCTATTTTAATACTATTAGTAGTAAGAATTAGACTAAGGTATTTAACTTTCTTAACTTTAAACTTACACTTAGTAGAGTCTAAGTAAAGGCTAGTATTATAGATCTTAGTAAAGACTTTAATAATATTAGCTTTATAAGCTGCTTTATTATTATTATATATATATATAAGAACGTTATTAAGATATACTATATATATATTATCTAAGTATTTACAAAAAGTCTTATTAATAAATATCTAGAAAGTACTAAGTACATTATATAAGCTAAATAGTATAATAATATACTTATATAGCCTATACTTTATAAAAAAGATAGTTTTTTTCTTATTACCTTCTTTAATGCAAATAGTGTTAAATGCTATAACTACATTAATAATAGTTATCTACTTAACCTTAGCTATCTATAATAGAGTTTTCTTAATAGATAGTAGTATATTATAGTTCTTCTTAGTAATAGTGTTAAGCTAGTAATAATCTATATAGATACGCAGACTACTACTAAGCTTCTTAACTACTAATATAGGTAAGATATAGAGTAACGTAGAAGAGTAGATAAAACTATAGCTAAGTATATTATTAATATAGGCTTTAATTACGTAAGTCTTAGTGCGCGTTAACCTATATATTTTAGACTTATAGATATAACTATTAGTATTAATTTTATAGTTAACTTCTTTATAATAGAGAGCTAACTTACTAGCGTTTATAGAATTAAATAAGTCTAGTATCTTATTATATAGCTAGTTAAAGACAAGCTTATAAATCTTAGCTTTAGTTATATAAGAGCTTTCTATCTTATTTATATAATAGTTATAGTTCTCTTAACTAACTATAGTAAGGCTAGTAACCTTGCGCTTAAATGTATCTAAGTTACAATTCTTATCTAGTAGGTTAGTAAGCTTTTTCTAGTCTTCTAGTTAAATCTAGATAGCTTTATCTAGATTACGCGTAGCTATAAGGTAAGTAGCCTTTACTATAATAATATAGATTTTGTCTAAAGAACTAGAGCGCTGTAATTTAGATTTTATAAATATACTATTACTATAGATAGTCTTAGAAAGACTATACTTAAGATAAAAGAAAGTGTAATAAAGTAACTTAAATGTTATACTCTATAGTAAGAAAGTAAGTATTAAGTTATAGTCTTCTAACTAGGTTATACCTAAGATAAGATTAAACTTACTAATATCTATAATAAAGTAAGTTACTATAGCTTAGTAACTACTATATTTAATAGGTAGTTCTACTACTTAATCTAATATATTAATAACCTTACTATCTGTAAGAGAAAGATAGATAGAAGATATTATAGTTATAGTAGTTAGGCTATAGTTCTTAACCTATTACTAATTTATAAAGCTAGTACTTACTTCTATATTAATAAGAGTTATAGTCTTATACTATTATTTAGATAGTAATAGAGTATAGAAGTTATAGTAGAGTTAATTAGTAGAGTAGAGATTACTTTTAATAGTAATAGTAGAAATGTAATAATCTAAGACGCTAGTAGAGTAATTCTAGAAAAGTAGTTTAGTAGTAGTAATCTTAAGGTAATTATAATATTTACGCTGTAGTAGAGAGATTAGAAGTATCTCTATTAGAATAGGTGCTTAATATAGTTAATTATATTATGTATATATCTAGTTGTTGTTCTCGTCTAAACGCTGTTTAGACCTAGCTTTCTCTAGCGCACTAACTCTTAAGCCTAATAGCTATTTAGCCTATTATTATGTTACTAGTTTTACTACTATATCTCTTCTACACTTAAGAAGAAGGCCTTCTCTTCTTCTTAAGTATAAATAAAAGAATAGCTCTTAGATATTCTCTTCTACCTATTACATTACTAGATTCTATCTACTTAATCTAAATATACTATACGCTAAACTTCTGCCTAAAAATCTAAATACAAAATCTCTTTAGGCTATTTCTATCCTAGTATATCTTCCTCTATTACTCTTCTTGTTTTAATTTAATCTCTTCTGCTAGCCTATAGCCTCTTCCTCTATTTCTCTAGTATATTCTAAACCTTATCTTAATTACTTTTAATATTAGTAGCTAATAATCTCTTAAGCTTAGACCTATATCTTTCTTAGGTTTAATCTTTGCTTTTCTATAGCGCCTACCTATCTAGCGCTTAACTCTCTATAATATTAGTCTTTTCTCTAATAGATATTCTATTATTTCTAGTGCATTACTAGTGTATCTATAAAGATATTCTAGAAGGTTTGTATATGCTACACTACTATTAGAACTTGTGCGCTAGTTGCTTTACTTTTTTGCCTAAGAGCTCTTTAGCGCTTAGTAACTAGGCTATTAAAATAATAATATTGCAACTTTTCTTCTTGCGCATAGTAATTACTACTCTTAACTCTACCTTTACGCGCGTAGCCTTTTACTATTCTCTCTCTATCTTCTTCTCTTCTTCTACTCTACTCTACCTTAACTTTCTTTTTCTACTATAGCTTTACCTAAGCGCTTTAAAGGTAAGTTAGCTGCTGCAGACACTATACTAGTTACTATATCTACCTTCTACACTTAAGAGCTCGCTGCTAAGCTAGCTATTATATCTAAGGCTAATAATAGCTCTACTACCTCTACTACTATACCTACTCTTAAGCCTACTATAGCTAAGCAAGCTACTACTATTACTACGCACGCGCTTGCGCTTTCTAAGCTAACTTCTACTAATAAGATAACTATTAAGCCTAAGGCTATAGATAATTCTACTGCTATTGCTGCTTAGCCTATAACTAAGAGTGCTAGTAATAATACTATACTATTATTCTAACCTTTGCGTGCGCCTAAATAGCTGTTAGCTAAACCTACTCTACCTACTCTACCTAAGACTACGCTCTTAATTAAAGCTAAGACTAGCGCTAGTGTTAGCTAAACTAATACTATTATAACTAACGTGCCTAATACTGCTCTACTACTCTTCTCTATCTATAACGTTAACTCTACTAGCTATACTTAGCCTAAGTTAGCTCTTAAGTCTCTAATAAAAGCCTCTTAGACGCCTGCGTCTTGCCTTCTTAAAAAGTAGAAGAACTAGAGTAAGTCTCTGCGCCTTTCTATCTTTACTCTAACTAAGGCTATTAAAGAGAGTAGGTATAGTATACGTATAGTAAAGTTGTATAAGTACAAAACTTCTAACTCTAGTTGTAACTAGTATATTACCTAGCGTAAGTCTTTTCTCTTCTCTAGAGCCTTTTAACTAAATATTATTCTAATATCTTCTATCTTATTAGTAACTAACTAGAGAGCCTATGTTGTTACTCTTAGCTTTACTATAGATATATAGAATTACTTATATGCCTTACAAAGCGTAGAACGTATACTTAGGCCTTCTCTGTCTATTCTAGCTGCTAATTAGAAAAGCTATTAGTTTAATATATAGGTTAACGCTTATAGCGACTTCTACTTAGCTAATCTAGAGATAACTATTAGTAAATTCTTTTAGTTAGATAATAAGTCCGCGCGCTAGCTATTTAACTCTAATATAGAAGCGCTTATACTATTTTATTACTTTAGCGCTAAGTTAGTTAGTGTAATTAATTCTTTAGTTAAGAATTCTTCTATTAAGATTATTATCTATAGTTAGTGTGCGTTGTTAAATTATAGAAAGATGTTTAGCTAGTGTATCTAGGTCTATATTAATAGCTAGCTAATAAAGAGTAGAGTTTGCACTAATTACTTAAAGCATAGTAATTATTAGGTCTGCTCTTTTTATAGTAAGTCGCTAACTATCCTTTAGATACTTACTTTCTTGTTCTTAGTATCTTTACTAACCTATTCTTCTAGAGACCTAAGTAGTAAGGCGTAGCCTTAAGTCTACTATAGCTACTAAGTCTATAGTTACCTCTAATATAATTGCTAGTCCCTCTAAGAGCGTCTTTACTTGTCTTAAGGCTAGTAAGAAGCTAACTACTACATCTAAAGAGGGCGATAAGGCCTTATTTACCTAGGCTAGCGATAGTATAGCTACTTAGTATAGATACTATTTAAGTAATATTAACGCTAGTCGCGACTTAGCTTTCTAACTAAGCCTAAAGAATCTTAGCTACGATTTGCCTAAGAAAGCTTCTAATGCTAAGGCTGCTTCTACTTCTACTAGCGCGACTTATGTTTAGTTATTATTACTATACTTAAAGATTCTTAGTAAGAGTAATAATAAGTCTAGGTTAACTATCTCTAAGAGTTAGAGCTAACCTAAGAAGTCTAATCTATCTACTAGCTAGTCTACTCTAGACGCTGCGCTTTCTATTAGGCCTAATAGTAGTTTAGCTACTAGTATTCTTAAGCCTATTACGCTAACTAGAAAACTTTATTGTTGCGCTCTCTATGCTGCTTCTTCTTCTATCTAGGTTCTAGGTAGAGGTTATAGTTAACCTTATAAGCAGCCTAAGCCTAAGAAGGCTATTACTAATAAGGCTAATGCTATTAGTAATAATATTGTTAAGTCTAAGGCTTCTACTATTACTGCTTCTGTTACTACTTCTACTAGAACTACTAAGCCTATTTCTCTTTTAACTTCTGCTAATTCTATAACTTCTAGCTTTGCTAGCTCTTCTATGCGTAGGTAGTTCTCTAGTCTCTTTTCTCTCTAATTAACTCTTAGGTCTATCTATTCTACTCTGTAGTTATAGTAAATAAAATTATAATATACTTCTAAGTTTTCTCTTATTACCTTATATTCTTACGCCTATAATATTGTAATAGCTATATCTATATTACTTCTCTTCTACACTTAAAAGAAAGAAGGTCTCTTCTTCTTTAGCCTTAGGTCTTAAATATTATTTAGATATAATCTTTCTATTATAATATTCTTAGGTTTCTAGTAGTTATTGTAATAATACTAGATTCTAAGCTGTAATCTAGAAGTACTAATAGTAATAGCCTTAGTAACCTTTATAATTATGTAGAAGATCTTCTAACATCTTTCTAAACTAAAATAATTCTTCTATAAAGTTAAGATCTATTTCTAAGGTTCTTAAAGCTATTCTCTAGCTTGTCTAAAGGCCTTTTCTTATTAGCAAATACTAATCTAAGCGCCTACTTAAGATGTCTAGTTAGAGTTTTACTACAGCTCTAGCTAAGCAGCCTTTAGTTAAATCTCTAACTACTCTAAATATATTATATTCTATATTAAGGTATTGTAATATTCTTTTTGTATTGCTAATATATTCTAAGAGTATTATTACATGCTAGCTGGCTTTAAAATCCTAGTGTTATAATCTAGTATCGCGCAGCAGCTCTTGTAAGAAAAGTAGATCTATTACTATAGGCTTAATAGCCTTTTAGGTAGTAAACATATTAAGTAAATTCTTCTATAATATCTCTATTACTACTTTCTACTCTTTCTACGCTTTAACTGCCTTATACTCTTCTACGCGCTCTTCTACCTCTTCTTACTTTTTGCTTTACTACTACTACTATTGTTCTACACGTATTCTTACTATAGCTTTTAGCTCTATTAATACTACGCCTAAAGGTAAGACTATTAAGTAGCCTCTTGTTAAGAGCGCGTCTATTATCTTCTCTAGCTTTAATAACGCCTGCTCTACTACTCTATAAGCTCTTCTACGCGCTACGCCTAAGTAAGTGTCTACTATTACTACGCTAGAGGCTGCTACTACTAAGCTAACTTCTACTAATAAGACGACTACTGCGCCTAAGGCTAAGAACTATTTAGCTGCTATTGCTGCTTAGCCTATACCTATAAGTACTAATAAGTTTAATAAGCTAGACACGCAGCCTTTTAATAACTTTAACTTCTTTACCTTAGATAATAAAGAATCTCTTCTTAGCCTTTAAGAGTAGATTAATATTAAGACATTCTTAGGTATTACGTAAATAGATTTTAATCTTAATTACGCGCTAAGCGCCTCTTAGGCGCTTTAGAGTATTATAGGTAAGAACACTTTACGCTCTACTATGCTGCCTAACTACTATAAAACCTTATCTAATATTAAGGAATTTAGCCTCTCTATTAAGAGCTCTAGCTTTTCTAAGTCTAAAGTTCTTTCTAAGTTACTTGTAAAAAAGCGTTTAGTGCCTAGAGCTCTTAGCGATTAGGTAGTAGAGTTGCATAAGCTACTAAAGCGTATTTCTACCTCTAATACTATTGTTAGCTAGAGTAAGTCTACTATCTTTCTTTCTTTCTTTCTAAAAGATATTCTGCTAACATTATATTTCTTTGTAGTAATGCACATATTACGCGTAGACTTTACTATTAACTAGATTAAAGACCTCTATAGATATATTGTTAACCTTAACACTTTAGAGACTCTAGCTAGACTAGTTCTTATAGCAGCCTGCTTTCTAACTTAGAGTAAAGAATCTTAGATTAAGCGCAAAATTAATTTAGCGCCTCTAGACGTATCTAAGAACTATTTATTCTTCTATAAGTTCTTCTCTCTTAGTATAAACTATAAGCGAATTGTCTTTAAGCTTTTTGTTGCTATACTTATATACTATTATCTTGTTAGCGCAATTAAGTATAAGTTAGCTTTAGGCAAGAATAAAGAGCTTAGTAGATATAATAAAATGTATAGCTATTGCAAACGTAGTTTAAAGCTTCTATTTAAGTTATATTACTTAGTTATATTAAATAGCTTTCTAATACTATAGAGAACTTATACTAATTGCTACGCAAAGAGCGCAGGACCTTAGTGCTCTTTTACTTATAAGTTTCTAACTACCTCTTAGATATCTACTTTCTTAGTATTAGTATAATAGCTAATTTATTCTTAGGTTAGCCTAATTTCTCTAGCAAGAAGGTTATATTTACTAAGCTAGTAGATCTTAATAAGTCTTCTGTAGTATTCTACCTCTCTTGTTAATTATTCTAGCTATTCTTCTCTCTTAATAGCTCTAATAGCCTAAGCGTACTTTAGTTATATAAGAAGAGTTCTGTAGTTTAGGCTCTACGTGCTTCTAAGAAGCTAGTTAGTAATAGTAACTATAATTCTACTAAGAAGTTCTAGAACTTAGATATTAGTAACTATAGCAAGAGTATCTTTAAGAAGAATTATAAGCTAAGGCTTACTTAGCTAAAGAAGGCTATAGCTACTCTAAAGAGTCTTCTAGCTCTACTATCTTCTAAGCGTAAGCGCGTTTCTTCTAAGAGTACTATAAAGTCTACCTCTACTAAGAAGATAAAGAAACTAGTACTACTACCTACCTCTATACGTACTCTTCGCACTTATAAGCCTACTACGCCTTCTACTAAGGCTATAAATATTAATAATAATAAGAGTAATAAATTTCTTACTCTATCTAAGTCTAAAGGCTTATTAGTCTAGAAGACCTCTAGTAAGAAGAAGAAGAAGAGTAAGAAGTAGGTACGTTGCTTAGTTATAGGCTATAATAGTAGTAGCTATTCTTTGCATATATTTATAGACGTAGTTTAGAGCTTAGTTATAGTATTTAATATATATATGTCTAAAATTACTTAAAACTATACCTATAATATATATGCCTAATACTTATTCTAGTTAAAATCTAGCTTCTTTATTAGAATAACTACTAATAATTGCTAAGATCTAGACAATACCTATTCTATGTCTTATTTCTCTTCTATATTAACTAATAGATTGTCTAGTTAAGCTCTTAGCTATAGGCTTCTTTAAACTTTAGTTAACTCTAGAGTATCTAGAATATCTTAGCTATACGTAGGCTGTTTAGGCGTCTTATTATTATTATTACTACTTGCTTCTTAATCTATATTATTAGTTTTATTAGTAGAGAACATAGTTGCGGCGTAGTCTAGCCTATTAATCTTAGTAAGATCTGCTACTATGCGCTAGTAAAAGGCCTTTAGGTAGTTTTCTAGCGTATAACTTTAGAAAGAGGTGCTATTAAGCTCTTCTAACTAATACTAACCTTTCTTATTAACGCTGTAGATGCAAAATAGCCTCTTCTACTTAGGCAGAAACTTAGTAAGCGTAGATTAGTTGTTTTTGTAGAAAGAGTCTCTTAATAGAATAAGATTACCTAGAGAAAGCTTGCTTAGCTAAAGAACTCTTAACTAGTTAAAATAGTTCTTGTTTTTATACCTAAGACGCACAGTGTAGTTAATAGACTTTTTAAATTGTTTATCTCTATAGTTAAACTAGTAGGCTTACATTATAAGAAGAGTAGGTATATTCTAAACGTTATTCTATAGAAGCGTCTACTAAGTTAGAATAGATAGCTTAATAGGTAAGATGTGCTGCTAGCCTAAGACTAAGTAAGCTAGTGTCTTGTTTATAGACTATTTAATAGTTATATAGTTAGCCTATAGAATGTTAGGCAAGTTATCTATCTAGTTACTAGAAAGCTTCTTTAGAGTAGCTACAATAGGCGCGTACTCTTACTTAATAAGTTCTTACTTCTAAGAGTAGTAGGCGCTTAAAATAACTCTATTAATTCTCTATTACTTCTAAAGTTCTTTAATAAGGCCTTTATTTTTAGAGCCTCTATTAGCTAATATCTTAAGTAGAATACTCTATTAATAAAAGATATTATGTAGTAGAAACTTCTAAACGCTCTTTAAGTTGTTCTTAGCTAAAGCCTTAGCTTCTACCTATTGTAAAAGATAGTCTTAGGCAATAATAAGAAACTTCTTACTATTGCGGCCTAGCAGCATGTAAACAACGTTAATAGTAATCTATATAAATAGTATTATTAGTAGCTCTATAGACTAAAGCTCTTCTTAAACTATTACTAATATATATAATTAGTACTTAGAGTAGAACTATACATAGCGTTTAACTTAATTATACTATTTTTTCTAATAGTAGCGCGCCTACACCTTACACTAAGTGCCTTTCTTGCCTTAGTAGCTAGACTTATTATAGAGAGATCTAATAATCTTATACTACTTATCTATTAAGTTAACTACTCTTTGCAGAGGCTAGCCTTCTAAGAGAATTGTAAAGAGATATTATTCTCTAACAGTTATTTAGAGCGCCTTCTTCTTAAACTTATAAAACTTAGTAGTAGATATATACTTAGGCCTTCTGTAGAATAGAAGCTAGCTTATAATTGCTTATAACTTGTTACTATAGCTATCTACTAGTAGTTAGTTATTAAAAGAAAGATCTACCTAGCATATTCTATACGCGTGCGCTAGGGCTTTACTAAAGACAAGCTAAACTACATTTAGGTGCGCATTAATAAAGTCTTCTATATCTTTCTTAGGTTTATTAGGTAGCTTCTAGCTATCTAGCTTAGATATTCTTAAAAGAGTATTAGCTATAACGTTCTTTTTACTAGCTATATAGATAATATTAAACTTCTATATATTAAGAAGTATAAGCTACTAAGTAATTAGAGCTCTAAGAAGATCTATTACGCTTTATTAGAGTTGCGCAATAAGCGTCTTTATATCTATCTTAACTTAGAAGTTTACTCTATAGATGTAGAACTAAAACTTCTTTAGAGTAAGTAGAAGAGCCTTACATTTGTGCTTGCTTAAATTCTAATTTCTCTTAGTAGTAGACTAAACTCTACTCTTAAAGCGTACTAGGTAATAATAGCTATTTAGGTTAAGCTGCATAATAACTATACTCTAACTCTTCTTGCTACTATTAACTATAAGAATAATCTTTTAGATAGGCTTAGTGTAGTTAATAGAAACTAGCGCTAGAGTAGTTGTTAGAGCTGCCTTAAGATATTTTATTACCTGCTTCTACTCTAGACTCTATTTAAATAGTGTATTCTTATAGAGAAGCTTAAACAAAAAGGCTGCAATAATAGCAAAACCTAGTACCTATACTCTGTAGTAAACGTAGATTCTAAGAAATATTTAGACTTTCTTAGCGTTGCGATAATCTAGCTAACGCGTAATCTTATTAACCTTCTTCTTATTAGAGTAGTAGCTATACTTATTAATTTAATAGCTAATAATAATTATAGAGAGGTAGTAGAAGTTAGACTTATAGCCTAATATTATTGCGCCTGCGCGCTTAATGTCTATAAGTATATTATTAATATTTAAAAGGTGTTTAGTAATAAACTACCTTATATCTAGTTCTACCTTATAGTTGCTATAGCGCTTCTTTAGCCTCTTAATGTACACGTTATTAAGGTATAGTATATACCTATTAAGAATATAGTCTCTATAAATCTTTATTATAACACGTATAAACTCTACTAGAGAGTTTATTATGTCTATTAGAAGTGTGCACTATTATATAAGTTCTAATAGCGTTAAAAAGGCTGTTATATTTCTTAAGTTCTTATATAGTTCTACTTAGTTATACTCTAAGAAGAAGTCTAATAGGCTTATAATAATATATTCTGCGAATTTCTCTAAAAACTTATTAGAATTAGGTAGCGAGTTAGCGTTGCGAATTGTAACTCTATTAAGTTTTTAAGCGTTATTAATTAGGCGATACCTCTTGTCTTTCTTAGTAACTAAGAACTATAGGTTGCAATACTAGCTCTTGCATAACTCTAAGGTACCTTTATTAATATAGTTCTAAATTATATTAATTATAACCTACTAAAGCTTTCTTAGAATAGAGAACTAGTTAGCTCTCTAGGCTTAATATAGTACTATATTAATAATAACTAGAGAGATAACGTCTTTGCTAACTCTTCTAGATTCTCTAAAGTTCTAGGCTAGTGCTACTTCTTATTAGTAGAGAACCTCTAAGAGTATGTCTTTCTCTACTAGTAATAACTCTAATAAGATTTTTATCTCTAAAATGCGTTTAGGTATTATTTAAGTACCTTAGAGAAATGCAGCGTATTATAGCTTAAAATACTTAGTAAATAGAGCTAATTAGCTATTAGTATTAGGTATTTACTTTGCTACTGCTTTCTTCTTCTAGTCTAACTGCCTCTTAATAGGTTGCGTTAGTTAGCTAGAGTTATTAATAGGTTTAATCTTAACGCCTTTGCGCTTATAAGCTCTATTAATCTAAGCGTTATTTAGCTAACTTACTATATACTTAGTAGGTAGGCGCGTAGGCTCGCGTAATACTATAACTATATTAACCTTTAGTGCGAGGCCTTTATCTATCTTAGCTAGGTTCTTTGCCTAGAAGAACGCTTTACTTTATTTTATAGTATCTTTGTTACTAATACTCTCTATAATATTGCTTAGAAGTTAAGCTAATAGTTCTTTAATATCTTCTATCTTAAAAATGCATAGGTCTTTGTTATCTCTTATTAGTAGGCTTCTATTAGGCCTAAGGCCTATTAACTTGCTATTTAATCTTAATAAGTACGCTGTTAGATCTTTTCTAGAGGCTCTGCGCTTCTTTTATAGAATCTATTTACTAATAGATTATATAGGTATCTAACTACTATTTAGTCTACTATCTCTAACCTTCTCTATTATTATACCTACTACCTCTACATGCGCGTACGCTACGCTGCCTACTAGCTCTTTAGTTGCGTGCTAGAGTGTAGCGCTAGCTACTACACTTCTATACCTTTTTCTAACGTAGGTCTAGCATAAAGACTAGAAGCTATAAGCTTATTACTTCTAGCACATATAAATCTTGTATTAGCTTAGCTATCTACGCTAAAGATATAATAGTACGTTAATCTATTAGTTGTATACTTAATACGCGCCTAAGCGTCTATTAGAAAAGAGTTACCTAGAATAATTAGATTAGTGTAGAATTCTATAATAAAGAAGTTTGTTTAGACTTTAATCTACTCTATAATAATAGAGATACTCTAGATAATACCTATAAAGCTTACTATACTTCTATTTACAGTAACTATCTAAGCAGCCTTTATACTATCTAGTAGTAATATAATTAGTAATATAGCTCTCTTAGCTACTTCTCTCTTAATAGTGTTTAGCTTAGCGCCTAAGTCTAAGAGGTAGAGAAAAGAGTTTCCTCTAATGTTAATAGAGACCTTTAGGTAGTCTTAATATAAGTGCTTAATACCTATTAGTTAGTTATACGCTTAATTATCTCTTAGGTAGTTATAATCTACGTCTTTAGAGTTATACTCTTAGCCTTAATCTATAATAATGTGCTGTTGTATATAGCTAATCTTCTAGTTAGTCTAGTGTTCTGCCTTTAGGCTATAGTAGTTAACTACTCTACTAGCTTCTACTTCTACTAGTACGTAGTTAGAGAGAGTGCTAAGAGTAATTGTATTAACTGCAGCGTCTAAAGGCTTATTAAACTTCTATTCTTCTTTCTCTTCTTAAAGCTTCTCTTATTTAGCCTGTTGTCTTAACGTCTTAATAACATTAACTTTAAACTTATCTAGCTCTTTATTTGTATAGTTAGAGTTAAATAGCGTTTTATAGACTTTAGGTATATTACTAAGAAGAGTACTAATCTAAAGAGAAATTAAAGTGCCTAGAATACTATAGATTATAGCCTATGTATTAGGCTTAAGCTTATTAATAATCTTACGCTTTCTTAGTTGCTTATTAGTTATCTTAGGCTTTAGTTCTAATTATTCTTATAGTGTTCTAGATACTCTATTATCTAGTTGTATAAGATTGTCTTCTTCGCTAAATTAGACAACTCTCTTCTTATTTAACGCCTAATAGCTTAAAAGGTATTCTATTCTATTCTTGTAACCTTAGAGATAAGAGATATAATTATTACTAGGTCTTTGTAGTATTATCTTCTTCTAAACTCTAGAAGAATTGTAAGATATTACCTTCTTAGGTTCTAAGAATGCTCTAGAAATAGTTATAGCTGTAATAGTGTTGTTACATTAATTTAAGTTCGCTAGACGTAGGTAGTAGTCTAATTTGTCTTTAGCAAAGATACTTAAAAGCTTCTAGAATTATTCTATATTATCTACTTAGAGGCTTCTAGTAGAGTCTAGTATAAGCTAAACTAAAATAGCGTTGTTCTCTATACTAATTAGAGCCTTTAGGTTACTAAACTAGGCGTTAACTATAAGAGGGTTAATGTTCTTCTTTAGGAATTGTTGCTTAATCTTAGCTAAAATGCTCTTAGCCTATAGTCTCTAGTCTAAGTTATTAATATAACTCTAGAGGTTCTCTAGCGTACTCTACTAAAGTATATTCTATTTATCTATGTAAAGCTAGCCCTTGTCTATATACGCTTAAAGAGTTAGGTAGTTCTACTTATAATAATTACTCTTATTATATACCTAATAATTTATAGTTGCTCTAAGAGCCTATCTATTTATAGTGCCTTAATTGTATCTAGTTTCTAGATTCTAAAAGCCTTAGAAGTTGTTATAGAAAGTCTAACTAGTGTTCTATTAGTAACTACTATATTACTGCTGCTACTAAGGTTAATACTAGTTATTTAGCTAGAATTGCCTCTAGCCTTAGAGTAGATACGCTCTTAGGTAGTTTGCGCGTTTATTAGCTTAATAGTCTACTTTGCTACGTATATTAGAGTTATTTATAAGTTTAGTTTTATAGTAGGTCTACTAGATCTTCTATAGTTCTATCTCTAGGCTAGCATAATTAATCTTTAGGTTAAGCATCTTGTTAACTAAGTTATCTACCTCTGTGTTAGTAGGTACTTTTTCTAGAGAAGACTAGAAGGTATAGAGCCTAAGCAGCTTATCTTAGAGTAGAACGTTAAGCTTAGGTAGCTAGAAAGCCTGCGTATAGTTATCTTAGAGGGCTAGTGCTAGTTACTAAGGTTGCTAATAGGCTATTAGCTGCGCTAGGTTAAATTTAACTTCTAGAACAATCTCTTTAACTACTTTAGAGGGGTTAAGTATGTAAGCTTCTTTCTCTACCTCTAGATAGGTAGTAAGGTAGTTACTAATCTTAGTGTAGTTAAATGCCTTTAGGTTGTTAGTCTTTAAACTAAACTTGTTAAGTATCTTTATAGCATGTCTAAAAGGTAGTTCTTTAACTAGGTAGAAACCTTAGCAATCTTTATTAATAGTTAATACTTTAACACAGCACTTGCTGCGAATCTAAAACTTCTATAGGTACTTCTTAATATTTAGATTAGACCTTGCTTAGCACTAGAGAAGCTAGTGCTTAAAGTACTTAGTCTAAGCTTTCTATTAGTCTTTGTTATTAGTACAAAAGAGCTTTCTAAGAGCCTCTCTAAACTTCTTCTAGAATTTAGTAACTAGAGTGTTAGAATATTTGTTTAAGGCTTAGATAATTGCCTTCTACTTAGGTTTATAGTGCGCTAAAAGGCGATTAATCTTTATCTTGTCTATAAACTTATAGTACTTTAATATGTTCTTAAAACGCTTAAGAAACGTAGTAACATTAGTTCTATTAAATACTAAGACTATCTTTAATAGGTATAAAGAAAGCTAGGTAAAATAGACTAGAGAGCGATTACCTAGCTACTAGAGAGACTAAGCTATTATCTAAAGAAGCTTTGCTATATTGTTATTCTAGAGTTGTACTAGAGGTTGTGCCTAAGGCTGCTAGCTAGTAGTGCCTAAGAACTCTAGAATGTCTAGCATCTTAATGTTCTTCTAGAATAACGTAGGTGTTGCTTTAGGTTTTATAGGCTTAGTTTAGAGAGGTAAAGATAGTTATTTAGTAAACTAGGCTTTTAAAGGGGCTTTAGTAACTAACTTAGATTATTTATTAATCTTAGCCTTATTAGATTAACTCTTACTTATTTATATAAGGTAGTATACAAGTATTATAAATAGTATAATAGCTAGTGTAAATGTTAAACGTATAAGTGCTATTAATTAGGTTTAACTATTTACTTACTAACAAAGTTAGGTATTCTTTACTAGAAGAGCTATCGCCGCCTTTTTTATATACTGTAATAGCTTTCTACTACTATCTTATTATTTAGCCTTTTTCTTTCTAGCTATACTAGAGTTAAGATCTACTACGTTAGCTTTTCTAACCTTTCTTAGGTCTTGTTATTTGTTCTTAGTAGAATAATATAGCTATATACTTTCTATTATGTTATTTTCTATTTATGCAGCTGTCTAAGAGGCAATTAGCCTAGTCTAAACCTCTTATCTAGTCTTTTGTGTTGCTTAGCGCAGCGCTACTATAGCTATATTATCTATTAGCCTAAGTAGTAGTTATTATTATCTAATTGTTTGTGTTATTAGAGGTCTCTTAGTGCGCCTACTTCTTAGGTATCTATACTATTAGGTTTCTATAGCTTATAGTTTACTTCTACGCGTCTCTTAGGTATACTATTCTACATATTATCTTATTCTCTGTTTTATGTACTTGCCTATTACTTATTCTATTATATTATATAATAATTGTGTCTCTTCTAAAGCCTAGTTAAACTGTTGTTCTAATAAGTCTTTAGTAGGTAAAATGTGCACTTAAAGGTAGCGCGCAGCCTTTCTAAGGTAGAAGGCTAAATAGATTAAGTTTTAGTTAGTCGCTATATATAGTAGAGAGATTAGAAGTATCTCTATTAGAATAGGTACTTAATATAGTTAATTATATTATGTGTATATCTAGTTGTTGTTCTTGTCTAAACGCTGTTTAGACCTAGCTTTTTCTAGCGCACTAACTCTTAAGCCTAATAGCTATTTAGCCTATTATTATGTTACTAGTTTTACTACTACAACGCGTCTCTTAATTCTACTATATATTCTTACGCTAGTTTAGCTCTTAAATACAACTAGTGTTAGAAGTATCTAGTTTTCTAACTTAGATTTACCTATATTATTTATATTACTTTTCTTATCTATTATAACGTTAGAATTATTAGTATTAGTGTTATTATTATCTTTAATAGCGTATTTAGCGTCTACTACGTTAAGGTGTATACTACTAATCTTAGCCTTAATCTTATTCTAGTCTAAAATAGAGTAGCTCTTCTTATTATAAGCTTAATAACCTTTATTACTATAGTAGAAGTAGACCTAGGCTTTTGCTATTACATTCTTCTAAGCCTATATACACTATAATATAGCTTTACACTATTAGCTACGTCTAGACTTAGCTTTATACTCTAAGTTATAATTATTAGGTAACTAGTTATAACTTTTTAGTGTATAGGCCTTATTAGTAGTAGTACTTATAGTAGTAGCTTTACTATTATTAATTTACTTCTATATTAGGTCTATCTTATAGATAGTATCTAAGAACTTTATAAAAGCTTCTTCTTATTAATTATTAAAATTAGATAATATAGAGAAAGTAAGTTATAGGTAAAGCTATTAGTAATAATATAGAACTATAATAAAGTTAGAGAGCTTAGTTAGTTAGTGTATAGCTATAATATAACTACACTAGTTAATAAACTTCTCTAATTAGCCTATTACTAGAGAGCTATTACTAATCTTTATTTACGCTTCTTACTAGCGTTTAAAGATAGATTAACTAAAGTATTTATCTAAAGCTTCTAGAATGTTAAGATACTTATAGAAGAAGCTAACACTATTCTTAATATATATCTAGACGTTACTATTAATTCTAGTTTCTAAATAGACTATACGCTTATTTTTAGAAAGTAATTTACACTTCTAGAGAGCTATATAACACTACTTAGAGTAGTTCTTACTATTCTTATTATCTTTCTAGATTTCTACGTTAGAGAGCTTAAAAAAGGTATAACTTATTCTACTAACTATAGACTCTACTAGTTAAGTATATACCTAGTATATAACCTAACGTCTATTATAGAGTAGTAGGTAGTAGCTATAAGGCTTAGTATTTATTAGATTTACTTAGCATTATAAGTAGAAGTAGAAGTATAATAAGAATAGTAAATATTACTAATAGTTATAAGAGTCTTATTATAAGTAGCGCTTAGGCTCTTATATATATTAACTTAGGTATAAGTTTAGAGAGGTAGTGTAATAGTTAATAGTATAATAGTTAGTAGTCTATTAATTATTAGTGTAATAGTTTCTATAATTAGTGCGCTTAGTGCGCTTAGTGCGCTTATTACGCTTAGTGCGTTGCTTAGAGCTATATTATAGTATAGTAAGTAGCTAATAGTTAGACTTAAAGGCTTAAAGGCGTTAGATAACCTTATTATATTATTACAACTACTAGTTAAAGTCTTCTTTTAACCTATCTATGTTATTATTAGCTAAAAGTACTTATTTCTTAAAACTCTTATTCTAGGTAAGAACGTCTTTATAGTCTTAATTCTTCTAAGTATAATCTTAGAACTAATGTAGTAAGTAAGTCTTCTTCTTAGTAAGCTACTTAGAAGTAGTCTAGTGCTTATTATAAAATTCTATATATAACTTATAGAACTTATTAGCCTCTTTCTTATTAAGAGTAGTATTAGCGTACGTAGAATTAGTATATAGAGTGTTAGAGAAGAAAGACGCACATAATATATTAACTTTATCTTAGAGCTTATTACGTTAGCGCTCTAGATTATTACGTAACTTAGTAGCTATAGTAAGATAGTCTTAAGTAGTAATAAAATAGTCTTAAAGACTAGTAGTTTTATTCTTATAGAAGTAAACTAAGACCTAAAGCTTACTAAGTTACTTCTCTATTTCTAGAATAATAAAGATAGTCTTATTAAAGTTCTTCTTAGTAATATTACTAGGCTAGAGATTATATAGATCTAGTGCAGCCTTAGATAGGCCTTTTATAATTTTAATAAAGAAGGTTTATAGTAGACCTATAGAGTATTATACTACTTTAAGAAGATTCTTATTATTATAGATAGTATAGTAGATTTCTTCTAAGAGAGATTCTTAGCCTAGATTTAGACTATACTATTACTTCTTATTATTAGTATTATTATTATCTTTAAGTTTAATAATCTCTATAAAAGTAAAGTTAGAGTAACTAAGTTTTATATATACTTAGAACTTATTATAAATAGACTAAAGATAATAGCTACTAAAGAAGACGTTATATAGATCTTTAGTAGGTATAGAAACTATTATAGGCTTAATAGAGATAATATAGTTATTTTATAGATCTTCTTCTAGATTTAGAAGAGTAGAGTAGCTAAAGATACTCTATTAGCTAGGCTTAGTATAGTAGATAGCAGAGACATTATTAGAGTTGCCTTAGCTAATAGTTTATTAGGTGTTAGTCTAAGTTAGAGAGTTAGTAATAATATAATTACGCTATTGCTATTACTTATAACTTAAATCTTAACTATAGAATAGCGCTTATAATAGCGTTAGAGCCTAGCGCTTATAGCTAGATTCTTAGCTACGTAAAGAAGTAGAAGCTTTACTAGTAGTAGTTTTAGAGCTGCGCTTAGTGTAGGTAATTAGACTATTAGATAGAGCTACAGCCTTAGCTATAGAAGAACCTATAGTTAATTAGTAGTAGCTAAGTGTAATATTAGTGTTAATAAGGTTATTACTATTAGATATTATAATAGTTAATAGTTAAGTATAATAACGTTAGTAGTTAAAGTAAATAGTAGAGAGAGAGAGAGAGAGTATAAAGGTAAGAGAGTAGTGCGTTAAATAGACAGAAGCAGAGTAATTATTTACTATCTATAGTTCTACTTACTTATTATAAAGTAGTAAGCTAGACCTTCTACTATTTACTAAGAAATAGTATAGCAACACTATAAATAGTAACATTATTAACTATAAATATTTCTGCGCTACAATATAATACTCTCTTAGAGTTATAATATACTTAGTAATATTTTTTAATAATAGGCTTCTAGCGTAATACGCTATCTATAGTTAGTGCGCGTACGCTACCTATATAATAAGTTCTACTCTATAGTTATATAATAGAGCCTTATAGTAGCGTAATATTAGTAGCTAATCTAAAAGTATAACTAAAGGTAGAGAATATATTATAAGAGTGTAAGATTATTATCTTAAGCGTAGAGTTATAATTAGTAGCTTTATAAAGTTATGTAAATGTTTACACGCGCGCTCTAAGTTCTTTAGTATAGTTACTTACTATGTATATTCTAGGTACTATAAGGTAGACGTAATATAGTATAAGAGACGTTAATAGATAAGATAATTATATTAAGTTAAGTACTAAGTAAGATATTACGTATAGGTTAGAGAGAGCTATATAAGCTAAACTTTAATATTTAGCGTATAGGCTATCTACTAGCGCCTTAGTAAGTAGAGGTTATAAGTTTAATCTATAATAACTAAAGCTAGAACTTTTTAATTAAAAAGATATTAAGTTTTTTAATAAAGTATACTACTATATAAATTTTTAAGAAAAGCTTTATATTATTTAAAAGTTTAAAAAGTATTATTATAGTAATTATATTTAAAAATAGCTTAACTAAAATAATAAGAAAACTTAAAAAACTTACTATATCTAAAGTACTTATAGCTATAATTTTAAGTTAAATTTTATATTTTATAATATTCTAAGTAACTATAATAGTAAGCTATTTTTAGAAGTATATTAAAACTATATTTTTAAGCTTATAGTAAAGAAATAAATATAAAATAACTTTAAGTTTATTTTTAAAGAAAATAATAACTTTAGCTATAAAAAAAGTAGTTTTATAAATATTATAGTATACTAAAAGTATAAAAATAATTTTAATTACTACTTTAACTACTTAAATTCTTTTAACTTTTTACTTATAAAAAACTATTAGTAAGTTATAAAGTAATATTTAAAGAAGTACTTATATTAAAATAAGTTTAAAATAAAAAAAATAGCTATAAAAAGTATTAAATAATAAAGTTAGTTAAATACTAAATATATAATATTAAACTATAATTAAGTATATTATTTTAAAAAAACTAAAGATAAATTACTACTAAGCTATAATAGTAATTCTAAGGTATTTATAGCTAGTACTAAGTTAGCTTAAACTCTTTAGAGCTAGAATTTAATAAAAAGGTAGTAGTATATATTTTAAAACTTTATTAATACTTATATTAATAGTATTTTAAGTTATTTTTAAAACTATATTAAAATAGAAAGTTAAATAACTAAGTATTAACTAAATTATAGCTAAGAATATATAAAGAAAGTATCTTTAGAGCTTTTTATAACTTTATAACTATAAAAAAAGTCTAAATACTTAAAATCTTAGCTTTAATAATAATATACTTAAGATTTAAGCTCTTAAATATAACTTTATATAGTATTTTAGTAGTATTCTTATATAGTTATTATGTGCTAAGGCATCTGTAAGTCGGCTCTTTTTTGTCCGCCGCGTGACTGTGTTCCACACAGGCACAGTTCCGATCACGAGATCTATAACTTATCGACAGTTGTCAGGATACCCTCTAGTCATGCCTTAAATATGACTTCAAGTGCTGTCTTTGCATAAAGAAGGCGCAATGCGCGCACAAAAGAAGCCCTAGTATCGAGACTGAGGGCTGATAATTGCAGCCTCGAAGCTTTGACGTGAACCGTGTTCAGAGCCGGGAGCGCCTTTGCGTTAGCCCTCCCTTGACGCTCAACCTCTTCCTGGGATACTTTCTCCAGGTGGTACCGCCAGTGTACATATCGAAATTCTACCGACAACAGAGAAATTTGAATGGAGGTGATCCGCGCACACCGCCCAGCTCCAATGGCGACGATAGCGGCCTCGTGGCTATGAGGCATGGCCAATTCCATTTCGAACGTCGCTGTAGAAATGAAGAGTGAGTTGGCTTCGTGGCGGAGCTGCCGACAGCAGCAAATGAGACCGACAGGGTTGGTCGCGCTTTGTTCGCCTTTCCGCGGATGCATACGTATCACAGAATCTGTAAACGTGAATAGATAGATGAGGTTGCGGAGTTCTGCAGGAAGTCGTAGAAAAGGCGATGTGAGTTGGTTAACCCGCGCACTATTCCAGTTAGCAATTATATCACCGTGTCTTGAACAGTATTGTACACGTTAGCCTTCAAGGCGGAGATGCGAGCTTACATCTGGTCGCACGTTGTAATCGTCAGACCAGTCGACTCGGGGTTGAGCGCCATGATGCAGTCGTCACTGTATTAAAGCGTAGTTGTTATGTTCACGAAGTGGGCGCCATTAGAGGAACGAAAACGGACGGAAGTATTGCCCTTCAGTCTTCATGCTCTGCCCGAACAGGCTAGGTGCTTCGCAGGTAGGTAATGACGTCATTGGCTGCTACCTCTAGATAATGCAGCTTCTACCATCCCACAACTCAGCAGACATGTGCAGCGCGGAAGCTTTAGCATTGCCAGAACGAACTTCTCGGCGACTAGTCAGGCTGTCTACATGTCAACGAGAACAGAGATGTCGCCAGTCTTCGCTACACGCCCGATGCGTCGCTCGCAACCCCACACGCGCCCTTCCGCCACCGAAAGCATCATTGATAGTTTGTCCGGCCCACGAGTTCGACATCCGACTCCGAAAAATCCTCGCGCTTGACTTGGATATCGATAGCCTTCGAGATACCACCCATAGACAGTCGATGTCCTGATCTCCGCATACGATAGCGATCGTCACTAGAGACGTAGCTGCTCTTCCCGGAGCCTGAGGATATGCTGCATATCCTTGAAATTGTATGCTGGTATATCGCATGCATGGCAGGCATGCATGCGACTACGATAAAGAGGTTGGCTTCGGTTACACACCAGTAAACACCGGATACGTTGTCGTCTATGATTGCGCCGTCAGTCATTGTGCAGCCAACAGGAGGAGCAGTACTCACAAGTCGGATTTGAGCTCTGATCGAATCGGACGAGAGCCCATAAGCGAAGGCAACTGACGATGAAGATGATGAAGCCCACAGCGAACATAGAGATAATCTGGACCTTCTTCTTCCAGGACATCTGGAGTCTCGCTAACATGGGCAATGGTAGCGATAGGATTGCCACGTCGAGCATGATTTCAATGGCGCCGCGAATGAATCCAAATAGCCGAACATCGACGGTGCATAGGCCACTTGTTTCGCCTTTCCACCCGTCCCAGAAGAATGAGATAGGTTGGCATTGAAACATCATGGCTCCTGTATTGCCGATACCGAAGCCGGTAACAATCCCCATCAGGATATACGTGGTTGTCCGTAGTTTTGGCGAGGTTGCGATCCGCAGGTAAAAGGCCAGGATGGACAGTTGACAGAAGGCTTCTGCGATTTGGTACATGAAATAGGTAACGTACAACCACTGCAGCAGAATTTAGCTTCAGAACGGGCGCTCAAGGCGAGGCTTACCTTGAAGCTATTTGTTATCGCCGCTGGCGATATCCCCCACATGTCTCTTCCGAATCCGAGACGACCCGCTAGGAGACCCATCAGTTGACCGTTGCATCTCTCAATGGAATGTTGGGAGTGATTTACCGACGATGACAGGGACGTTCTGAAACAACGAGGCCAACTACCTTCCGTCAGCTCTAGCACCCCGCACGCTCAACGTTCATGACTTACTCCAGATAGCCCGATGAGTAGGTCGTCTAGGCCAAGCTTGGCTTTGGCTGAAAAGAACCGGTCTGTCAGTCGCAAGACAACCATTAGTACAGCAAGAGCGCCAATAGAGGCCGTGACAGCGATCATTGTCTCGCTCTCATCCCTGATCGGTATGCCACAAGCTGCGTAGGTTTGGTTAGTCGCACTAAGTGATGCGGGCACAGTGCAATTTGCAGCATTGCAATTCGCAAATTTTGTCTGGAAGGCCGTGTCGGCACACAGACAACCGAAGTCATCCGGTTTGCAACTGCTCGAGGGTACAGGAGCTTGGAAACACTTTACCTGCGGTTCTTAGTCATCAATGCTACGAAAGCTCAATCATCAACTAACTGCACAAGTCGGTAGTTTTCGCAGGAAATCGTCTTGCGCGAGTATAGGTAGCACGAAGATGGCGAGTGCTGCAAAGCACCGGAAGATCTTCATCGCGACGATGGTCGAGTGAAAAGATGTGTAGCGGCGCAACATCTGCTACGAAGGAAGCATTTGGGGTATATGTCCAACATGACGCATGATCTATAGCTCAGGTCAGCGACGATCCGTTAAGGGGATTACCTCCTTGAGCGTTTGACGGCTCGCAGGATCCGAAGGATTATGGGCGTGGTTTCAGTCGCCCCATCAAACTACCATGCCGTGGAAGATACGCGCGCAATGGGAGACGATCACTGGTAGGCTCCAGGGCTTGCCCTTTTCTGGCAGGTCGGTGCCGCAACCAACAAAATCGACGTTCATAACTTGACGGATTTACCCTTTCGGCACGGCCCAAATCCCGCGGGAATTACTGCACTTTATCTCACTGGCGGAGAAGTTTCCCGAGCACTTTGTATCTGCACCAATGCGGCGCAGTCGTTCTAAGCGAACCGTTATCACGCAGCAAGATCCTAATACGGCGAAGGATCTGGCTTGGCAGCACAGGTATCTCGATTATGTTACAATCCCGGCAATTGCTTTTCCTCATCACTTTCATCACCATGGCTATCGTGCTATCCGCCACGATTGGCATTGCGTTCGCTACATTTGCCATAATTTACGCAACCCGTTGGCATCTAGGGAGAAAGAATGCTCTACCTCTTCCCCCGGGCCCAAAGGGCCTCCCACTTCTTGGAAATGTCAACGATATGCCCAAATCTGGCATGCTTGAGTGTCACCATTGGTTGCAGCACAAGGAAGTTTACGGCCCCATCAGTTCCGTCACAGTGCTAGGGCAGACCTTCATCATCATTAACGACCCTGAGATTGCGTTCGAGCTGTTGCGCGATCGCTCGGCGATTCATTCTTCGAGACCTAGCCAAACCTTCAGCGGTGATATGTACGTCAATGGCTCGCAACAGCTACTTGGTGTTGTATGATCGGCCACTTGTTGACCACGCGAACAGGGTAGGATGGCGGCATGCCACTGCGATGACTCCGTACTCCGCTGAATGGAAGATCCAACGCAAGAATATTACCAAGATCGCGAGCACGAACGTTTCCGTATCAGTATTCGATAAAGTACAAGAGACAGAGGCCGCGCACTTCTTGCTCAACTTACTGGAGTCGCCCGACAAGCTCTTTGACCATATACGAAAAGAGGCAGGCAGTGTTATTCTGAAGATCACATATGGCTACAACACTGTAGCAAGCGGCAACGACCCTTTCGTCGATATGGCTGCTAAGACCATGGAGCAGTTCGCCGATGCTACGGTTCCCGGGAAGTGGTCGGTAGATATCTTCCCCTTCCGTGAGTATCGCTTCCTGATGATTAATATGGCTTTTGACGTCGGCTAGTGCGGTACTTGCCAGCATGGCTGCCAGGCACGGGGTTCAAAGACACGGCGAGACGAATGGAGGCGCAGCTTCGCCAATGCACTAATCAGCCGTATGAGTTCGTGAAAAAGCAGATGAAAGAGCAAAGGCATTCGCCGTCTTTCTTGTCGCAGTGCATCGAAGGTCTCGGCTCGGATGCTGAGATGGAGTTCGTTCACAAATGGGCGGCGTTGGCGCTCTACCTCGGCGGTGCTGATACGGTAAGCTTGTGGGCAGATATCGACGCCTCTATCGCTTTACTGACTCAACCAATAGACCGTGTCCTCCATCATGACCTTCTTTCTTGCCATGACTGTCTTCCCCGAAGTCCAAAAGAAGGCCCAAGAAGAGCTAGACCGCGTCATCAGCGGAAGCCGACTACCAGTTAGTAAAGACAAAGAGAAGCTTCCTTATATCGAAGCCATCATGAAAGAGACCCACCGCTGGCACCTCGTCTTACCAATGTGCCTTCCACATTGCAGCACCGAAGAAGATGCCTTTCGCGGGTATCGCATTCCGAAAGGCTCCATCCTTCTACCTAACAACTGGCATTTTACGCACGACCCCGAAGTCTATCCCGACCCGATGGTCTTCAGACCAGAGCGCTTCCTCGAAACACCCACTCATAAGAGTGAGCCTGACCCTAGAAACTTCATCTTCGGATATGGTCGCCGCGTCTGCCCGGGCCGATACGTGGCGGATAACGCGCTCTTCATTACCATCGCCCAGACTCTCGCGGTGTTTAACATCACCAAGTTCGTTGATGGAGATGGTCGCGTTGTGGAGCCGGAGGTGAAGTTTGAGCCGGGAGCGATCAGTCACCCTGTGCCATACCGTTGTTCGATCAAACCGCGATCGGAGGATCATGAGCGACTGATCAAGGCTTCAGAGCAATTGTTTCCTTGGGAGGAAAGTGACGCCAAAGAGCTGGAAAATATAAGCTGGTAAGATAAGGGCAAGCGACCGCCCAAACACATGCGTGTTGCGTAAAGCTTCTTTGCTACCTGCACGTTGTGAGCGCAGGGGTTTGCGTAACGTTTGTACCATAACTTTAGGTACTATGGAAGAATTGAAGACTTGTGGTGGGTGTGAGACAAGATGCAAGCCAGCCGGCACTTTTCATTTTGGTCTCTTCGTATAAGGTTGGAATCTTCTTTAATGTACAAAGGTCGACAAATACCTGCGTTTAAAAGACAGTGCTGACAACAGACTATGGTGTGTGTCGAGTAAAGTCTTAGCTCATGCAACACACACGTCCCACCATCGTTGCTTTGACTATTCCTTCTTCGGTAGCGGATTGACAAACTTGTCCTCGTGGAGCTCTTCGTCTTTAGGCGCCACACCACGTTCTTGTAGCTGTTTGAGCGCCTCTGGGGCTACCTTCCCAATTTGGTGGCTCCTGTATTGATTGGTCTCAGAACGCGTCAGCCATGTCAAACGACCCTCGATTTGCGTATCGTGGATGTTCTCGATCGCTTTATCTGCGCCCTCTTTGGTTGCAAAATCGATGAAGCAGAGAATGCGCGGTTCTTTCTTCTTATCACCATAGAATGGCGCGAAGTCACTGATGCGTTCGATGGTACCATGTTTGGCGAATTGCTCGTCAAGTATCCGCAGCGCGTTCTGTTTCTGTTTGCCGATGCTGGTATTGGACGTCCAACCGGGTGTCTGAACTCTAACCATCAAGCGACGACCTTCGAGCAATGGGCGTACAGCTTCGAGTGCAGCGGCGGGGCCCTCGTCAAAGAAGTAGCGAGTAGCGTACTGGTGATCTCGCTTGTCCTCCACAGGGCCCCAAACGAAGTCGTCTTTGAGAGGCCTGACGACAAGCTTCTTACGCTGTATCTCTGCGTCATTAAGCTCTGCAATGACCTTGGCAGCCTCTGCTTCGCTTCCGAGTTCCGCGAAACACCTGGTGTCGTTCTGGAAAGTGTAGCGATCAAGACGCATCTGCAATCTCTTGCTGGGTGATCATTAGCCCGAAACCCTGTTTGCGAAATCCCCAAAGAAATGTTATAAGACGTACACGGTGCATCCTTTTGATCTTAGTAGATCCTCGACCTCTCCCCTTGTCAGTCGTTTTGGTATACCCAATAAAGCAACCCCTGATGATGCGCTTGGTGTCGGAGCGCGCGCATCAGTGAGTGCAATCTCTGGTCCTCTCGACGGTGTTTCGATGATATTTTCCCGCCTCAGCTGGCTGGCAGCGAACTCTCGCTTCGTAATTGATGTTCTGATCAACGGAACAGCTGACTGAGCAACGCGTGCGGAACGCGTTGTCCGAGCAAAGAGACAGCGCCCGCGAGAGAGTATCCTGGGTACAGCCATAGTCAATTGTGTTAATCCGAAGGTGATGGTATGTGCATCCGCAACCGATGATGGCGAATGATCGCGTCTGCTCGAAAAGACGCCAGCCATTATCGCGCTAAACAGAGAAAGTTCCTTGGCTTTGCCAAGACCTGGCTTATCGATAACACGGTCACGAAAGCAGCGAAACTGCGGCCGTCACGCCGTTCAGTCCTGTGCAACGAATAGCTCGACCAAGCGCCCACCTGGTATACTGGCACAAAAGAAAAGATTTGGTCAAAGGCTTGCAAGGAATTTAACAAGATAGTTCATGAATCAAGCTACTTAGGTACTTAGGCATCATCTAGCCCTAAACTGTAAGACTGGCCCATCTTTCTTGCTCGCAAAAACGTCCTGGATCTGATACTCAGACGCCCTTGTCCTACCGACTTCCAAGTCCTTGCTTCCAGCACCCAATGTCGTGCCTGGTGCCAGTCTCAAATCATACAAGTAAAGTACCCTGGCAATCGTTACCGACAGCTCAACATACGCGAGACCCTTGCCAATGCATCCACGAGGGCCGATGCTGAAGGGGTTGTACGCCGACTGCGCTGCCTGGAGACTGCTATGAAGCGGGTTCGCGGATGGATCAGATAGCCATCGCTCAGGAATGTAGTCGAACGGTTGAGGGAAGTAGTCGGCGTTGTGGTGAATGGCGTAGATCGGGACGCCGACGTCGCAACCGGCAGGAATGTGGCGACCATCGATATCCAGACCACCGGCAAGGACTTCTCGGGGAAGAGCACCGGCGACTGGGGGTGTCATACGCATGGTCTCGTCGATGCAAGCGCGTAGGAATGAGCAGCCGCTCAGCTTTGGTCCGGTTACGATTTCCTCAACATCATTGAATGTTTCCCAGATCTCTTTGCAGACTTTCTGCATCGCTGCGGGGTTGTGTGCGAGGTAGAAGAAAGCACCAGCCATAGCCGTTGAAGTTGTATCGGAACCAGCGATGATCAGCAAGTTTGATTCGCCCCAAAGCTCATCCATGCTGAAGCCTTTGCCGGTTTCTGGGTCCTTCGCGTTGAGCAGGTAGTAGAAGAAATCTTTACGATCAACGTCGACGCCCAACTTTGTTCGCTCCATAGCCTGGCCCTTGCTGTACTGCATGTACTGCGCCCGCTGGCCTGCAATCTTGCGGAAGAAGAGCTTGTCCAGGTGCCAGTTGTGGATGGTAAGGTGCGTTCCGCAGATGAGATGTCGGTGTGCCGCGTTGCCGACCAGCTGAGTTGCGAAACGATTGGTAGGGCTTTCCAACATGCCAAAAGCCTTGCCGAATACTAGATCACCCATGATGTCGAATACGAGCCACTCGCACCAATGCGCAGCGTTCCAAGCGTCGTTCCAGCCACCATCCTTCTCATCGGCGAGGCTCTTCTCGGCAGACCAGTTGTTGCTCTTGCGTCCGAGCAGTTCGCAGCCGACACGTACATTTGCCAGGATATACTTCTCAAGACTCTTGATAGCCGAGTCGCTGAAGGCGTGGCTCATCACACGTCTCTTGCGTGCATGCTGCATCTTGTCAATAGAACTATGGACGCTGACCGCTTTGGGTGTACTGGGAAAGGCTTCGTAGAACGACGCCTTCTTAGCATTTGATCGGAATCCATAGATGGTCTTTAGACCAGTGGCGGTGTTGACAGAAAGTAGATTTGGTCCAAGACGGACGTACGGTCCATATTGCTCGTGCGCGCGGTGGAAAGCGAGATGCCGAGAGCCCTTGTAGGCGTAGTACGCCAGATAGATATCTGTGATCTTTGCGAGGAAGGGGCCTGGGTATGATGCAAGAGGATGGAAAGTCAGGCGGTAAACGATCACTCCGAAGATCTGAGCATGATGTTAGCTTTGAATGGCATGAGAATGGGGAGTAACGTACGTAGAGAACCAGCGCTCCGAAGATGGAGGCCAGTAGGAATAGAATTGCCATATTTGCGACAGCTCAAGGCGAGTTGAATGTGTGTTCTGTTATTGGTACCGAACAAAGATAATTGCCACAAACACGCGTGCAGTTGTACAATTCGTGTGCACGAAGGAGAGTACCAAAATCGTTTCACCAACGAGATCCTGTGCAGATAAAGGTACATAAGTACTCATTCACCCTCCACCACCATCCGCAGCTCCCGCAATACCCTCCTTGACCCCAGCTCCATCGCGATGACAAAGATTAACAGCGTTGTGGAGTAGTCTCGTGCCCTTCTCATCGCAGAATCGGCGAGCGGGTGTCTTGGGTATACGTCGCGGCGTGTCACGGCTAATGTCGGATATCGATGCAGAACGCCGTGTCGCAATCACGTGCAGCGGATATCACAGCAAGCGAAGACGCTAGTGCGGATACCCGTGCAATCCCAACTTTTTCGGGATTGGAAGGGCGCGGATATCGTGCGCGTAAGCCTGGCAACAATCACGGTTGCAACGGCAGTGGGTTAGGAACGATTTCGCATCATGTATACCTAGGTTGTCAACAACGCGTGCACAGACGCGGGCTCATATCATCCTGAACCAGCAGGCATACAATAACCTCACTGCGGCTAAGGGGGTGGTAGAAAGCACCTGGGCAGTGATAAGCTGAAGCTGCAAACCATCTACTATCAGCGCTTCTAGTTGGATGCTTTCTCAGATTCGGCAAGAATTATAGAATCAGCATTCAGAGGCGAGTAATCGAGAGGTATCGCTACCGCTCTCATCGCCTGCCACGTTGACCGTGAAGCACCGATACCTCGTGGGACGAGCGTTCGGCTAGAGACAATGACTGCAGGCTGGTATATGATTGAGATCGGAGCCAAGGCGAAAGATTACGAGTGTAGTCGCGGTTCTTGATGTCCGCGACACACCTGACGAATGAAATGGCGCGAGTATCAAAGCGGATAGTGCCGTCTTGGCATCCATCGAGCTTCGCGAACATCACCAAGCGTCACGATAGTCGACCCAAACGCGCGACAGCACGGCACCCGCCCATTGACCCATTGACACCCTTGCAGTCTGTCTGGAAGGCCAATTCCTCAAGATGTCTGTCGCCAAGAACGTGAAGACTACTGTCTTTTCGGTACGCAGCCCGAACCGATCTCGAATGCCTTTACCTCGCCGCCCCTCTTCGGCCATTAACCACTGCGAACACAGGTACTAACTGCAGACTTGTAGAAATACACCGTCCAGCCTACCGGAATCTATGCCGCGATTAACAGGCTCTTCGCGCTCGACCCCAAGCGCTCCACGGGTATCCCCATGAACCCGCAATTCCGCAACCCACCCCCAGGCGGTCTCGACCCCAACTCTTACGACGACCCCGTCACTCTCCCTGCCGCTGATATCGCCGAGAACCCATACTGGAAGCGCGACGTGCGACGACGATACCCCAGGCTCTCGACAGTCACCCAGTCCGACGCGGTTGCGCTGCTCGAAGTTGGAAGCGCGGCAGCACCCAAGCAGGAGCTGATTGGCGAGGCAGGCACAAAGTCGCTGGTCGCGGCGAAAGAGGAAGGCGCCAAGGGACTGGCGGTCGCGTTTGAGAAGAACACTGGACTTGCAAAGGATGTGCTGGGACCTGGTGGTATGCCTCCGCTACCAAGCGGGCTACACAACACCCTTGCTGGCGGACACAAGCGATATGAGCTGGAGAACGAGCAGTCATATGGCACAGCGTAGGTCTTTTTGTCTGACCTTGCAGGATTGACACTAATGTGATACAGATACCCATGCCGGACGTTTGCTTAGAGTATAAGAAGAACTGGGTAGGTAGAGAAAGATGATCCGTTTTCTGTATATATGGAGACTTTCTTCCACGCTTTCCGTGTAGCCATCAGTGAACTTCTACAACATGTCTTGTTATGAGCGCGCGGGAGGAGTGCACGTGTCCAAATGTTTGATTCATGTCTCCTTGTGTCTCACCGTGCGTTTGTGTCGATTCTTCACCTCGCATGCTTCGTTATTCCTTATCGTCCGTCACCGCGTCGAGAAAGGAAAGCACGACGTGTGTTGATGTCTTGGCGCTGTTGACAGCGACTGCCTCGCCGTCACTTCCATATCTCAACTGCACCCACCTCCCACCCCCGCGTCGCTCCTGTCCGCTTTCCACATCGTCGCAACCGCAGTCATGAGCGCCGTCTCGGGGAAGGGACCAACAGAGCTGGGTGCTGATCCCCTCAACTTCATCTACGCCTGCTCGGTGTGTTGCGCCTCCTTCGCCGATGTCTACGAAGGCCACAACGAGACAGTCCGTGGCCTGTCAGATGGTATCAACCGGAAAGAGCGTCTTGTGACGCGCCTGTTCCTCGCCAGTTGCTGTCATGTCTTCTGCAGCAGTCATTTGGAGGGCGGCGGTAAGTGAAGCGCGACCGCACATTAGGCAGCTGCTGACAGCCTCGACAGGACCGCCTTTCCATACAGCCGGACAGCGACCCCAATCACCCTGCCCCGTCTGTATCAAGGAGAAAGGCGACAGTGAGCCGCGCGATCTCTTTTCGATACGCGGCTTCAAGAAAGACGAATACGATCCTAACATTCCGCTCGCATGGTTCACCGCGCCTCCCATCCGCCTCGATGGTAGCGGAAAAGAGATGGAGGCACTGCGCGTACGTCATGTCACCAACAGGTCATGACACCAGCTAACAACAATCAGTTCCAGTATATTGCGCTTATTCGATACTGCCAGAATACTTATGCGACCCGCAAGCCCCTTCAAGAAGCCTTAACCGATATGGAGAAGAAGCTGGCTAGTGTGCAGGATCTTGCTTCCAAGGAACACGCGAAAGTCGTCACACTCCAACAAGAGAACGATCGCCTACGACTGCAGAAGGATCAGTTTCAAGCCATGAAAGCCGAGGTTCAGCGACTCCAGGGTCTTGATGAAGAGGTTGCGCATTTTCGCGATGTCAACCCAAAGGACCTCGCAACATTCCTGGCGAACAAGTCAGCAATCCGCCATTACTTGAAGCTTGTCCCTATGCTAGTCGAGTAGGCTGAATATGCCATGCTACAAGGCGTTTGCTAACCGCTTCAGTCAAAACGAGAGGATGCAAAAGCGACTTGCCCAACTCGGCTTTGCGATGGCACTAGAACCTGTACCTAACTTCAAAGGCATTGACCCCCACGCATTCGATAGCGACGAAGCATCGCCTGAGCGCAGCGGACGATCGGACGGTAAATTACGAACAACTGCCTCCAGTCATACCGCCGGTAGATCGGCTCATACAACTGGGCGATTGGGAACAGCATCTTCAGGGTCCTTTGTCCCGCGACCCATGAAGCGGCAACGCCTCGAGTCACCCCTTCCCACCAATACCCAAGTTGGCCATCCTTCAAGCCGAGATGCCATGCCACCTCCGCCAAAGCCGATGTCCAGGATGCAATCCATGCGCAAGATGTTTCCGAGCCTGCGAAAGAAGTTCTCCAGTGACCGCTCCAGGTCTGCAGCAGATGGATCCTTCGAGGACGATGCAGACGTGCAAATGTATGATAACGGGCACTGGCAAGATGTTGAAGTCAGTCGTCACCCGGGACGCGATGACTTCCGCGACGAGACACCGTACATGTCGGGAGCGCTGCCCGTAGAACAGCCCCATCAAGCCTCTGACGTTCGAGGATCGCAGCTACTTGCTAGTGTAGGCCTCAAAGACAACCGGCCAGACTTCACATTCCGAGCATCGTCTCCAGTCAAGATGGACAAGCAAAGCAGTGGCCATCGTCCGGTTCATTTGCCTACTGAGCCTTCATACATTCGTCTTATGGATGGTTTGTCGCGCGACAATGGGATGGAGCTCGGTCTGAAAGATCCTCGCGAGCAGACAAGCACGGACTATCGTAACGATGGCAGGAATAGGCAAGTACTACCTGCTTATCGACATGAGCACAACGCCGAACGAGTTGATTACCGGAGGCCTTTGGATCTTGGACATCCGTTCATGCACCAGTCGCCACACAGATCTCCGGCCTCTGCGCGTCAATATCCTTCTAGCGACCACCAGACTAACGAATACACAAACAGAGCTCACGGCATGCCGGATCTTGGCCCCACTACGCCAGCACCGAGGCGCCAACAAAATCCCGGCCATCAGATCGAGAGTGTAGTAAGTCCCTATTTCCGAACCGGTCATAACCAGGCCCGAGTCCATCCATCGCCCGGCCGCGCTGAACTTCAGAATAGTTCCGATCATTCCGGCGATTATCAGTCACGAAGGTCAAGGACGAACCAACCTCGGGCCGGCTGGGTTGAGGCTCGCAGTCTAAACGGCCTCTCATTCTTCGATTCACCCGTCGATTCTAGGAACGAGCCTATCGAGGTGGACCACCGCCGCAGATTGGTAGAGCTAGCACCAACGTCATACTCACATCAGCATCAAAGACGTCATCTTAATTCACGTGGCTTCATCATACGCCCGGAAGAGGGACGCTCACCGTATACCAGCGACAGTGCCTATGGCTCTTCCCAAAACCGAGAACTTTACAATAGAGACGCGCCCAATTATTCCCAAGCAGTGGTTGATGTACCGCCCGCATATCGCCCAAGTCGTTCCCGCATCGGTCAGGTGCCCTCTATCATGCCTTCCATTGTTCCAAGCCGTCCACCTGCCCGGGTCCAACCTCTATGGGAGAACCTGCAGCGAGCGGGCGTCAGGAGTAGCCGTAATGCTTTCAGTAGTGTTGCTGGGAACAATTATGCTGCGCCTTCGAGGACTGTCTTCCCCAGCGCTGGTCGGCACAATATTAGACGGTAAAGGCAACCTATGCGTTTCTTTTCCTATCGAATAGTCAATTGGAGCACTTGGCTTCATGAATGGCCATTGTCGCATGGCGATTCGGCGTGTGTATAACCGGACAAAGAAATGATTAGATTTCCAGTTCTGCTATCAGCGATTTTCATCTGTGGGCTACTCCTGCAAGACAAAATTTTAGTCACGATCAGCGTCAACCTCGTCTATATGCTCAACTGTTAAACACCCCTTTATGACTACGATTGCAGCATGCAAAACGGAGATGCGCACCGCGTTCCGCAGACCGTTCGATGCGACGATCAGAAACCATCGCAGTGAGCGGATTTGCTGTCACGCATCGCGTTCAATCAAGACTTTGCCCCATGATGCTTAGCACGCCCACGCCTTCCCTCTCTGAACACGGAGTCTGTCAATTCAACTCACATGTGGGTAGACAGCCGGCAGATGGGAAGCTAAGACGAATGCGGTAAGGATCAAGGAGGTTTAATATGCGAGGACTATGCAACGAAGCTTCCTCGGCATGCAAGGGCCAACGCCGGTCTTCGATGACATTCATTGGCGGAGTATCATGCGCAACTTATTGTGTCACATACGCACCTGATTACTTATTCTCCATGTTGCAGAACTTCGACAGTTGGCGCGATGGTTTCATCTTAGCGTTTTTCTTTGCCGACAGGCCGTTGTAACCTCCCCACGAATCGTAACCCCTGCGTCCCCGCAAAGCCACCGCGCATGACCCACGATCCCGGTTATTGAAGCTTCCCTTAATATGGCCAAGCAATCTATCAGGCACCGCGGCTTCAAAGCTTCAGAACTATGATGCCACATCCATCACTTTCATATTGGCATCAGATGAAGGCCCACTCATTGCCATGGAAGAAACGGAAGGCAAAGCCCGTCCATTTGTGGGTCATTGAATCATTGGCATGCGAATTATTCACGGTATAAGAGTAATGTTTGCCCAGCAGGTGAAACATATGACTGTGGAAGTATTCTTCGCATCTCTACACCATGCTATTCAAGACTCTTTTGGCGGCAGCCGCTCTGGCCAGCACCGCTTTCGCGGCTCCTGCTGAGAAACGCCAAACCTCTCGCAAGATGAAGTGGTTCGGTATCAACGAGTCCGGTGCCGAATTTGGCGAGAAGAACTTCACAGGTGTCTACGGAAAAGAGTACACCTGGTACGATCTCAACACCATCGACAAGTTCATGGACGAGGGAATGAACATGTTCCGTTTGAACTTCCGTAAGTCATGCCTCCATACGCTCCAACTTCTCAAAACCCCGACCTAACATCACTCAGTAATGGAGCGCCTAACCCCCAACTCCCTCACCGGCGCCTTCGACCCCCTCTACCTCGGCAACCTCACCGAGCAAGTAAACCACATAACCTCCAAAGGCTCGTATGCCATGATTCAACCACATAACTATGGACGCTTCCTGGGGAACATCATCACCGACACCGCCGCCTTCAAAACGTGGTGGACCAACGTCGCGGCCGAATACAAAGACAACGACCTCGTCGTCTTCGACACAAACAACGAATACCACGACATGGACCAGCAACTCGTCTTCGACCTAAACCAAGCCGCCATCGACGGCATACGCGCCGCAGGCGCCACTAAACAATACATCACCCCCGAGGGCAACAGCTGGACCGGCGCGTGGACATGGATCTCTTCCGGCAACGGCGCCAGCATGGTTAACCTGAAGGATCCAGAGAACAAACTCGTGTACCAAATGCACCAGTACCTTGATACCGATGGCTCTGGTACCTCAGCCACGTGTGTTAGCGCTACGATTTTCAAGGAGAGACTCCAGGCTGCGACCAAGTGGCTCAAGGATAATAAGAAGCAGGGTGTTATTGGTGAGTTTGCGGGCGGGAATAATGCGCAGTGTATTTCTGCGTTGCAGGATGGGTTGAAGTATATGGGCGAGAACAGCGATGTTTGGCTCGGAGGTATCTGGTGGGCAGCGGGACCGTGGTGGGCGGATTATATTTATAATATGGAGCCTACGACGGGAGTTGCTTGGACGGGAATTCTGCCCAAGATTAAGAGTTACTTTTTGTAGATGGGGAGGGGGAATGAGGTAGAGGTTGGTTGTGTATACTTTGCTCTTTTCTTCTTATAAATATTCATATGAAAAAGCCTTCCTTCGCTACCGTTCCTGCTCACCTCCATGCACCCCGTAATATATCCAATTATCCCCATCTAAGGCTGCCCCTCCCAAGCCCTACTCAAATACTCCTCCGCGCTCATAAACTTATAATCAGGGAACCGCTGATTAAACTCATCGCTAACATTCCAAGCCCCCCTCCTAATCGCCTCAAAGAACATGATAACAAACTGCTTGCTGAAACCCTCCCTCACTTCATCCGTCACAGTAGGATGGCTTATCAACGGCAACCAACTCGCTTTCAATTCTCCCTTGGCTAGATCCTCACTCTTGACATACTCGACGAGCCAGTCTCCGCCTCTGATCTTCTTGCCCAGAGCGAGGAGTTCGTTGATGGAAGTGCGGCATCCCCTGATACCGCCGATCTTCGGCCACGGGCGCGTGTCGTCTAGCGCGCGAGCGAGGATCTCACAGTCGTCTTGGATGGCGGTGATGACGATGGGTTGGTTTCCGTCATCTAGTACCATGGCACGTCGGTTCTCGAAGTCGAGGAAGAAAGGCCAGGTGTAGAGGTCGCGTTCGAGCGGGTACGGATGCGCGAAGTAGTCCATGAAGATGGAGGGTTGGAAGAGGCAGTACTGCATCGATCCGAGTTCGCCTTTGGCGTCTAGGTCTTCGAGGTACTTTCGGATGTAGTCTTTGTTGTCGTAGCTGGGGACGCCGGCGTAGTTTGCGATGCCCCATTCGCTGGGTGCGAAGCGGGAGACGCCTGCGGCGATGGCGGCGTGGATTAGGTTCTTCTGGGCGACGTTGTCGGTGTCGAGGTGGACGACGAAGAAGGATAGGAGGGTGTGGAAGCCCTGGAGAGCTGTGGTGAGGCCATTGAGGTCGGTGTAGTCGACTTGCTTGTAGGTAACTTTGGGGGATGGGTGGGGTTTAGTTGGCGCAGATCGCGTGAAGATGGTGATTTCGTGCTTGCCAGAGGCGATTGTGGCTTTGAGCAAGTTGGTTGCGACGTCTATCAAAAGCTTTAGTAGAGGAAGACAGCTTCAGTTCCACAGCGACGTATGTGTGCCATCTAGTGTGTCGATAGAGGCGGGGTAAGCATATGTAGAAGGAGAGGAAGCATACTTCCGGTGCCGCCTGCGACTGCGATCTTGACCATGATTGCACGTGATTCTATATCGCTATATTGATGTCGAAGGATTCAACTGTAAGCGCTACGGATTGAATGCTCCCTCCTTTTGTATCTCTAACGACCGCTATCTACTGCTCCGCTTTGAGCCCCCGCAATTTTTCGCTACGAAGGCGTGTCTTCGGCGGTGTACGGCATGGTCCTGACTCGTGTCACAAAACCCGAGTTCTGAAGCTACGATCTCGGCTATCGCGATATCATTGACGTTTGAGTATTTCTTGTGATGCTCGACGCAGGCCGATTGCATGATAAGCTGCGACTGGGCTGAGCGCTCTTTAACAATGTTGGTGGCGATCTCATACGAGCTGCCGCCATAGTGCGATGCCGTACGACCAGATATGTAGTGTTGCTTGGTAACTGTTGACTGCTTCCAACGCGGAATGTGGTCAGTCGAAACCCTCCTGTTAAATACTGTGAGAGAGACAGTTGATTGTCCGACCAGTTTCAGGAATGTAGATCTAGACAAGATTGGGAAGATGAGAGACGTGGTAAAGAAGGTAAATGGTGAAAAGATGGGATATTCGTAAGTAGATATTAAGAAAATGGCGGTTGTGCATCGAGATCCTCAAGCATCGATCAACGGTACCGCCGGTAAAGGCTTCTCGGGCAGGGGTTTACTTGGCAGCGGCTTCAACGCATCCTCATACGCCGGTGGTCTCGACGAGCTGCCTTCGTCCGGATCATCGCGGTACGCGCCGTGAGCACTTAGCAGTGCACCCTCCTCTTCAGCCACCCTATCCCTCCTCATATTCTCCCAGACATCCTCCATGCCGTCCCACTTCATGAGCTCGCGCTGCGCAACGATCCACCAATACATCTTCCATAAGAGAAAGATGGTAAATAGGCCGCCAACGACGCTGCTGAAAATGACCCAGAACAAGCCCCACCATTCCCAGTGAACGAATTCGCCAAACATGTCGCGAAGCGTTCCTTTCTTGCCGAAGTATCCCCATTCTTCTTTGCGGTAGAGGAAGCGACTCCCCTCTAGTTCCCAGACGTCGCTGCCAAGGAAGTGACCTATTGTGCCCCAAATTGTCAAAGACTTCTTGAGGGGAAAGGTGTAGGCTCGAGCTACTAGGCGCACATCGACGATTTGGTACTCGTAGATCTGGTCGTCCGTGGTAGATTGGCCGAACGGGTCGGCGACCTTGGCTGGCCCTCCTTTGTCTCCTCTTCTCAGAGGTGTTCCTTTGACGCGCATCCACAGCATCTTCTGCTCCGGGTTGTTGAACTTCCAAAGAGGGTCGTCAGGGTACCGCGACTTCCCAATCACGTCCAGCGCAACGCTCCAGTATTCCGCATGCGCGTCATCGCCTTCTTGATTGTCGCTCGGGTTCGTGATGAATAAATAATCGATATACATTCGCGGGGCATGTGTCAAAGGTACTTCGTGGCACCATCGTCCTCTGTCACTCCAGCTTTCTCGACAATACGGGTCTTCGGAGTTTAGGCCCCAGTACAGTTCTGCATGGGAGAGGTTCGAGCGGTATCGTGTAACGAGGAAGGTGGAGGGTGTAGGTATGGTCGGTAAGGGATATAGCGGGCGATCGTTGAGGAGGACTGTGCGATTATCGTGCGTGAGGGTTACGTTGAGAAGCTATAGCGCTCAGGCTGGTTAGCACTGCTTTTTAGGCACATGCTGGACTTAGGCTCGACACTTATACATACAAGCACATTATCACCAGTTATGACCTCGTGATCTTCAGGGTCCTCATAAGGGCAGTCCTTGCATTCTATCTTCGCGATGTAGGACGATCCGGGTACCACGGCTGCGACCGGTGCAATGGGCGCCTCGCACTCTTCAGGCACTTTTCCTCTTCCATCCAGGTCGCAGTCGAGTACTTCGGGAATATCTGCGGCATAGGCCGAAGACAGAAGGCCGGCCAGCAGCGCGATACCGGACAGCAGCATGGTGGGCTGGTGGTGGAATGATCGAGGGCAGGTGCCTGGCGCTCGTCGCTGCCGCCGCTGTCAGGGGCGTAGCGTGGCGGAGCCTTGCAGGGGTGTCGCGCCATTAGCCGGCGATCATGAGGCACGAACGCTGGTTCCCCCGCCAAACTTCTCTGCCACCTCCGACATGGCGCGTCGGAGGGTATTGATGTTGATGCCGATGCCATCTTTATGTTCCCATGTCCCATGGAGTGTATAGATACCACTGAGGTCTGTTGCTGACGCGACTATGCCCTGCCACAGGAAGCCAGCTCGAGCGAACCAGTGACATCCTCCCTCTGTAGAACGAATCCTTCCTCTATGTCCAGCGGTTGCCATCTTCTGCTCACATCAAGCGTGGTTGCTATAAGTGCTGTCCTCATCGCGGCGATTCGTTGCCATTTGCTATCAAACCATGTCGAACATATGTCTACTCAGTGGTATCCTCTCTGCCACTCCCTTCTTCTTCCACCGCGATCATGGCGCAGCTTTCCTGTGAGCGACGTGGTGGGAATATCATCAGAGTCGACGATCACCTAGAGATCGAATTCCACCGGACATCTATCGATCCCAGCCGCGACCTGGCCGATCTACTTCCTGACGACGGTATATTTCCTCTGCATTTTCTGCAAAGAGATAGCAATCGGCAGCAGTTTGATGAGGCAGAATGTAGGGGGCTGTATCTACACATGAGCCGTGAGTTGGATACCAGCGGATCTACTCGGATGTGCTAACCATGAGCGACTGCAGAGAGCGAAGCAATGTGGATCAAGCTTGACGCAGACAGGCTGTACGTGATCCGTATCTACGTCGACAATGTGAACGTGATAACAGGCCAAACTTCGCAAGTACAAGGCCAACAAGATTATTTTATCGTGCCCGACCAGGCCTTCGTCAATGGATACAAGTCCAACATCAATGCGCTAACGACACAGTTCCGTCGTCCACCGTATGCAGCCAATTCTACACAGCAAGACGCCCAGACTATACGCTTCGAGGTAACGCCATCCACGAACACTAAGATACTGATAGGCATCGATGTGGGTGTTGAGGATGAAGAACTCTACCAAAGTGTGGTGACGTTACCTGGCATGACTGTCAAGGATTTCACGAGGAAGTACGCGCTTCAATTCGAAGATGGTACTAATATCTCGGCTAGACTTACCAGTCAAGGGGAAATGGCCGATGGTATGATGAGCGATCACATGGTGTAACATGAGCTGACTTAGTTGTAGACACTTTGTTAGTTGCTGATTGCGCGGATCTTCCTGTACGTCCTAACGTCTCTTCACGACGAGGACCATGCTGATCTCATTGATAGGATCACACAGTAGTAGTGACCAACCGCGACGGACACATACGCTCTCGCCTGCTCAAACTCGACACTTATCCATCTATCGGATGGGAGCCACATCGCACAACCATCTTCAATGTTCGCATGCTCAATTCGAAAGCAGCTTGCGACCTATTTGGTGCGCCCAGATTTGAAGAGACTGACAAAGAAGAAGAGAGGTTGCATGGAATCGATGGCGATCTCGTGAAATTCGACCCCGAACCAGCATCAACGAAACCTTTGGTACCGTTTCGTAGAGTACCGCGACCCCTCGAGATTTACTGACGTGCACATGATACTATTTCCTGATATAACGAGGACGATCGAAGTGGTCGAATCGCCATGGAGAGCGCTAAAAGCTGGGGGTTGGAAATTGAAGAAAGGCTCTTGTCCCATATGTGGATAACTGATGTGAGTTGGTAATGTCGCATCAATCGAGTAGCCTAAGATCTTTCCACACAACCTGCAAAGTGCGTTACGACTTCTGCGTGGCGATCGCAGATTCACGCATTAGATCTCAGCCACTTCTCCGTCTCCATATCTTGCGTTCTCGCCCCTGCTGTCTTTCGCGATTGCGGTCCGTATTGGCGTTGTTCCTGGGTTTCCTGTGGAGCCGGCGGCCCAGACGGCTGGCTACACTATGCTAGTGGAAATGACGGAACTTTTTGCGACGTTCCTTGATGCGAAAGGCGCACGCAACAGATCAATCGCGTCGAGTCGTGAAGTAGTTGGTTGTCGTGTCAAGTTGCTGGACCCTATGACGTCACTCATGAGATCACAACGCGTAACACACGACCTCGGTCCATGAATAGGTTTAACAACCCAACAACCTCACATCTCAAACATCTACACCAACGACTCCAAACTACCTCCCGTCACAAATTCGTCAACTCATCAAACTATACAACCCACCAACCACCGCCACAATGTCCAGCTCAACCTTCCAATCCTTCAGTACCTCCTCCTCCAGCACAACCATCAACGGCCAAACAACCTCAAAGTCCGAACACACCTTCACAGACCCCAGCGGCACCCGCGTCGAGCGTACACATCAAGCTCCAGGTGAAGCGCCGCGCGTCGAGCGATTCGAAACAGATGCTTCAGGAAGACAGCTAGAGGACCACAGACATGCGGATGCGAAGCGGATCCAGGATGTGACGGAGGAGGAAGATACCAAAGTAAAGGAGAGGGAGTATGAGGAGAGGATGCAGGATGAGTATGCTAAGAGGGAGGGGGGTGCTTGAGTGAAAGGGATAAAGTGGACATAGTCGATTTTAGTGCAGATATTTCACAGCAAATATACATATCACAAAAGAGGTTTGCAGAATACAATGTGATCGGGAAGACGCCACCGGCAAAGAAGCAGGCAGCGAGGAGACTCCATTCAACTATATACGCGGCCAGAGCGCGCCGAGAAACCACCCAAGAGACCACAACCCCAGCCCAAACCCCCCAAACCCAACCCAAAAGACCACCCAGGAGGCCACAACGCGCCAATCATGTCGTCGTCGTCGTCGTCCGCCGCCACGTCGTCCTCAGTTGTGTTGGAGGGCTCGCCAGCGGTACTGGTCGGCCACCGAGAGGGAGGCGAAGAAGTTGTGGAGCGCCATGCCCCGGATCCCGTGCAACTCCCACTGGGTGAAGACCCGAGGGGGTGGAGGGGGCGGGGGAGGCGGAGGCGGAGGCGGAGGCGGCGGAGGAGGGAAGCCACCTGCTGGGCGAGGCGGCGCCGGTGGCTCGATCCAAGGCGGGATCCGCCGTCCCTCGAGGGCGAAACCGGCGTTGGCGGGGGGAGGGACTTCCTCTCCATCGGCCTCAGGCCCAACTTGTGCAAAGCAACGCCACATGGTGACGTATTTGCCGGTGATGTTCCGGACTTGGTGGTGTAGGATGGTGGGAGGTTGCCGAAAGGTCTTGGTGTTGGTGTTGTTGTTGTTGTTGTTGAGGGAGGAGGGAAGAGACTTTTAAGAATTGTAAACAATTCTTGAACTGGGCAGAGTGATGTGGTTGCCAAAGAGCAGAAGAGGGATCCCAAAATTCGCTTGTTTATATAGTCGGCTCCCTGAGGCCCCAGCTCCCGCGCCAAGACGAGAGCAACGGTGACCTGTACTCGACGACGACCCCCTATTGAGACCTAAGGAAGTGATACTATTATTCAGTGGCCATGTAGCACCCAGCTCAGGCAATTGCAAGCTTTTCCGGGGCGCGCAGCACTTCTATTGTCTGTGTGAAGTACTGTTGACCATTTGGGTGACCCACTAGCGCCGAGAGTCTGCTAGGGTTCTGCGACTTCTATTGACCGCGAGGGTAGGCGGGGTATGGTGAGAGACCACTGAAGGTTATTGGTATTGCTGACGTAGCATCCCAAGAACGTATACTGATCAGTCCTGTCCGGGATATCTTTCACTGACAGCAGTCTTAGGAACCTCTGACGGCGACCGACCTGCTAGGACAACGTCCAATTCCAGACTCCCCAACCTACAGCCTACATCAAACCGAAACCAGCACAAGAAAGCCACGATGGGTACGAGGCAAGGCGATAGGCGAGCAGGAGGGCGGCCAGGGGGATACGCGGTTCCTGACATACGTAGACGGAGGCGGCAGGAAAGGCGAGGACGCCTTGAGCAAGCATGGAAGCAGGGCAGCAGCGGTAGGACTATGGGCCAAGGGGATACCATGAGCCCACGTAGGAGGCCCTTGAGACAATGACCAACATGTATCTAGCATGTAGCAGCCGCAGGCAATCAGAGCGGTCAATCGCATGTCTTGAACACTTGGTGCTTGATCTCTGTGCTTGACCTTCGTGCTTGACATCGTATGAGACGATCCCTGATGTCTACAGTGCAAGCTACTCAAGAGCGCGTTGCATACAATTTTGCAGTGATCGAGAGCTAGACGCAGGCATGCTGTCCCAATGGGCGCGGTTTGAACGTGGCCGGATAGTAGAAGTCTTCCTCTAGCCGCTCCGCAGAAGGCCAGTAGGGTTTGGAATGCAGGCCTTCTTTGGTTGTGCAAGGCGCGAGTCCCAGCTGTGCTTGTGTGCATGCAAGTATCCCGCCTGCTCGCTCACAATGGGTCTCCCGCTATCCTATGCTTGACGCGTTTCCCCAGCTTTGATGAAGGGCGGGCTGCATCGTGGTGGGGCTGATATTGTGCTTCGTCTCGCTCCGCCGACCGCCGCCTCAGCTTCACCATACACACGACCACAACGCCATCATAGGAGTGCGGCTAGTCGCCAAACCTTGACCAGAGCCTTTTCAAGCGCGAAAACCTCTACTGCAACGGCTTTCTCGAAAGCATCATGCCCCGCGACAGCAGGCTCATCCAAGATTCTTTCACGGCAACAACCCACGAATTTGCGCCACGAGCCCCTCGACGCCCAGGCCGACGATAGAGGCTTCCTGCGAGCTTCTCCGACATAGGGCATCGTCGATGATAGGCACGATCGCGCGACGTCTCTTCGCAGGCGTGGCTAAGATCCCCTCACCCCTGACGGAGAGCTCACTCATCCCAAGGCGAAGGCCGCTGACGGAACGGCAAGCTACTGCCCGACCTTTACTGATGCGCGACAGACGAGCGGCTTTCTGACAGCCAGCAGTGACGATGCGGTACGACTACCGCCGGCTTGCTCACTCCTGTGGTGGCGGGCTCCTCCGCGGCGTTGAGAATGAGCTTGCAGACTTTTGCTGCCCCGAGACGGCGACTTGACACAGCAGGTTTAAAGCCCATGCTGGAGATCCAAGAGCGACTGACAAAGGATATAGTGATCTAGGACAAACTTCGGGCACTCCCTACGACCAGTTCGATTCGCCGTCCTCCCCGCGCACAACATCCCACGAAGCCGCAGAGCGCCTCCGCCTCGACCGGTACCGCCGATGTGTGTTGATCGCAGACCAAACACAAGGCTTAGATGAGCTGCATACCGGACGCGAGAGCGGCGACGGGCCAGACAACAGCGAGATAGAAGAGACACCCCTTGGATGAAGGGCAGCTCGACGAAACGGCGGCGAAGGCTCCAAACGCGACGGACACCGGCGACGAGCCACAGCGACATACGAGCGGTGTATCTGCTTTCTCCCGTATGCGCACTGCAGCCGTGGAATGCGATCAACGAATCGCGACCGGTTTGCTTGAATGGCGCGAGGTACACCAGCGGCTGCGGACAGCCTCAAGCTTGAGACGCCCAGCAGCACGCAACGAGGGCACGAGCCTCAGCACGTTGAAGTAGGAGAACACGCGCAAGACATCGCGACCTTTCGCCCGTAAACCTTGCACGACGGAACAAGGCTATCCTCTGCGCATCCTCAGCGATCGAGCATCCAGCCGACCGTGCTGAGAGTCTTCGGCAAGGACCAAGGAGCAGCAGCATCAACGCGACATCTGAAACTATGGACAGCGTCGGAACGTGTTCATCATAACACGAGACAGACAAGATAGGCGCGTTCGATGTCAGGCATAGCGAAGCCGGCCATACTCTCGTCAGGTGGTCAAGATCCGGCATTCGGAAGCGATATCTTGAGGCTGAATGCCCTTATGAGCTCGGAGCGGCGATGGGAATAGCATCGGGGTTGCGCATACCCATGGCTAAAATATGCATGAGCATGCCGTTATGAGATGCGAGCAAATTGCGCAGCGTCGCGCGGTTTGTAAGACGTCTTTCACGCCATTCGACGCCCTCACAACGGAAATCCAAAGACCATGGCGCACGGCTTTCGACGTTACATGCCGCGACAGTATTTTCCTAGCTCTTTCTATCGCCAGCGAGATGAACGATGATACACCGGTTTTACGGGACGAAGGAAGATGAGTTGGCGAGCTTCTCGATGAAGTTTGCGAAGAAGGGGCGAAGACGTGTGGTCGGAAGTCCGGGAAGGATGAAGCGCGGAAGCGAGTGTGGGTCGCCATCTTCCGCCCAGCCACCGTCGACGTGCAGCCGCAGACCATCCCTTGCCATCCTCACGGGCGATCTGGCATCTCCAAAATGCTTCAGTATCGTCGCCATTCACGGCAGGCATGTTCTGGTAAGAACCAAAGCAGGCAAACGTCAGCAAACATCCGATGATGAAGAGGGGGGTTACATACCGTCGCGAGGGACGCAACACTCATTCGCTCACGACGCGATGCATGTGGCCCGCGGGCTAACGAAGACATGTGGTTTATTGGAGATAGATTGGAGAACTTCATGCGCATTTGAACCTCAACTCGAAACCAAGACGTCGCTCACATCCCATCGCCAAATCCGTTTTCCACAAGCCGCCACAAACTTCCAACACACCGCGCCGGGGGTTCCGACGACATCTCCCACCCTTTGCCATTCATACACTGTGACCTTCCGCGTTCGGCCTCTTGCTATCTCCCACAAGTCGGACTGGTAATGTGGCTCTTCGATCCATCTCTTCCGCGCGGTTGATTTGGGGTTGTCTCTAGCATGATCGCCGCTGACCATCGCGTTGTAGATGCGCTCTGCGTTTCGGTTGCGATCGCGTTGTAGATGCGCTCTACGTTGCGGTTGCGATCGCGTTCGAACCAGCTCGATAGTCGGGTCAGTGGCAGGATACCTCCCGGTTCTGATCCTTACATCTGGAATATCCTTCCGCTTGGAATACGCCTTAGGTGCGTTGACGAACATGCGGATCTGCCACGCCGAGCACATGACGTTCTCGCAGATGCACTTCTCTTGTGCGAGGGCGGTGACGATGTCCTGTCGGCCAGGAAGCCGAGGTCTTTGTCCTTTTCCTGGATGGTGTCGACATGGACGACGTTGCAGGGTTCACCGATCCAACCCCCTAGAGATGAGGTCGACCTGGTTCTTGATGTCCTCATAGTCGTCGTTGGTGAACTCCCACACAGAGTGCTCGGGGTTTGCGTCGATGAACATTGACAAGAACATCTGGCCTTCGTACGGTTGGATATCGCGGATGTCCTTGGCCATGGAGCGCGCGAGGTCGTCCATAGTGGCGTAATGGGTGGCGAAACCGGGTCCTCGTCCTCGTCGGATCCTTCTTTCTTCCACGGCCGGCCAGCCTCACAACATACAACTACTTGCGCTGACGTTTGTTTGCTGCATTGTGAGGCTGGCCTTTCCGTTTCTTCTGGACACGGCGTTGGGAGCGGCGCCGCAGAGGTGCCATGCGAACCCAACACAGAACACTCCATACGGCGCTCAGTACCGAGCCCGACGGCAGTATTCTGCATCAGGTCGCAGGCGACCTGAGGCGCCAACCACCCACCGGGGGACCCGATGGGTGTGAAGGCGGCTTACACCGGCCGAAGCCTAGCAAAGTTAGCTCATGTCTTATCTGTGGTTTGGATAGGATGTTGCTTGTACGTACCGCTGCGGTGCCATGCTAAAACGTTCCGTGGATGGCATAGGCGCGAGCGATCCCTCTACAACGAACACATTCGTCCCACGAGTCTACGAATGCGAACTCGAGGTTCTTGGGTCCAATGTGCTCGTTGTAGAAGTTGCTCAAGCGCTCTACGACACCCACGGATGGAACCGGCGTTGCGGACTTGGTCCCATGTGAGGGTTGCCACGGTCTCCGTCACCGCGCCGAATGATGTCAGCGTCTTACGATTTCCCACGAAGACCAAGGCTAGAAGCTTTTACGAACGAACAACTCTGCGCAAAGCGTTCAATGCCGTTGGTGGATAGGGCCCCGACCTCGCCCATATCCAGTCGCCCCCAACCGAATAACTTGGGACGTCCTTGATGATACTCGGCGTTTGTAACTTTGCACTCTTCATCAGACTATGCTTGTCAGTAGCTGGACGAGAGTATGCGAAAAGTACTCACGAGTGGCTTCTTCCGCGCCTTGCGCTTCTTCTTGCCGGAGGGACTCTGATCTTCGAAGTCGGCAACAACAGCTGCACATGCGCGGCTCGCACCACAGCGGAGACAGGCGGTGTTCTTCGCGAAGTTGTGGTAGCTGCCGTCTCTCTCTTTGCACGACCAGGGCGATGGTATCATTCCCCGTTCAAGCATCCAAGCCTGCGTATCAACCTCCATCCCGTATCCTACTCGTGTCCAAAGCTATACGTCGATCCTTGGCTTTGACAGGTGGTTACTCTGAATCGCTGTCAGGAATATCGCCACGGCCAGACTTCTTGAAGCGCGGCTTGTCCTCGGCAAGCAGAAGCACTTGATCGCGTCCGTCGTATCTCTGGCCGCCGAATTTCCAGGCCACAAACTTCTCTGCGTCCTACATGATGCAGGAAGCTTTCGCGGAGGTCATCAGGGCAGCTGCATGGCGTGTTGTCGGTGCGCCAACCCCATTAGGGGAAGGCGACTTACTGCTCGCAGGTCCAGAACGCAATTGGACGTCCGCCGAATTGTGTGAACCAGCTCTCTAGTTCTGATTGGGTAGTGTCGTGGGGGAGACCGCTCGTGTGCAGAACCTTGCTTCGCTCTGACAAGAAAGCGCGAACGTCGGCGCGAGCGTCCATCGGCTTAGTCAAGACGTCGGGGTGATCTTGTGGTATCCACAGCCGTTCTCTCCGCACTTCCAGTCTCCAGCCCTAAAGGGCACAGCGCCAGTGCCACCGCGCATATGTCCGCCACCCATTCCGTGGCCGTGGCCATGACCCATGTGGTGTTGAGGGGGACCCAGCCCCGAAGGGTACAGCGCCGGTGCCTCCACGCATGTGTCCGCCACCCATGCCGTGGTTGTCTCCGGTGTGACGACCCGCCAACACGAGTTCTCTTCTGGTATCGAACTTCTTGATGGGGTGTTCTCGTGTTGACGGGCTTCACGAGGACCGACTCGCGATGCAGCTGTTGTTGAGTTAGCGCTTGAGGTCGGCATTGGATCGGACAGACGTACCTCTTCGCACGACTTTGCCGTTGAACTTGCCCTCCTCGTCTTTGTACATATTGATTCGAGGCTGAGGAGGGCAAGTCCTGTTCTCAGGAGCATCACAAAGAGGTTCGGCACAGGCTTTCTTGTTCGGCTGCATCATGTCAGCGAGTGGTCTAGAAGACTAAGATGGTACTAACCTCGGGCTCCTTCTCGGCCTTTCGCTTCTTGCCAGCTTGCGGCTCTGGCGGTGCAGTCGGATTCTGAACCCGTACTTGCTCTACATGACCTGTTAGCATTGAGTGGACTAATAGCGAACGAGGGGTCAACATACCAGCGCTGTAACTGGACATGATTGTGTTAGAAGATGTCACTGCACAAGAGTGCGTATATATCGAAATAGCGCCATATTGTCGCACTCAACACTTGCGAACGGACTCGGGGAGCTTGACATTTGCGTGCGGCGCCTGGTGCAGCTGCCCTCTCCGTGCGACGGCAAAGAATTGGTGGTAGATGTCCATGCGGTCGTTCTCGTGCTCGTCGCACGGGTACATGTAGAGGCCTCTCCGGAAGCCATGATACCAGCGGCCGTTTTCCATGTAGTTGCTGGTTTGGGTCGTTCTGACTGGCAGTGCTCCATGGCCCAGTAGAGGGGATCGTTGGGGTCGAAGTCGCTCACGCCCTGGAGGTTGAGAGATTCGGGCCATGCATGTTAGCCATGATATCTTGAAAGTAGGCTGCGGGTACGCTTCGTTCTTGCTCAGGCGCGGGACCACATGCACCGCACCCCGAAGACGTTCACCGTTCTTGCTGAGGTCCACGATGCGGGCATGCTTCTCCTTGAGCTGTGTTAGTAAGTTCTAGTGCGGAGAATGCTAACAGAGCACATACCTTGAGCGGCGCCCGACATGATGTCTTGGAGGTGAAGTCGAAGTAGTTCTCTTCGTAGAAAACTTGAAGAGCGACTGCCTGGAACTGTCGAGAGACGAACTACTCCGACTCCACCTCATAGCGAAGCGTGTGGCGTTGATGAGCCGCCCGTTCATGCAGAGCGATTCCACAGCCTATTCAATGTTAGTAAAAGCGGGTAGATTGCTAATGCGGTACATACCTCTTCATGGGACGAGAAGATGGCAAACCCAGTTCCGGTGGGCTTGTGCTGGTCAGGAGTGCGGAGGGACCTGCCCGAAGGCGAGACTGAATAGTATGTTAGTATGCAAGAGATGGAGCAAGGTTATAAAAGAAGAGTCAAAAGAGTGCTGGAGGGGAGAGAGCAAGACGTTGCCAAAGGCGGGGTTGAAGGCGCCTCGCAGCGACTTGGGGCAGGATGGGTATATCGCGCGATCCACAGTACAGAGCGCGAAGAGAGTACAGCGCTCAAGCAGGCAAGCAGTGTGAGTATGACTTACCAGGTACGTCGTCATCGAGGAGGTGGCGCACAAGCGTGCATGAGTGCACGTATCAGGCTCGAGAAAGCCTTGCGTTCGCCCGCCGGCGCTGATGAGGTTGTCAGAGAGTGCACGAAGAGACTTAGAGCGGAGCGAAGGATTGACTTACGTATCATGGGGCAGGCTGCTCATGTGGAGCACTTTGCTGCGCTCCGACAGGAAGCCACAAGGGCGCTGTCGAGCTCCCAGGTTTGCTTGAAGCTTTGGTGGTGGGTGGTTGAAGGGTTGGAGGGGGAGGTCGGTGGACGAGCTTATATGGCAGCCCTGGCCAGGCCGCCAGGCTTGCAGCTAAGGCTCGCGGCCTCACGCTCACCATCACCGGGCATCAATGGATGTCCCAGATGCCCCTGACGTCGTATCAACACCAGGAAAGTTGGAGGAGCTTGCGACGGGCTTCATGGTGCTTGTCGTACTGCCCTTCGGGCTCTGGGGAGGAGGGGCTTTTACGGTATAGACAGGCTTGAGGGGAGACTCAATAACCTGGACCCTGAGCTTCCAGATAGCACTAGGGGTGAAGCAGAGAAGCAGTTGCGACCGTGCGCGGTGGCGGAGGCTCACCCCAAGGGTGTAAATCTGGGAGTGCAACTCCACCACGTCGAGAAAGAAACACCAGAAAAGTTGGAGGAGGATATCGTGAGCTCTGCGCTGCTTTTGGCACTCCCCAGATATTTTTTGGTCTGGTGGTGGTGAAGATACAGCGTGGAGGGAGTGGGTTGCCCGAGGCTCCTCCGCAAAAACCAGCTGAGGGAGCAAAGGAACACCAAAGTTTTCGCGGAGAGCTTCACATGGGGGAGCTGGCAGGCTCATGCAACACGGCAGCAGATGTCTATGAGGGTCGACAGAGCACCGCAGCGAAGCCTTGAACCGTACCTTTCTCCTGACAGTTTTTTGGACATAATTGACGAAGTGGTTGTGGAACCGCAGCTCGGACACGGAGGAACCCTCGAGACTTGGGGGCAAATCACTGCCTTGCGGCTTTGAGAACTTCGAATTGGCCGCGGAGGTGGCGGGCGGTGCAACACCAAGACCACAGCGCCGACCTGCAGCGTCACGCCCATGAGCAGCCACCGAACATCGAACGCCCTCGGGCTTGCCTACACCAATACCCATACCCTCCGTCTTCCCTAGGCCAGATTGCTTATGCTAATGCAGAGCTACTGCCTCGAGACCGCGAACAGCCCACGACGATTCACCGCAAACCCTGCCCACCGAAGAGCCCGAAGCCGCAATCGATAGTAGAGCTCCATGTTGAATACATTCTGGGATGCATATTCGAGGCCTTGCAGCATGTCATTGTAATCTCATCTTGTGGGATACATGTCAGCCGCTGAGGGTCCAGGGTCCTGTACAGACAGACATGAAGACGGCGAATGACTTTGGGTATACGGAGAGGGCCATACCAGGATGGCCATGGTACTACAACATAGAGCTGAGATACTATGCGGCTTTCGCAAGCCAGAGTTCACGAAGACAGATCGTAGAGGCTATAGCAGGTAGCGTAGATGGATGGGTCAAAATGTCTACGTGGATGTCACACAGGCACGAACAGGACCAGCGAGTACAATGTATGCGTCGAGGGTACTGCAGGGCTATGCACAATTCCACAAAGATCGAGTACCAAGGCGCGAAATGTATTCCTTATGAAGCTGTTGACGAGGGCAGCAAGGAGGCCACATTCCGAGTCTGATGATCAAGATATGGGTGCCATGACCGCCAGGGTTATACATGGCGATACTGGAGGTTGCAGGCAAGGCAGATATGTCTAATAAAGGCGACATGACCTTGGGGGTGTCATGGTTGCGGTTACTGAAATCCTTTGTCTACGACAGGCTCCCTCGTGGTCGGTGCAAGAGACTTTACTTGAACCAATGTGGTAACATCTACTGAGTGAGATCATCGTCGTTTAGATGCATTCATTATGGTATCTTAACACAACTACATACCCTCGCACCATCCGTACACGGTCAGGAAGACACGCTCGCCAGCCACCCGCCTACTCAAACTCAACTCCTTCCATCGCATCCTCCTCGGGCATCGCCCACAACTCCCTCTCCAACCAGTTCCTCACCAGAGAAGACCCCACCGTCCCATCCTTCCAGTTCACCCTCCTCCAGCCCACCGGTGTCCCATCAAGACCAACCGGCCACTTCTCCCAAACCTCCTCCAAATCCTCGCCATCTACACTGTACGTCCACCAGCCTCTCGCAGCAGCCCGATGACTTCCAGCCGACTCCCCCTTGACTTGCTGCGTCTGCCCGTACAGGGATGTATACATCCATTCTCCACCCGGAGGGTGTCCGGCGGGAGGGCCACGGGTATCGCGGAGGGCGCTCAGGCGAGCAATCTCGTCGTCGTAGAGACGCTTCAGAACGTGTTCGTTCTGAAGGGGGGTCAGAGAGGGGTGTGGGAGCGGCTTTTCGAGGTGGCCGATCCACAGGGGGCAGTCTGATGCCTTCTCGAACGTGAGGGTCGAGATGGCGTCGGTGATCTTGGCCTTGGCCTGGCTCATGTTAGTGATGATGGTACATGTGATCGGATGGACGGGCTTACCTCTTCTTCGACCACCTCAGGAGTGGGAGTCGACGTATCACCGACAGCAGGCTGTTTGCCCACGACAGTGCCGTCTTCCCGAATACGACCTGAGTCGGGGTCGTCGATGTCGCTCTCAGAAGGACTCAAGACGCTGTCAGAGTCGGAATCTGACTTGTCGCCGTAGCCCAGAAACGCCCTGTTGAGATGACGTCTAGTCCAGACAGGGTCGCCGCCAGCGGACAAGATGCCCTGGTGACGACGTTGGCCGTCTAGGACCCACTGCTGCTTCTTTGCCTCAGTCTCAGCCGCCTGCTCGAGCTTTTCTTGCTCTATCTTGGTTTCGCGGTCGTAGAGAATTCTCAACAAGGCCTCTTCAACCGGTGTGGCCTTGTTCGCCAGGCGAGCGGCGACCATACGGTTGACCTCATCTATTTCGCGCTGCTGCGGTGACTTCTGCGCTTCCTCGATGATCTGGCTCATCTGAAGAGGGGTTGAAGTTAGCGGTTGCTTATCCTTGAATTGAGGTAATGGTGACTTACGAAGCCGACGGGAATGGGCGTCTCCTCAGGCAGCGAGGAGTACGCGAGTGCATGGCGACGGGCGGGCGTGTTCTTGTCCTGGACAAGCCCCGCGTAGTAGGCCGCAATGTCGCGACGATGTTGAGCGATGGAGTTCGGCGCCCTGCGCGCTTCGCGCTTGGTGCGGGCCATTTTGAATGAATGGAAAGAGTGTATAGAAAGTGGTAGAAGTGTAAGAAGGAGGGGTATAGAGAATTGAGGTAAAGTTGTGTTGGTGGGGTGGGAATATCGGTGGTGTGTGGGCGGAGAGGGAGTTTGTGCGTTTGTCGGGAAGCCCTTTCATTTTGGCGACCGCAAAAGCTCCTAGTTTTTCCGTCGTCTGATGTTTTGCTTTGGCTTGCACACGACCACCCCCGGCGGGAGATCTAGCGTATGGGCTCTCGCATCGAGTGGTCGCGCTCAGTCTCTGCTATCAGGTTAGTGAGCTGCACAATGGCGACGAGGGTATATAAGAAGACTTACTGCTGATGGAGCAGTCCATGAGTTGCCTGCCTTGTTCCATGTAGGAGGGCCTCCCCGTGGTATAAGTAGTAGAGAGAGTGTGTTTGTAAGACATGCTCGCATCCACGAGACCGCCGGTCTGTTTGCCATCTTCTATCAGGCGTGATAGAGCATGTGAAGCCCGACAATGGAATGACGTTTGTCAGGCTGACGTGATCACTCAAATTGGCGCATAAGGTGAGATAAACGGTAGACAAACAGAATTGGATATGCATAGAGACATCAGGGGTATTATACAAGCGCTCATGGCGACATAAGAAATCCAATAACTCCGCGCTTCACATCATTCAACATCGTGATAAAAGGAAATAAGAACCAGCCCGACCCGCCGTATCGATGGCTGTTTCAAAGGGTGGAGCATTGGGTCGATCTAGACATGGTCGTGTCTTCCGAGCAGCTTGCCCTTCTTGCCGAGAGCTTTGGCCTCGCCCTGCTTGATCTTCGCAAGTCTCGCTCTGTATACTCGTTAGCAATCACTCAACATCATATCATTGGTACATGGTAGTACTTACTCCTCAGCAGCCTCACGCTCCAAACGATGAACATGCTCCCGCGCCTCCCTCACAGCGTTCTTGGCGACAAAGAGCGCACGGTCAGCGTCCCTCTCCGCAGCCTCAGCGGTCATGAGACTCTGCTTAGCGGTCGCAATGCTAGGATCTCCGGAGCCACGGCTGAACATGCCGGAAGTGCGCTTAGGGGACGAGGTGTATGTCGTGGTGGTGCGGCTGGTGGAGCTGCTATGGCGCGAGTCCCTGTACGAAGGGGAAGAAGACCGACGTCTAGAGAACATGGAGTGTTTCTGAGGAGGAGCAGGAGGGGGGCTGGGCTCCCGCTTGGATCCGAAGAGAGGCATGTTGTTGGTTTGGTGTAGGAGTTATGAGAAGCTTCAAGATGGTCGATACAAGATCTGGAGTGCGAGATGCGTGCTTGGCTAGACGTTGGAGATGATAAAGTCTGGAGATTTAGAGTTGAAGATTCGGAACGCACATGCCGGGTCTTATATGTGAAGTCCTCCCTGTCATAGCGCTCCTTCGTCGTGTCTTCCCAGCGGTCTGTCAAAGTCGCGAAAGCAGGGTTCGGGAACCTGCATTGCGTGACGTCAATGCCCCAAAGCAGGGGGTGATCTGCGCCTCCAACATCACGAAAGCAGCCGCATCGTCATCGCTAATCTGCGAGATGAATTGGCAACCAGAAGTAACGGTTATCGCGAAACGTTTATCACGATATCGTGATTTGAAGCTTAGCGTGGTGTTGAAGTTTGTTGTGGGTCTGTGAGTACGCGTCCTGCGCCGGATCTGGTGCCGGAGGCATTTGGTGTACCGGACTTGAGGAAAGCTAGTGAGCTTAACGAGACTCCAACTTCAAGAACTTGGATGCCGATTGAACCGAGGAAGACAAGAATAGTCCTCGTTAAGCCTTATTTCGGCGATGCGACAATCCATGTGCTCGTTGGCAGCAAGTGATAACAGTGTATTCCAAGATTCTGTCTAACAAGGTCGGTGACTACCACCAGCCTTCTACGCCATGCACATGCAACGTGTATACCAAAACGCCACCCAATGCTCGCTATATACATGATACAATATAGATCAACTACATTTGGCCCCTTCACTGTTACCCATCATCGTTTTGCTCGTCGTCTTGATGATGCTGATGACCATAACAATACCTCCAAATGCCGCAACAGCCCCAGCCAAGTACGTCTTCCAGCTTCTTTGGCTCAGCTTCATGTAGCAAAGAGGCGGCAGGATGAAGGCTAATGCGCATGCAGATGTTGCGCCGAACAGTTCGAAAACAATGCCCAGATCGCAGGTGAGGAGGGAGAGTGTGAGGGCGGAAACGACAAGCGAGGTCGTGAAGATGAGATGGCGGTTCGGGTGGTACGGCTCGTCTGGAAACCAATAGTTGGTCATGACTTCTCGACATACAAAGGCTTCGAGCGGAAGCGTAGTAAGCATGTTGAGGCCGAAACACAGTCGCGCAATATTGACCATGAGGTTATCATTCGGAAAGTTATTCAGCACGTTGCCGAGGGTTTTGTCTCCGAAGGTCAAGTAGCCTGTTAGAGCCATGACAAGACATGCGACTAAAGATATACTGGTGCTGTAGTGTGTAACGCGTGTAAATCGATCGATCGTAGGTTTGCGGAGGGAGCCGTATATGAGGAGGCTGTTATGGTGGCAGACGAAGGCGAAAGCGATTACGCCAATTGCTTCGAAGATGCCGGGTCGTATGATGAGGTTGCCACGAAGCTGGCCCTTCAATTCGGCAGGTACACGGAAGGCTTGTGTGACTACGGTCACTATGATGATGGTCATGCTGACCAGTGCTAGACCACTTGCTTTGGCCAGCTACGAATTGTCAGCGCAATATGAAGCTGAACCGCGGATTCCTTACCTTGGATATATCCCGATAGAGCGATAATGGAAAGGATATGCCAAGAATGAGCAGGATCATGATGGCCCGTCTGTTAGTCAGTAGCCAGAGAAACGGCAAATCTGCTAAAGAAGGGAACATCGAGTCCAAGACCCTTGGTATTGTATCTCCGACTACGACGCAGAACGCGACCATGCCACCAAAAGCGCTGTATGCTGTCAATACCCTTGCTGCCACAAGTCGTAGGGTAAACATACAAGAGCCATTGCGCGAGAGATATCGCTATCAACCCAGATTTCCCGAAACAGTGTTGCACCGTGGCTTGAAACGAATCGGTGCCGCTGAGCTTGGAGTTTATGACAATGAGTCGTATGGTCCAGTCTACTACGATGGTAAGGCCGATGAGGAGGGCGGTGCCTGTTACGAGGCCTGCGTTGCGAACAGCGTAAGGTTGGCCGATGATACCAGCTCCTCTGCTTTGTGTCAGCCCAATTCCATGTTTTCTTGTTCGGTGGCATACATTATACTGTTTGCCATGTTCATGAACGCGCTCCGCATCCCGCTCCGTGGTCGCGCATTCTCGAGATGGTCTTCCGGATTGAAGGATTCCTCGGCGACTGTGACGCTCGGCGCCTCGATTCCAGTAAGCAACGGAAGCCGCTGTGTTCTTTCTCGTCCGTCTCCGCCATCCAGGTAGTCGTCTCCATCGAGCTCGAGCCAGTCGTCGCCGCCGTTGTCTCCATTCATGCTCCTCCTGGGTTCCTCAAAGCGCACCCGATTGGGCGTCCTCGGTGCGCCATCGGGCCGGGCTTGTGCGAACGACGACTGCCGCTTAATGTTGCCATTTGGGCGTGACCCGGGTGGTGCTGGAGACGCGGAGGTGGTTCGCGATGACGAGGGCGATGGAGACAGGTGTCGCGGACTTGGTTTGCGCTCGTGTTCGGGTTCTGAGTCGCTGTCGGAAGGGTGCTCATGCAGGAGCTTCTGGCTTTCGCTCATCGTGGCATTGTCGAAGTTCAGGGAGGTTTGCAGCTTGAATGATCGTCGACATGTCATTCCCGACTTCTGACATCGGACATTGGACCCCTGTTTCGCCACTAGAACGTATCTGGCTTAGTGCTCATTGTTACTTCCGACGAGAATTGTGGGGTACCTTTGGCTGAGCGATAGAATTTCATCCTTGTACGTGTTCGATCATTCGCATTACACTACATATGCTACCTATGTTTGAGTTCGCTCAAGCTCAAGCCTCGGATTGTACCCGACACATCTGTTATAAGATGCTCCAATTCTGTTTGCAGGTTACATGGATGGTAGTCGTAACCCATGGAAGGCATCCATTGCGCCGAATCCATATTTTGCAACTGGTCGCAAAGTACGCTGAAGCTCAATTCTCGGAACGGGATCTCAGGTCGAGGCTGATCAAGACCCATACAACTTAATCCCTTCATCAGACTTCCGAGAAGAAAAGCGCCACACGAGAAAGAGATATTAGGATCCCCATTGTACCGGCATTGGTAATTTGTCGCTCGATACACCTCAAGACGCTTGTAAAGGCCCTCAAGAAGAGACTCAATTGCCAGGTATCGCCTGGAGTCGATTTCATCTGCTGTGCATAAGAACATGTCTGGCTGTAGCGATTTGTAAACCCACGTACCTGATACTATCGCAGGAATGGGAAGATCCAATGTCCTCAAGGACCCAGTGATCTGCTTAATGGATGTTGCCGTGGCTTTCGTGAACTGTTGTTCAATACCAAACACCCATGCAACCCAGATCCACAAAACCAGATCTCTACCGTGCATTTGGGGTATAGGTCTCTGTGTAAGCTCCCGGATCCACACCTCCGTGAACACATCGAGAGCCTCTCCGAAGTTGTAGTAGTCCTCCAGCACAGCAATTTTGGCAAGCATCTCCAAGGGCACTTCTCGTGGAATCAGCTTATTGCGACCGTGAACAATACGCAGAACAATGAGGAAGGCTTCGGCATCCCAGTCGTGAGCCGTTATGTGGTAAAGGCCATCGGCTTCGTTGCGAACAGACTCGGCGAACCCGTCCCGTGCTAACATTCGTCTGAATGCAGCCGACGCAAGTATCAGGTGGCGTGATGACACATGGTAATGGATCGACTCCTCCTCAGGCTCTTCCGGTAAGATCGGTGACGGCGTACGCTGCACAGCAGAGGAAGGTTCTGCAAGCGCGGTGAACCCTTCATCCAAGTTATACATGCTGCTGTCTGCAGGAGTCTCGACAAGTGCAGGTTCCTGGAGAGGTGGAGACGTGGAGGGTTGTGGGTGCTCTTCACTGTACTGAGTTAGGACAAACTTGTTGTGCTTGATCGGTGGTCTCTCTTGTCATACCCCAACTTCTTCCCTTTCTTCTTCTTCTTCTTCGTCTTGTAATATACACGCACTGGTCCTCCGCACATGGCTTGCTTTGGACTCGCTTCCTCCGGATTGCAAGGCGCAAAGATTGTACACGGATTCTTGAGCACAATGACTGTATCCGGATCTGGATCGATAACGTGAACAATGGGTGCCATGACCGGTTATCAGGGTGTGTGACGAGAGACCAAGAAGTATATTTGATCGACAAAGAACGGCCGCCTTGTGAGAAAGACGTCGCAGGAATAGTTGAGAAAGGAGATTTTAAGCCTTCGTTTGAGAAACGAAGTAGGCTGACGCTTCCATGTCGCTTCCACACGCTGCGCATCCATTACATTGACCTGCGCATCATGTCCAATAACACATGCAGAACCAGCTATCAGTGCGGAGTCGTGCAGCGATGTGTTTGCTGTTCAGCGCCAACCCAACGGAAAAGATGTATCATTGGAGGCTCGCGTTACACAACGCCACTGAGCTGCATCGCCAATACATGCGGGATAAGACATGCATGCAGAGGACGGAATACGGTGCGAGGAATGATTGGATGTGGTCAAATGGCACTGCGAGCGCGCAACCGGTAAAGGCGCAGTGTCGTGGCTTGAGATTCTGGAGAAGTGCATGGAGAGATACAAACATGGCGGCTAGCGACGAGATGCGTTGCGCAACTGCCATTGGTAGAGATCATGACCATATTCTCTTTCCCATCCCTCCTCCACCAGCACACTCCTACAAAGCCTTCCTAACCGCACTCTTAAACGGAATAATCTGCATATCCTCCAAATTCCAAACCCCCTCCTTAACATAAACATCCTGCTTCAACCTCTCCACAACCTCCTCCCTCGTCTTAGCACCAATGAGGCACGCTGAGCCCTTCATCTTGGGTGGGCCTGTATCGCCTTCCTTGATAGGTTCCTCGAGCATGGCTCCTGCGAACATGTAGCATTAGCTTCATCCTCTCTCTCTCGTACAAGGGAGCGAAGTAAACATACCACCCCACAGCCACATATCCTCCCTATCCGCCTTCAACCCCTCGAGATGTTTCGGGCGACTTGCAATACGCTTCTGCAGCGCATCCTTATGATCAGGCACGATGATGAGCCATTCTTGTAGTGGAGCGTTGGTAGACGATGCCATTGTGCGGTGTTGGAACAGCGGTGCGTATCTCGATGATGTTGCGAGGGAAGATGCGATGACGGGACGGAAGGTGCGGAGGGCAAACATATGTATGTGTCGTAGCAAGTAGGCGGGCGTGTGGGGCTGCGGCTGTGAGAGCTTGAGCTTGGGAGAGCTACGAGAAGGTGCGCGTGTTAGCTTCTTGGTAGAGGGAATTGAGTGGAGACAGATACGTACGGTATGCGGTACCTCAAATGTGTTTATGTGTTTATGGAGGTACGCCGAGTAGTATGTACTTCCAAGGGCGCGTGTTGGTTGTACTGTTGTAGGGCGCAATGTGGGGAAGATGTAGCTTCCTGTTCGGAATTAAGCCGCGGCTTTCGGAACGTGTCACGCTAGTGTTGGAGCGTGGGGACATTGAGGACATCACGGTGGACAGACACATGTGCATGTGTGGAAAAAGTGTGTTCCAAAGAACGTTGTGTTCGCTACATACATTATGACTTGACAATAAACACATCCAACTCATGAGCTCATACCTCCTTGCGTTAATCCAAGCGTACCTACGCGTAAAGACCACCAACGCCAAAAACAATCGAAAAGACCTTATGCGTAAGAGCGCTGCTCTCACCCAAACCCGCCCTGCAAGTGTACATTGCAGTGCTTAGCCACTGCACATGACGCAGGACTCAGGGTTCTCTATCGAGCAAGCAAGGGCGGCTTCAGCATAGATGTCACCATCCCGGTCCTCGCTGTCATCCTTGGAGTCCTCATCTTGTTTATCCTTCCTGGTGATCTCCTCGTCCGGCTTGACGGCTGCATCAGCAGCTACCATCTTTGGGCTCGCGCCCTCCTCCACATCGGCCTTGAAAGGCTTGCTTGCGAGAGCGTTGCGGGTCTCTGTGACAGGCGTTGGGGTAGCATCGGGGGTGGCATCTGGGGTGGGAACACCGTTTTCCTCCTCCTTCTTCTCCTCACCATTGGTAGGCTTGGTGGCATACATTGGGCGAGGTGCTGAGGATGGGGTTTGAGAAGCAGTGACAGGCGAGTGTCGGATAGCCTCAGGCTGGAAACCCGGTTGCTTTCGCACCTTGGGCAGAGCACGGGCAACGTTGGTGTCTACGACGTTGAGGGCCTCTTGGTCGACAGTAAACTGGATGGGTGCTGAGGCAGCCATGGTGCGGAGGTAGTACATGCCAGTCTTGAGACCAGCCTTCCAGCCAGCAAAGTGCATGGAAGTGATCTTACCCATGGTAGGCTCCTTCATGTGGATGTTGAGAGATTGGGACTGGTCAATGAATGCACCACGGTCAGCGGCCATCTCAATGATCCTCTTCTGCGAGATCTCCCACACGGTCTTGTAGAGCGTCTTGGTCTCCTCGGGGATGTTGGGAATCCTGGCAATTGAACCGCCATCAGCGATGATACGGTTCTTCATGTTCTCAGACCAGAGGCCCATGTCGACAAGATCCTTGAGCAACCATGGGTTGACGACCTGGAACTCACCCGCGAGCACACGGCGAGAGTAGATGTTGGATGTGTATGGCTCGAAGCACTCGTTGTTGCCCAGAATCTGTGATGTAGACGCAGTTGGCATAGGCGCAATGAGCAAGGAGTTGCGTACACCGTGCTCAGCGATCTTTGCCTTCAAGGCAGCCCAGTCCCAAAGGTCCGTAGGTTCGACACCCCACATGTCATACTGCAGTTGACCCTGAGAGACGGGAGATCCCGGGTAGGTCTCGTAGGGACCAAGTTCCTTTGCAATATCGCATGAGGAAGTGAGGGCAGCGTGGTAGATGGTCTCGAAGATCTGAATATTGAGCTTTCTCGCTTCATTAGACTCGAAAGGCATGCGGAGGGCAAGGAAGGCATCAGCGAGACCCTGGACACCCATACCGATAGGTCGGTGGCGGAAGTTGCTGCGGCGTGCCTCTTCGACTGGGTAGTGGTTGACCTCGATGATCTTGTTCAGGTTGCGGGTGACGACCTGTGTAACTTCGTGGAGCTTCTTGAAGTCAAACTCGCCACGCTTGTAGTCGACGAAGGAAGGCAGGGCAAGAGAAGCCAAGTTGCAGACGGCAACCTCATCAGGAGCAGTGTACTCGACGATTTCGGTGCACAGGTTGGAGCTGCGGATGGTACCGAGGTTCTTCTGGTTGCTCTTGCGGTTGCAAGCATCCTTGTAAAGCATGAAGGGGTTACCAGTCTCGGTCTGAGCCTCAAGGATGGCGTACCAGAGCTTCTGGGCGCGGACAGTCTCACGACCCTTGTTCTGCTTCTCGTAGCTCTCGTACAGAGCCTCAAACTCATCACCATAGACATCGGCAAGGCCGGGGCACTCGTTGGGGCACATGAGTGTCCAGTTTCCATTGTCTTGGACACGCTTCATGAACAGGTCGGGAATCCATAGAGCGTAGAAAAGGTCACGAGCACGGACCTCCTCTTTGCCGTGGTTCTTGCGCAGGTCGAGGAAGCCGAAGACGTCGGCGTGCCACGGCTCGAGGTAGATGGCGAAAGCACCGGGACGCTTGTTGCCACCTTGGTCGACATAGCGAGCAGTGTTGTTGTACACACGGAGCATAGGGATGAGACCGTTGGATGTTCCGTTGGTGCCACCAATGTATGAGCCAGTGGCACGAATGCGGTGGACGTTGAGACCAATACCGCCGGCAGTCTTGGAGATCAACGCACATGTCTTGAGTGTGTCGTAGATACCGTCAATGCTGTCCTCCTTCATGTCGATGAGGAAGCATGACGACATTTGTGGCGATGGTGTACCCGCGTTGAACAGTGTCGGCGAGGCGTGTGTGAAGTACTTTTGAGACATGTAGTCGTAGGTCTCGATGGCCTTCTCAATGTCGGCTCCATGAATACCGACAGCGACACGCATAAGCATGTGTTGTGGGCGCTCGGCGACCTTGCCGTTGATGCGGAGGAGATATGAGCGCTCAAGCGTCTTGAAGCCGAAGAACTGGTAGTTGAAGTCGCGGTCGTAGACTATAGCCGAGTTGAGCTCGTCGGCGTTGTCCATGATGATCTTGTAGATGTAATCAGAGATCATGGGTTGGCGGGTGTTGTTCTTGGGGTTGACATAGTTGTACAGCTCTTCTACAACTACAGAGAATTGCTTCTGTGTCTGTTTGTGAAGATTTGATACGGCGATACGCGCAGCGAGGATGGCGTAGTCGGGATGTGTGGTGGTCATGTACGCTGCTGTCTCAGCGGCCTGTCGTCTGTTAGCCACTGGAAAGACATTGAACTCATCGAAAGCCGTACCAAGTCGTCTAGCTGGACGGTGTTGACACCCTGGTAGACACCAGAAATGACCTTCATGGTGATGGCGGCGGGGTCAACATGGTCTGGATCGAGGCCGTAACACAGCCTTGAGACTCGTGCTGTGATCTTGTCGAACTGCACGCGTTCCTTGCGTCCATCTGAAGTCAATCGTTAGTGGTGAAGATTTGAGGCGGTGAAGGCAAAGCAGTACATACCACGCTTGAGGACGAACATGTTGAATTAAAAAAGTAGTTGGGGTATCTGTGTGGGTATCGTGAAGAGGGTGTATTGAGGAGAGTGCAGGAGTGAGGGGTGGGTGGACGCAGGGACACTTATAACGCGTAAAGAGAAGAAACGCGTCCCGTCGCGTTGCTTGGGTCACGGATCCGTTTAGTGCTAAAGTGGCTGCTTGCATAAGCAGAGAGCAGGCGTGGCAGGGATGTGGAGTCGGGGAAGCGACCGCCGATGCCCGAACTTTTCGCGGGCGACAGTATCGCGGCGTGCAAGAGGCTGAGGTAGTGCAGCAACATCAAGACTCCCTCCACGCCCTTCCCGGCCTATACAGAACCAATTGCCCGTCATGGCAGGCGGTCACATGAAATATCGCCACCTCAGTCGGTCGTCGTCGCATCGTCAAGCGCTCCTGCGCAACCTCGTCACATCGCTCTTCAAGCACGAAACCATAGCGACAACATGGCACAAGGCGAAGGAGGCACAGCGGTTAGCGGAGAAGCTGATTACCCTCGGCAAGAAGAACACCGAGGCGACGCGGCGGAGGGCGACACAGATCTTCTATGTACGAACCCCAATGGCGTATCCAAGAGCGCGTATTGATAATATTAGGAACCAAATGAAATGGTACCCAAGCTATTCGGCCCCATAAGAGAGCGCTACGAATCCAGACCCGGGGGCTACACCCGAGTCCTCCGCGTCGAGCCCATGAAAGAAGACCAAGCCGAATCCGCCATCCTCGAACTCGTAGACGGACCAAGAGACATGCGCTTCGCCATGACCGCAAAGACACTAGCGAGGAGACCGGCAAATCTAGGCCTGACCCCAGGAATCACAACGCACGTCAAGAAGGTCACACAATTCCGCAAGGACGGCGTAGATGGCTTGCGGGATATGGTTGAGAGGTTACGGATACTACACTCCACAGGTCTGGACAAGAGGACATTGCCCGCGCCTAAGAAGGTATACCCAGAGATTGAGATGAAGAGGACCATGCATTACCCTGAGGAGGTGGATATGGGCAAGGCCCCGAACAAGGTCGTTGGACCAGCAAAGCAGAAGTACATGGTAGAAAGGAGCCGAAGGTTACAGCAAGAGAAGGAGGAGCGCACAAGGGCGCATAAGGAGAAGATGGAGAAGATGAAGAAGGTCAAGGCGTGAGATGTCACCTTGAAAGCGAGGGCGCCATCCTGCGAAGCCTCTGTAGCAAATGTGTAAATGTACAACAAACAGACGTTCAATACGACTTCCACGCGGATTGATCAAGCGACTTTCGAGCAAGCTTTGTGACGCAGTGTACGTCTCTGAAATAGGGCGGGTGATCAAAGTCCCATAGGAAACTCAGTGCAACTGCCTCACCCCGTTTGTAATTTGCTCGTACACGCGCTCGAGATGCCGAGGTGACCCAGATCTCGAAGTCTGATGTGTCGTAGTGAAGGATCCCCTCACTGGGCTTAACGCCGCAGTGACCACGACATCAACTCCAAGACGAGGCTGCCTAGGGATATATAAAGCCGACTTTCGCGCGCTTGTCTGCCCCCTCTCTCCTTTATCCTCTATACACCATCTACTCAGTAAAAACATGTCGGCCAGTAACCAGCAACAGCAACCCCAGACACAGCCGCGTATATCGTAAGTCGTTATACCCGACTTCCAGTAAAACCCAAGATACTAACCTCGATAGAGCACCTAACACCACTATGGCTGAGATCATTGTTGGACCCAAGGCAAAACGCTTCACTGTGCAGCTCAATCGCATCGTCTACTACTCGCCCTTCTTCCTCGCTGCCCTAACAGGACCCTTTAAGGAAGCCAAAGACAAAGTCGTCACCCTACCCGACACTGAGGCGAACATCTTTGAGCTATTCGTCCACTGGCTGTACCATCAACGCTTTCCTACACAGGGGGACTCTCCCCGACTACTCGCGCTTTACAGCGGCGGCGACAGATACCCATACTTCGAATCCGCTAGGCTGATGAGACTCTACGTGTTCTCCGATAAGTACAACATCCCTAAGCTGAACCGAGATTGCCTGGATGCGCTCTTCGAGCATGTCGGCGATAGCGATGGATATAAACTGCCGGATCTAAACGACGTTGCCTACGCGGTCAAGAACTTGAACGATGAGGATCCGCTTCTTCGCATGATTGTCGACGGCTTCTGCTACTACGGTAACAGTGTCTGCTGGGAGACTGACCAGATCCAGAAGTTGCCGCTTCCTTTCATAGCACGGTTGATGAGACATATGAGCGACTTTCGCGATTATGGTATGGAAGACGTTAAGGAGCCTGAATTATGCGACTATCATGGTCATGCATCGAGTGAGGAGAGGGAGGCGTGCGAGAATAGGAGAGAGATGGAGGAGCAGGCGAGGGAGATGATACAGGATTGAGGATCGAGAGAAGCTTTGGTGGGTTCTTGGAAATGACGATCGAATAAGCTGGAGTTGCAAGGTGCTTTATAGCATGGAGGTCTACTTGGCGAGAGTAATAACTTGGAGTATCGGAGTTGATCGACTATTTTTTGTATTTCGAATTGGTGGGTAATGGTACATCGACGAAGGAAAGGCCTATTTGGCGAGGGTATTCGGACGCGTTGTTCTTTGAAACGCAAGCTGGACTGCTTTTCATAGAATTTACACACTTGTAAAAACCCCATTCTGATAGTCGACGACAATTGCCTTCTCAAGTGCCGATGCTGCCGCCTCTTTGAACGTCTTGTGGACTGGATCATCATTGACGTAGTAATCACGATCTTCGATAGAATGGAACTGCAGGACAAAAGCGTGGCTGATGCCGTTCTGTTCGAGAAGGTCAGACTGTTGACGATCTCCAAACTTCGATCGGCGCGGAATACCTGCAGATTCTCAGTCGAGATATCCTTCCCTCCCGAGATCGAAACAATGTACGGCCTGAGCGTAGCTGGATGTATGCATGTTTTCTTCAGCCCAAAGAATTGCGCAATCACCTAAGAAGTGGTCTCAGCGTCGCTCATCAGCGTGGGTCTTGCGCGCGTCTGACCTCCTTGACAGCGAATTTGCTGGTGCCGTCTTTGAACTGGAACAACACGATATGCGTGGTGTAGGGTATGACTGGCCCATACGGGCCGAAGAAGTACTCGGCGAGCGAGTGTCCCACCGTCCGCGAGAAAAGTATGAGGCCTGTCGCGAGAAGCAGGCAAACAACGAGGCCGAAGGCCTTCTTTGGTATCATCATGCCGCTAGGAGATAGCTCCGTGGAGCGCGTGAAGTAGGCAGTGGTTCAATGCAAAAGCAAATCTATGCGCGCACTTTGCTGCAAGACTGCAGCGGAAGCGCATTGGCAGAGGTACGACAAGGATAGAGGGAAAATCATCCCCCTCCCCGACGCAAAGGCAAGGTGTACCTGTCGACGAACCGAGGGGGATGCGAGCGCTAAATCCTGGAAGCACACAACCCGCAGCCGCAAATTGCTGGCAGATGGGGTAGTGGGTCCGAGCTCCCTGCTCACTCCACTTCGCAAGTGACGTACCTGAGTGAGAGACGCGCGAAGGAAGCACGTCGAAGGTCGAAAAGCCAGTCTTTGGCCGTGCTGTGCCCATGCTAAAGTTGCTATGGCGTACAGTCCAGGCCCGCACGAGGGCAAGTGGATGCGGCTTGCATCAATTGGGACGGGCTGAGCCAGGTTCTGGCTCGATTGTCCACGATTGAGTGGGGCCTTGGCACCTACGTCATACGAATGTCAGGTGCAGGCCCTCGCTGCGGCTGCGACTACAAAAGAGCTCGTCTTCCTGGTCTCCTGCAAACCATCACCACAAGCAAACTCACTTTACTCTCCCCATAACCTCATCCCAAACCACACATAACCATCACAATGGCCTCCCTACACTGTAAGTATACACTCACCACGCATTCAAGCTACTGCCCGCACTTGCACGAGCAATTGCGCACTATATGACAGCTTGAGCATCGCAATTGAAGAGTTTGACTAACAACTCATCTCAGACCTCCCTCCCGTCAAGCCCTCTGCCATCGCCCTCGGCACGGCCTTCAACCACGCCGTCTCCCTCGCCGTCCTCGGCCCCGTCTTCGGTGACGCATACCGCCGCGCACAGCAGGCCAACTCCAAGGAGGAGTACTTCCACAGCAAGGAGGCCGCTACCGCCGCCGCATCGTGGGGTAGCTCCGTCCTCGGCTCTGGTATCCAGGCCTACGGTGTCGGTGCTCTGATCAACGCTACCGGAACTCTCACCTACAAGGGTGCTGCTTACCTCGGCTCCCTGATCTTCTTCGCCTCCGCCGCTCCCTCCGTACGTCATCCCACGTGTCAACCAAATTCCACAAACATCCACTAACACGTGAACAGATTGTCTCCCAGGTCGTCACTGAGAAGCGCCCCATGGACACCATCGCCATTGGTGCTCTTGCCCGCGTCCTCGAGACCGTCGGTCTCAGCATGTTCCTCACCTACTGGGGAACCCGCACCAACCCCTTCGACTAAGCGTCTCGCCCCATAACGGCAGAGGAGTTTAGGGATTCTCATCTTTGGCGGTTTAGATTGATGCTACAGTCAGCGAATGATGCAGATGATATGAGCTAGCAAAAAGCTTGATAAAGGGCTTGCTTACTTTACGATGTAATATACCTCAATGAAGGAAATAATTCATGCAGTCGTCTTGATTATGCAATTGTGATGTTGTCTTGTTGGTGCTTTCATCAATGTGCTTGAAGGTCACAAACATGCATGAAATAACGTACCTGAGTCTTGGTGCTGTTAGCACCTATCCTGACATACGATTATTGCTCGGTCTCATTCTTCGACGTGCCATGTGTCTTTCTTTGGAACTCGCTACGTGCATGGAGACGTTAATATATTCTAGCACAACCTTCATCATTCCCACATACTCGCATGACATGATAACAGAACCTAGAAGGATCTTAGTGACCGAAGACAAGCTGTGATGCAAATCATCTATTCAACTTGCTTTACACAGCATTGACGACATTGACGACATAAACTTTTGTCCCGCTACGAAGGCGTGATAGTGATGTCGAAGCATGACAACTATGACGTTGAACAGCTTGATGCCATGAGCTACCTACAAGTCTCCTCGAATACCTCACCTAGATATCTTCGCTACCTGCAGCTGCAAAGACGACCAAGGCTTGTTTATCAAGACCGCAGGTGTGGATTGCATCGAGAAGAGTATGTATGCTTGCATGGGTATCGTTATGTTGGGAGCGGAGTCTAGTGGATGCCTCTACCGGTAACAAAGAAGGGATTGTAGCCAAGATGAGTGTAGTGCAAGCACGGCTAGTAAGACGCTTCCGGTGTCTGCGGTGATGTCAGTTGTTAGATTTGTGACGATATGTTTTACTGTAGTTTTAGAAAAAAACGCTGTCTACTAAACACGAACGAAGAACTGGTTGTGTTGGAGTTCGAAAGATTGTGATTTACGCGCAAAGGTCTTGCTTCATACAAGAGGACGAGATGGAACAAATCTTTTGTAGATAGTAGTCTTTCCTTAGGGATGTTGTATTGATGCTGTCGACTTGCTACCTGTGTGACTACCGATTCCTTTGACATAGGATCTGTCGTACCGTGATTGCGGTATTTCGGTGCACTCCTGGTATATGGACAGCAGCTGATAATTCCTTCGGTATTGGTCCTGCTTGTGACACTGAGAAGAGCGATAATTTGTGGCAGTCTGTGCTGTGATTTCAGCATGAAGCAGACACCCCATCGACCGGAACTCATTATCTGAGAAGACATCCAGATGCGGCCGCGATGCTGAATTACCGTTTCGAACGACGGATGCAAGATCCACATAATCGCCATCTTCTCGGTGTCAACCGCTCATGGTCCTCCGTAGCTTTTCCTCATCTTGCAATCTCATTGCGCTTTCACACCTCACCCCCTCCCCGCCGCGTCCAACAACCCCGACACAGTCGTAACCCTATACCCCCTCCTCTTCAACACGGGCAACACCTTCCTCAACATCGGCGCCGTCCACCCCCTCCGATCATGACAAATAACAATACTGCCCTCCCTCACCATACTCAGCACATGCCTCGCATTAACCGCCGGGTGGGCAATCTGCGGATCATGAGGATACACACTACCCAGCACCATCTGGTACCCCATCTCCTTAATCTGCGCCCTCATCCTCGTGCTGAAGAATCCCGAGCCAGGACGGAAGTAACGTGGCGGATGCGGTTTCCCGACTGCGTCGTAGGTGCCGTTGATGTAGCCTTCTACTTGGGTTACTTCTGCGGTGAGGGTCGAGGGGCTGAGAGAACGAGATGGCTCGTCGTGCATGGCGTGGTTTCCAAGTTCCATGCCGCTTTCCACGAGAGCCTCGAGTGCTTCTTGTCTTCCTGGGACCTGGCCTCCGATGACGAAGAACGTTGCGTGCGCATCGTATTCCTCTAATACTTGCAAAATCTCTTTCGTGTACTCCGACGGCGCATCGTCGATTGTCAAAGCAATGACTTTCTCTCCTCCCGTTGTTTTCGCCAAAGGCACGTGCCAAAGCACATCGGGCCACCTCCGCTGAAAATACCGTATCAACGCATTCGGCGGCTTATAAATGACGTAAAAAGGCAGCACAAAAGCCACCATCACAAACAGCAGGAAGAACATGGTGTACATGCGTCGACGGCGCTTCGCTCGCGTTGTCGGCAGGCGGAAGAGGCGCAGCGGAAGGCGGGGCATGGTATGCCGGTGTACAATGGGATTTGAGGATCGCGATCTTTCATCGTAGGGAATGCGGCGCGAGATTGGAGGAAGTCATGTGGGGTTGGGTATTTAGGGTGGGTGTTGGGGATGCGCGTTGGTGGTTGCGTTGCGTGGGTGAGGCTTGCTCGGGTTGGGTTGTGGATCAAAGGGGTTAGGGGCTCATGCAGGGTTGTGACATCGGGTTTAGCGCAGACACGTGCGGGCGTGGTTTGGAAGAAAATCGCGGTCCGTGAATTTTTCTCTCTCTCCTCTACAGCTACGCTCGCGCACGATGCGCAGTATCTTCGGCAGCACGTCGCACAGGATTGACGCGTGTACGTCGTGTATGCTGGGCATGGCGCGCATCATTGCCTACGATGAGGTGCTTATGTCGTTTCCAGAGTTTGAAACGACTGAGGTCCACCAGGATATACGCGCCCGCGAACCTCACCCGTACTCTTCCGTACATCACGATTTTCAAAATTTGTAGAATCAGGAACCAATTTGTCACGCTTGCTCGAACAGCTACAACTTCGATACAAGCCCTCTAAGAATGTTCCAAGAACGACCCCGTGAGCGTTTAATTGACCTGGCTGCCTTGCTATGTGGCTACTCGGGTCTCATTGCGTTCATACATTCCTTGTTCAACCACGTTGCCTTGCGTTGTTTTACGAGGATGCTGTGCTATTTGGAAGCATCTGGAATGTCGGCTTCCGGCAGCACTACGGCTGTCGAGACGTGTTGAGCGGTTGTTATATGGGTCTACCGGTGCCCTTACCCGTCGACATGATGATACGGACACCGCGTACTCTCTGCCCTTGTAACGACGGGGAAGCCTTGGCGGTATTTACGGACGACAGCGGGGAAAGTTATAGGGATAGCGGCACTTGAAATCAGCCTCATGCATTTCTCGAAAGGGTATCCTGGGACGTGCAAGAACGCCTCACATTATCTTAGCATTTCCATATTGACTCTGGATGACTGATCTCATCTCCGTATATTCCGTATATTACCAATCTGGTAGATGGTCGACGGCATTGTCTTGACCCGTATACGGCGACCAAGAAGTGATCATCGATAGATGAATCACTGCTTACCTATTTGGGACTTTCTCCGCGTACTTGCGATGTGACGGCTTAGCTACATCTTTAAGCTTTTAGCTCCCGTCAATGCTGTTGTACCGTTGAGACACATCATCTCCGCGACGCCTCAATTCGGCAGTTGGTCACAATTGCAGGTTCGCGGCTGATGCCTTGTCGGCGGCACGAAGCGAGGCTGCCATCGTTGTCAAAATACAGAGTGGATGCTTGTAACGCGTTTCATCGGAAACAAGTTACCGCAGTGTGCGTATTGGCATCACATCGTGATCAAAGATTTTGATGTGATGAGCGTCGACGCGCGTGCAGCCTTCCTCCGGAGCATGTATTTGGTCATCTTGGTCAACCTTCGGTCGAATAAGTCGATAGTTTGGGCTTCAGAAAATCGAGAGCGACATATAAGACTGATGTACATATAAGCCTCGAGGCCCATCGTACGATTATGATGGATGCCAAGTATGGAGAAGACTAATCGCTGCCAGAGCAGCACATGGTTCACATGGTTTATCGATTAGGAGACTGCAAGGTTTCGAAAAGATGCCCCCGAGACTAAAAGATACATCGGTGTGAACGGCTTCAGGGTACGAATTGGGTAAGCGAGTATATTTAGAGTGTAGGGGAAATCCCGAAGGTAGGGAAACTTTCCACACAAGAAGGCCCGATGCGCAATAGGGATAGTCCAACGAGGTGGAACTTGGTGACTGGGTAAAGCTCGGATGAGAACACCATGTCCCATGCGGCAAAACTCTGCAACTTGGGCGAAGATTTGCAGTCTTGATACCGCGTTCCGGGAAAGCTCAAAGATGAAGTCCGATATACGGTGAAGGTCCGAAGGTCCGAAGTCGATGGTAGTTCGGCTTGGTATTGCTACTACTATTCCCAACGTTCAGGGCCGGCAACAGCGATAAGATGGGTGCGGTCGAGAATAAGGCCACGCTCCCCTGCACGCCTTGTATGTTGTGCATAACATTACGGCTCCTGTTCGCACGGCTGGTACCCTCGTGAGCACAGGGAGCTCCTTGTGTAAGCGCGGTTTTGCCAACGATTGAAGTTCTTCTAGCAACATTCCCAGCAGCGGGGTTATTGCGCTAGGTTTGAGCACAATCTGCGGAGAGCACTCCGCGGCTCGTCTGGACCGACAAGGTTTGGCGAGCGATCGTGGGGGAGGCCTGAAACGCTCCCTGTCCTGAGGTGCCGTCCTCGGCATTGGAGAGTAGACGCGCGGGAATGAATGGAAGGAGTCAAAGTCAAGAGAACCACCACATGGGTTCGCTGTACAGGAGAATGTATTGAAGGAGGATTAGAGTGTATCGGTGATTGCTGTCTAATGTCAAGACATGCCGCTGCAAGGACCGAGAATATACATTGCGGTCAACGTCAAGAGACGCTAGATATGCTGGTGCGCTACTAGTAGAATGTAACAGAGGTGCTCGTCTGACATGCGTATCCTACAGGTGTATGTTGTTACAAAGTCGTAATGCATGAATGTACAAGGAGTGGTTTCGATGGCCCGTGGGCGGGTGGTGAAAGTCTGTTCGCAATTAGACTGGCGGCGTCTTGGGCTTTCTCTTGCCGATGTTGTAGCCCCAGCTCCTTAGTGTTTTGACCACCTTGGGGAGGACGGCTGCGGTAAGTGGCACGCGGAAGAAGATCAGGGATTTGTGGACGAGGTAGGCTAGGCCGAGCTGTGACCAGATGGCTGTGGTGATGGTGGTTAGTAATTTATATAGCACCAGAGGTAGAGGGCTTGCGTACATGCGTTTGACCCTCCGTCGTGTCCTACAGCCTTTCCAGCCTCAACGTAGCCTTCCCTCGCGGTGGCCTCGGCAGTGGTCTCGTCGGCTTCAGCTGTTGCTGGTTGCTTGCCAGCGTCTGGAATGACGAGGCGGACGACGCTCCATAGCGCATTTTTCAGCACATGCTCGTAGTGGCCTATCCTGTCCGTGCCCAGTAACCGCACTGCCATGAAGCAGAGGGGGAAGTCGATGAGGGACAGTCCCAGGTACACGCCCACCGCCGTCCAGCCATATTCGCGAGAAAGCTTCTTGAGGCGCTGCGATACCGAGGGCGCAGGTTCGGGACTGCCAAGGTGTGGCGTGGGGTTGTGCGACTGGACGGGAGGTTTGTCGCTCTTGAAGCGCAGCGAGCGGAAGCGGCGGCCGAGGGCAGATCGTTGGTAGCGGAAGAGCAGCAGGGCGCCGTGGTGCAGCGACTTGCTTCCTAGGCTGGGCCGGGCGGCAGGTTGGGCAGAGGTGAAGAAGTTGCGGAGGAAGGGCGCCGATGGGCGTGAGGCGGCACCTCTGGCGGCACCGCTAAACGGCAGCGTGCCAGGCCACAGACGGGCGACTCGTGGCTTCATGGCATGGACGATCGGAGATGGGCAGGGCAGGTGAATCGGCTTTCACGTGGGGCGGTGTGGTCGACTCAGGCTCGTTGTCGCACTCTCAAAACCTCGCCAAAGCTACCGCCGTTGGTGCATCGTCACCATTGCCATATAATTTAGTCAGGGTCCGTCCATCGGATCATGGTAATCCCGCCCCCCGACAGACTCACCGTCGCCGCACGAGGGCCCATGGCGCCATGCACCGCGCGCGCATGCACTCTTCCTAACGCGATTGCCGACTCTGCTTTACCCGTAGATACCACACGCAGTCGTTGTAGTAGTAATCGCTGCCCGGAGCATACCGTCGGCGACGGGCATCATCCATACACCTCGTGGTTCTCGTCTCGAAGCAGAAGGACGACGCACAACATCCCGCCGTGGACGCGCTAGAAAGAAGAAGCCAGAGTTTACCGAGTCACTGACCGAAATGTCGCTGCCTCAACCCTCGTGTCATTGTCGTGGCCATGTCGCATGTCGGATCCTACCGATGATATGTCACGCCGCGCACTGATGGCGTGAAGCAGCCCTGGTGGAGCAGCCGCTCAACAGTTTCGCCCATCTCTGCCAGAACTGTCTCATTTCCTGAACGCCTTCAGTTTCTACACGGCGAACTGACCCTGCCGTTCGTCCAAAGCCAGCACCCCGGGGTCGTGTCGTGCGCACAATCTCAGAGTTGCCTGACAGAAGCGTCAGCCTGCATTAGCCCAACCGTGGCCAAGAGCTTCCTCGGGGAGTCTCGAAGCGTGTTTCCTGCAAACATCTGTTGCAGTCCATGACCAGAAGGGCATAGCGAGAAGCCCCCTTGCGGGCGGAACATGGGCACCACTTGCAGCAGCGCGCCCGACTCCTTCGCCGTCGCTTGGCCAGCAACATCAGTGTGATGTCTCGCAAGCGCGCCGGTCATTTGCAGTCCCAAAAGCCCGTCGAGCACGCCCGAAGTGTGGCGCAACTAGGCCGCCGCCTGCCAGCCGGCATCACACTCGAGATGCATCGCGCCAGCATGGACCTCCATGGCGTGCCGGATTGCATTTCACGCGTCGTATTTACTGTGCATCTTGAATTCTAAATTGCGGGGTCACCACGCGTAGCTTTATTATCGACCGTGCGGGTCCAGCTCTCTCTGTATGCGAACCTGTTCGCTGGTACCGAAAGCGCAGGAGTAGTGGAACAGGAGTGCCCTCCGTTACAGAAGTCCAGTCAATACAATCGTTTCACAACCCACTCTCCTCGCAACCGCATGCCATTATCCCGTCGCCTCGCCTCGCATGGGGTGATTCTGGGTGGGCGGTGGGTGGGGCTGATCATCCTTGGGTATGACAACTGCCTGCATCTACATGGTCGAGCGTCTGCTCAAGGGCGTTGGCATCTCGCGGACGCATCCGGCCTCTAACAGTCTCCAACGTTTTACATTAGCCTGATTCGATCTGACAAGGTTCCACACATGGTTCCGCTGCGCTGCAGTCGCCGACTCGTCCTGATGCCTGGCGACGCGTTTGCAATTCCCGGCGCCACTCCCACTGCCGAACTGCATCACGACATCGCCAACCTGCGCCGACTGTTGTATAGTATGCTCATCTGCTTTAGTGGGCGTTCACCCGTCATTAACTGGCTCGCCCTTTCCTTTTCGTCCAACTCTCTAGCCGACATTCCTGCAGCACGGCTCGGCGCCTGGCTGCGAGCGCCTGGGAAGGTTTGCAAGTTGATCCTTTAAAGTTTTCGGCGTTCCCACAACCCTGCAACCGCACCAGTCTCAAACTTTGAGCTTTGGGTACTGAGCTGACGAGTGATGGAGACCACTATTCATCTACCTGGCCTTAACATCGTCCTCTTGCCGCCGCATTAGCCCCTTGATTGGCCCGTGGTCACGAGCGTTCCTCTGCCCTCTGACGTCCCAAAGCACCGGACAAGGGCTCCTCTTCGAACGGCGCCAGCGTCGTCTGTCCCCCCTGCTAGCTCGGCTGGACTCTGGAGTTGATCGCCATGCCCTTGCAAAAGCTCGGCGCCGTTTGTGACTTCCTGGCGGACCAGGGCCCTGGTCTCTCACATTATTCGGCGGGATGATACTGTGCTTTCGTGTTACACCCATTCCTTCGCTTCACAACTTGACAGCGCCCAAAACGGCACGCTCCCGGAGCCAACTGTTTGAGGCTTCGACTAAGCTCTTACCCTGCGCTGCTGCATGAGTTGTTGTTCAGGATCTGCCTGTTTCTCCACGTGGGTTCGTCTCATTCTCAACTTGCCTATTAATATGCCTTCGTATATAGACTACCTGTCCGCACTACTTCCTCACCTATTCTGCACCGTGTCTCACTACCCGTCACCGCTCTCTTGACATTATCTTCGACTCCCACGCTCCTTATCTTGTCAACACTACTACTATACTACTATCAGCCGTCGCTCCTTCCTCTCTCGTTTAGCCTCATCACCAACCAATATATCCTGCATTACACAGCAACCATGGGTGGTAACACGGAATATATAGCAGGCCACGGCTACCTCTCTCTTGGCCAGGCTGTTCACGTTGCTCAAAACAGTGACGGAGGCGTTGACCAGCAACTTGCCCAATTCCTCGAGAAACGCCTTGCCGTGGTCTGGTCAAAACTCAACGCTCAACCACAATCCTACATCCTCCCGCCAGACGAATTTGCGCTCATGAACTACTATCGCACACGATTCGGAGATAACGAAATAGTTCGCAACGCTACTAAGAGATTCTGGGACAATCACAAAGGCGGCCAATAAGAGCTTGCCGGAAACAACTGCTCTCGTTCTCATACGGCGGGGATCCACGGAATTAGCAAAGCACGGAACGGCAAAGCAACAACGATCTACCTCCGAACCACCTTTACAAGCCTTCGCCCACAACACCTACTTTCCGCAACCTTCCGCCGCATATTGAATGAGGCAACAGCTGCATTTTTGAATTGACGATGTAAGTCTCGCCTACTTGTCACCAACTACATCACGTACTGACTCTCATCAGCTGGCTATCGCATCGTCATCGACTTTCTTATTTGGCGTTCATCGGTGTACCAAGATACCTGGACTTCCGCAAGATACCTCTCCAACGGAGTAACGGCGTTTTTCACAGCAAACCGCTACTGATCGGTTGCTAAAATGGCGTTTAGCGTGTGCGATTGGAAGCGCAAGAGCGATGGAATTCATGCAAGGCGTAACGGCGAACTATTAGAATTGGCATCACCTATGGGAGCGGTACCCAACAACGGACGACTGTGTCTCGTAACTCTGCTCTTAATACTAATGACGCTATCTCAATCTACTTCCGCTTTACTCACGACTACCCCGCTTGCGCAACCCTACCCCCAGACCGTGTCCTTGAGAAACCGTGCTACGAACGAATCATCTCTGCTAGAATGCCTACAGGTTGCGCCACCAGTCCTGAGTCCAGTTGATGCATGCCAGCAGACCTTGATGGTCCATACATTTGCCTCCTCGTACGGACAGCCATTCGTGGGACAATTCAACCCGCCGGAGTGCAGCTTCAACAGGGTTACCTTCAACTTTACCGTTACCTCTGCCGGCCGGCAGTTTGACCGACTCGGTGTGATGTTCCTTGATGATACCGAAGTGTTCCGGACTTCCACTGCCGAGCCAACACAAGCCGGCATAATATGGACATATGTCAAGGACATGAGCAGCTACCAATCTCTTTTTAAGACGCCACAAAAGATAATCTTCGACCTCGGTAATATCGTCGACGATACATACACCGGCTCCTGGTACACCACGCTGACCGCAACCTTCTTTACCGCCGACGATGCTATCGAGCCCGCAGATGTCATCATCCCAATCTCGGCACGGAAGTCGGGTCAAGATGCATCCAGCGTATTCGTCGTACCGGAGACAAGAGCAGTCAACAGCGTTGTGCTTCCGCAGAACGCGAAGAAGGCGGCCTTCTCCATCTCCGCATGTGGCCAGGCTGCTGAGGAGTTCTGGTGGAGCAACGTCTTGTCATCAGACAACAACGCCTTCGGCAACGACACAACGCTATACGGTCACTCGGCCTTCCGAGAACTTCGTCTTCTCATCGACGGATCATTGGCTGGAGTCGGCTGGCCCTTTCCCGTCATCTTCACCGGTGGCGTTGTTCCTGGCTTTTGGAGGCCCATCGTAGGCATCGATGCATTCGATCTACGAGAAGACGAAATCGACATCACTCCGTTCATACCATTGCTCAGCGACGGTCAGCCCCATAGCTTCGAGATTCAGGTTGTCGGCGTCGATGATGATGGTCGTGGGAATGGGAACTTTACGACAGCCATCGAATCGAACTGGGTCGTTACTGGGAAGATATTCGTTTGGCTTGACGCTGGCAACAACGCTATCACAGGACCCGCGCCTACCACTGTTACGACTTCCAGTATCGTACTACACTCGTCGAAACGCGGATACTCGAACAGCAGCGCAGGCATAGTCCTGGACTACTCTATCCAAGTCACTCGCAATCTAGAAATTCAATCCACGTTCGACACGCCCGCAGGTTCAAAAGCAGTTACCTGGACCCAGAAGCTCACCTACTCCAACGTTGGAACTCTCAGCAACGGCGGTAACGACCAGATCGTACGTCAGTCGACAACAGGCACACATACAGCATCCACAGATTATTCCAAAAGCTTCGAATACCCTCTATGGGTGCAATCGTCCTACAACGCACCATCAGGCGGCAACGTCAGCATCAACGCAAGCATGTCGCGAAGCAAAAACGTGCATCAACAAGGCGACCTAGCCTTCCCAAACGACTGGAAGACATTCGACTACACGCGTCTACGCTCGACGCCATACAGCAACCAAACCTTCCTGGGGTCAGACGTGGACAACTGGCAAAATGGCACAGCATCCTACCTGTCGGTGCCCGCACTGAAAAAGTCCTTCGGATCAGGCAGCACAGAGCAGCGCCTCACACTCAGCGGTGTAGGCACCGCATCACAAGACGCAGCATCCCAGCAACTCTACCAAAGGCACATTGCCGCCACCAACGACTCGGTCGTGTATGACGACGAGAGCTTTGGGCGTCAACTGCGAGGCCAGAGCAGGTATGCCGCTCCCAGCCTGCCGGGCGCGCCAGACGTCGCGCATGAGTATGCGGCTGCAGGCGTTAGAGCGATGCTAGGAAGGGGGCCAGCGTAGGCGAGCGACTGCGAAGCATGATGAGGTGGTGGTGGAGGTGGATCTGCATTGGGACGAAAGGAAGGTTTACCGGTATCTGCACGACATGTGTCGAGCGACGCGATGGATGGCTGGATGGATGGGGCACTACAGGCATGGGCATCTTAACAGTCTGTGGGACTTTAGGTGGTGCGTACTAGCTGTCAAGATTCGCTTTTGGGACAAAGCAAGCGAAGTGGAGGGATGTGGTGGGTGGCCTTTTGTGGAGGTTGACTATATTCGTTGCACTGCATTTATTCTCCGTTATCGCACTGCATGCGGTTTCTCGACGTTGATGTTGGCTCTCACGACATATGCGCTGTCAGTCTTGTTTCGGTATCGTTTGGCGAGACAGCATGATCAAATCTCAATGCACTGCACTGCACTCGCATTCTCTTCCAACAACGCGAACGCGGTGTTCTCATAATACCCATACCATGCAATGAGCCGTCCAATCCAGCTTAGGCGCCAGGGAACAACGGCCTTGGTTCCCAGCGCAACGGTAGTCGCAATACGAGTCGCGTGGTATAACACCACCTGCACCTCATCTCGCCATCAACGTCTTGGCTTCCCAGCCACCAAGTCCCACAGCATAAACTTTGCAAATAGTCATGAGGGCGAAGAAATACTGATCGTCCTATGATACCCTCAGTACAGCCATTCCCAGCTAAAAGCGAAAAAGATTTCGCTTGCAGCTATCCATCTTGGCTAACTACTCGATAGTTCGCTTTCATGCCGCTTCCGCCCCGCCTCACCCTATCCTATATCACCTTTCGCTGCTAATAACTTCCCGCCTAGCTTCCCTTACCCGAATGTATCATCCAGTACCCCACGCCGATCCACATAGAACGTCGACCAGGAGCCAGGATTTGTATTTTCCATCCACCCTTGGTTCTTGCGGCTTTTCACATCATGGGTCTTCCTTGAGCGCGCTAATGTCGCCATCTCCGAAGCGGTTTGCAGGTGCCGTCGTGATGTGGGGAGGGGGGGAAAAGAGACGGTAAAAGCACACCAGTGACCGGATATCGTCTGTTCCGCTCGAGGCGCGCCATCATAGTCTCGATCTTATATGCCCTAGCTTGTCTTAACGGCGGCCTCAAACTTAATCGTAACGTTGAGTGGGCAGGCAAAGCGGTCGGTACAGCTGTCCGAAGCAGAATATCGAGATCCCTTGCGTATATGACAACAGCAAATTTTTTGTTTTTGCCATTTTGAAATAGGCAATATTCGCAATGCCTTCATGTTGTCAAGGCTATCATGCAAAAGAGTTGTTGGTGATACAGCGCGCTTAGGTCACGTTGGGTTGGAGAATCCAGTCCCTTTTAGCCGACGGGCTTTCGTTAACGCGCGCTCCCGCGGGGCGCCTTGGAGCGGGAGATTTGCAGTCGATCTGTGCGTACGCTGCGTCTCCTCGTGGCAAGCCTGAAACGTCGGTAATGCACCGTGAACTGTGGTTTTCGCCTGGGGATTGTCTACTTGGTGCAAGAGAAATCTCGCGCGATGCCTCATTCCAAGGTTTGTAAGGGAGGAAAGGAATATCGCTAAACCAACACAGCACACTACGGCTAATGGTGCATCACTAATTAAAGAAAGATGCGAATGCGAGCAGTTCGTCTCGGATGCGCATTTAGGGTTTGTAAAAGGAACGCCCTTTGCAGGTCGGGGGTTTGAGGCTGTCTGCCGCGGACACCGTCTTGCGAAGAGAGTCTTTCCGACCCCTGGAGGTACCTAGGCAGATCCACTGTGTTGGAAAATTACGTTCCCTTTCCTGGGAACCGTTAGCGATTGGTCGCTGGGAATGAGCGCTACAATGAGAAAGACATTCATCACACCAATATCACGTCGAGTGTAGCGCGTGCTGCCGTGTGTTCCAGCCTTATCCGCCCCATAGTATTCATACATAGCTGCGAGTCATGGTGGTCGTTATGAAACGCTCCACCACTCATTTTCCTTTTTCGTTCCAGCTTACTGGTGCTGTTATGGGTCCACACATGACGCAAGGATGGTGCACACTTCTTTCCCGAAGGTCGTAAAGTAAGTTCAGAGATTATCGCTGACAGCCGTGGTGCTGTGGTTCTCATCTATCTGTAACACAATAGGTATCCCAGTTTTGGAAGCCTGGCGCGATCCCCGTATGCGGACGTGTGACTGACAGGCCGGGGTGAGTGCTTCGCCTGCATCAATTCCAATGTGTGACGAGTGGTAGCGTTGGTGATGGTCAAGCGAGATCCATGGATGGCAGACGGTGATGTTGTGCACTAGAGCAGTGGACGCCGTTTCGCGGGCTGGGAGATGCCGCAATTCGCTTTCGGGGGCCGCGGACTAGCGCTACTGATGCCGGTAGTGGTGTGCTGTGAAGTATTGAATATTGACAAATTCTTTCGAAGATGGAGCCCTGCCTGGATTCACCGGTTTGGTGTTGTGATATGTTGTCACACCTCAATGGAAGATAGTGTGGGACGCCTTGGTTCGAGAAACACACCACAACACTCCAAGGTCCCTCATGGTAGCCTATCACCAGACCTGCGGCGACATCCTCAGGCCGCCATCTTGTGGCTGTGAGCCGTTCGCCCGTTGAACTTCGTATTCGAACTTTGTTTGAGCCACACACCCACGCGCGCAAGCATGGCTAGTCCTGTACGACATTTGACGTCTGCTGTGCCGTTCATCGGTGTGGTAAACCTTCGGTGGGCGCGACGCGCCGATGTGAACGCCTCTAACTTTGTCTCAACAACCCATGCATGACAACGGTGGGCTGATGGTTCCTTCATCAAGTGGATCAATGTGACTAGATGGCGATCAGGTCAACATTGAGCTCGTTCTCCGCGTTCCCGAGGGTGGCTGCCACCAAACTTGCCTGTAACCGATGTTCGTGGTTGTCTGAGGCAGAGTCTGGGTCGCGCATAGATGTGGGCTGTAAAAAGGCCCGGATAACCCCATCCTATGTCAAGACCGATTTTGTGATTCCGGTCATTTTTCCGGACTAGGTACCTATCGAACGATCGTTGACGATAGAACCGAGGTACTTCCGTGAACGATTATGCCCACACGTCATCATGAGAAATCCGCATCCGACGTCCCAACACAATTCACGGAAGTCTTTCAAGCAAGGTGTAAGGCGTGGTCGCATCCAAGATGGATACTTTTCCATGAACCAGCGGGGTCTGGGGAGAAGCGACGCGAAGGAGGGGCTAATGTGTGGATCCGGGGCAGTGTCGCGTGCCTGTGACTCGTCGAGATAGATGCGCCTTCCTCATTGACGAGTGGCGCCTATGGCTGGGCTTTCGAGTGCTTTCCATCATATCTTCATGTCATCGTCACCGACTCCCAACCCTCCATGAACACCTCATGAAGCATTATGGTCCAGCCGCTCTTTCCTGCGTTTCCTCAAGACGATGATAAGCCCGCGCAGCGTCTCAGCGAGCACGAAACCGAGGCCGAATCCTCACTTAAACCCGGCGATAAAACCGATGAGGCGCTAAGCGTTCATCGCGGGGCAATTCGTGTACCTTCTCCGAATCCGTCGCTCATATCGATAGACGATGCGAATGTTGTGCGACTTGGTCGGAATCCAGACTTTGCTCCTGTATACCATGAAGAATATGCTTCACGTTCATCCGCTCCTCCGCGGACTCTCAAAGAGAAGATTGACTCTTTTTGGACGACGAACAAAGGTTTAGCCTACGTCTTGCTCGCTCAGTTCTTCGGGAACCTGATGAACGTTACCACGAGAATATTGGAAATGGAAGGAAACAGCGGTAGGCAGATGCTCGTGTAATTTTATACGCTTGTGCTGACCTAGATGGTAGGTAATGGCTACCATCCATTTCAGATCTTGTTCGCTAGGATGAGTATCACCACAGCATGTGCTTTATTCTACATGTGGTATCGCAAGATAGAGCACTTTCCATTCGGTATGAAGGAAGTGCGCTCGTTGCTGGTAGCTCGAGGATTGTTTGGCTTCTTTGGAGTCTTTGGCATGTACTGTAAGTCATACTGCCTCGCTGATGGACCCATATGGGTGCGGTAACTTGTCTAAGCTCGTCCGATATTGGATCGCGTCTGAAGGCTCTTGCTACTCCGTTGCTGTGATGAGGTCCACAGTACATCATATGGGTCCTTTCAATTTGACAAAGTGCTGACCATCCTAGATTCGCTAATGTACCTGCCTCTGGCCGATGCCACCGTCATCACATTCCTCTCACCATCGCTCGCTTGCTGGGCGTGCTCATACTTCATCAACGAACCGTTCACTAGGATGGAGCAAATAGCTGCGTACATCTCGCTCTTCGGCGTCGTCCTGATCGCAAGACCCGTTTCGTTATTCTCGGCACTATCGCATTCCAGCGACCTTGTCCCTCCTGCCTCCGGGGGCTCAGACGCTATCCCGTCAAACGTCACTGCGACTTCGCCCGATCGTCTCGCTGCGGACTACGATGATGTGACACCCACGCAACGAGCAGCAGCAGTAGGGGTCGCGATGTTGGGTGTGATAGGATCAACAGGAGCATACACTACGATTCGATGGATCGGTAAGCGCGCGCATCCGCTCATATCTGTTACCTACTTCGCAACATGGTGCACAATTGTTAGTATGGTGGCAATGGCTTTTATGCCAGGCGTCGGCTTTCTACTCCCCAAAGGTGTGAAAGATTGGTCTTATCTGCTCTTTCTGGGTATCTGTGGATTCGTCATGGTAAGTCCGGTCTACAATCTCGCGTCGCGCACCTATTAACGTGACATAGCAATTCCTCCTCGCCGCCGGCCTGCAATACGAGAAATCCTCTCGTGCAACGAATATGCTCTACATGCAGATGTTCTTTGCGCTTGGTTTCGACAAGTTGATCTGGGGCACTACGCCGAGTGCCTTATCCATTGTTGGGTCGTCGCTCATCCTGGGTTCGGCTATATATGTCGCTATGAACAAGGAGGAGCCGAAGAAGGCCCTTGAGCCAATGGGTAGAGGAGACAGCGAGGAAGAAAGAGGGTTGATGTCGCCAGTCCTTAACGCCGAAAGAAGAGATGATGAGGACGCTGACATACAGATGCGACCGCTGAGATGATGTTCTGACGCATGCATTTGGCGTTCACCATAACCGCCGATAAGATTGGGATATAGATTGCTTGACTACTTTGCATGAATATAGACAAAAACGTAGAACATAGAGGCTTTGCGAAACCGTTTCTCCAGTTCTCTGAGACTATTACACTTGAGCAGTTTTCAAGCATAATGCAACCTCCTTGTCGTTCAGCTTTCATTGATTTAGTTGTTGTATGCATTGGTGCTTTCACGGTACATTCGATGTTGCGACCGCGGAGTCATCGGAAGTGGGATGTAGCTACCCCACCTTTCGCTCCACGCGCAATCTGCGATCTCAAGCTGACCAGAAGCCACGCACAGGCAGTGTTAGCTCGTCATCCCACAGAATGTTGTGCAATATTCTGTAATAATTTTGCCAGCACTTCATCAACAAATCCTCTGTGGCGCAATTGGCTAGCGCGTCTGACTGTTACGTTAGTAGCTAGTTATCAGGAGGTTGGAAGTTCGAGCCTTCCCGGAGGAGGATTATCTTTTTGCCCTATGGGCATCCTTTTGCACCACACTTCGATGTCGTAAATGCTCTGAGACCACGACACATCACAGTTCTGCAGAAAAATGGTTTCAATGACGTTACTGCATTTTTGCTCCCAGAAGAAAGTTACTCCACCGCTACCAAAGTGAGCCATCTTGTGATGCGATGGACAGCTATAGACTAAACCCTACTCCTCTGCACACTCGTAAATCTCACCCTCCCATCCTCAATTTTGAGCACATTGACTGGTACCTTGACGCGCAGCGGCTCTTCGCCTGGAAGATTCATCGGCGCTGAAAAGCCTGCTACGTGCGAAACAGCACTATCGCATGTCGGACACTTCCAGTTGCTACGGCCTGAGTCGCCATCTTCGTCGGTGCTCTGCTCGATGCGCCTAATGCAGATGTTGCAGAATTGGTGGTCGCAGGGACGGACGCTGGGTGTGTGTTAGTATACGGGTCGGGAGAAGAAGAGGAAGACGTACATGCAATCACACAGTCGTAGTTCGCACGTCGTACACATCTTCGGTTTCGTTGGGTCGAACTCTGGTTCAGTGCTGATGCCGATGTGTTGATCCATTTGGCTGACGCTCTTTACGTTGTCGAAATCACCGCCATCAAGGCGTTCGTCTACCTTCTCCTCGACGACGAAATATTGGCCTCCAGCCTCGGTGTAAGCCTTCACGTCGGTATTTGGTGGAGCTGGAACGATGTGCGTCACTTTCTCGCAGCTTACAGGGTCGAGAATGTGTATGTGGAGGATGCGCGCTGCGGCGTGGTTCCATGTTGTGGATGGGTAGGGGTCTTTGTATATGTCTTGAACTATGCGAAGGATCAATACGGGAGAAATCATAAGGGTGAGAAGGGAGGAGACGTACTCAGCTTTCCGCCTGCAGCCAGACCCATGGCTTTGATGTTTTTCGTTTCCATGACTCTAGTTTCTGGGGCGAGGTATGCATCATCTTCGTCCCCGCCATCCTTCATCTCAATATCCCTACCTACAGCCGGGCTATCTACTACATCCAAGCTATCTCCTACAGTCAGGCTATGTCTTACAGACCGGCTATCTACTCCGAAGTCGTGAATGCCTAGGGAATACGATGATGACGTCTGGCTAACATGTAGATCCAGGGCGTGACTCTGCGAGCTTGATCCATGAGAGGTAAGGTCTTCCACGAATAATTGCGATTCAGGCTTTGAATTGTGTTGGACTTGCCCATCTGACCTCTTCATGGCCGCGTCTACCTTCACATACGTATCCTGGAACTTGCGCGATATGTTGACCGCCTTGCACACCCAAGTTAGCAGTAGGTCCGGGTATGTCTTTCGAAAGAACTTACAACACACTCAATAATCCCTCCCGGCTTTGCGAAATGCTTCACCTTAAATCGCTCCTCTGAAGCACTATCAGCCGGGTAGCATCTCAACACATCACCAACCTTACACCCCAGCTCTTCAGGGGTCTTCTTCTCCGAGAGATTAACACGAGGACCGGGACCTTGTGTTAGAATGTATTCATTTTTGCTCTCTGACCACAAACGCAGGTTGGGGAGGGATTCGGGTGTAATTTCGAGTTGAAGTCCTCCGTGCTCCTCCCTTGAAGTTTTCTGTCCTTCGACAGTGTAGCCGGAGCCGACTTAATTCCATTAGCTGACAATTTTCGGGCGCTGGGCGAAGAACGTACGTGGCATAGCGACAAACTGACGAACAACACCAGGTGCTACACAGATACCATCCAGCCACCGCTGACCTGGTATGACGATGTAGTCCTGTTCAACCCCTTCATTTTTCTGGTGAGCTGTTTCTTCCATTGTGAGACCGGAAACAGTGTTGACATGGCCCATGAAGACGCGGACGGCACACTTGTGTTTTGTCGGCGTAAAGCTGATCCACATTGCCTCCCGCTGCCACATGGGAAAGAACACCCCGCCGCGGTCTTTGATGCTGCCTGGTAAACGGTCCGAATACGCGTCTACGCTGAACAAGTCGTAACTTTCCAGTGATTCTGGTAGTTGATGCAGCTTGTTATCGTCGGGCATCCTCGGAGTCCGCTCCAAGGATAGGTAAAACCCTCCACTGACTTCGACCGCGCGTTTTGAAGAGAGCGTCGGAGTAATGTTGAAGTCAATTGTATGGCCGTGGTGAGCGTTGGCATGCGAGACTAGTGACTCTGTCATTCTGATTGTGTTGTTGGTGGACGTCTGGTCGTCCGCGACTACGACGACTTCGTCGTGGGTGCTGACGATACGTCTGGGGTCATTTTCGCGATGGCTTATGTCGTCTATCGTTACAAGAGCAGGCTTACGGAAGCCCAAATCTGTTTAGTGTCAATATCAGACTCGAATGCCAGGAACGGAGCTTTGCAACTTTCAACCAGATTCCAAAGCTCACTCAACGGCTCCTCTTCGTGCATGATCATGGAGAACGTTGGTGTCTCCAGGTACTCATCTCCATCTCCTCTCTGGTCGACCTGTCCGGTATCTTGGGCCTTCTCTAGACCCTTGATTACGATCTTGCGAGAGTCCGTAGGGACGACTGGGGCCGTTGTGGAGGCCATCGAATACGATAAGTCGGCGGGATGTGTATTGCGGTCAATGAATCGAAGAGATTGAAAGAACTGTTGTGCGAAAATTCAGTCGGAGTGCAAGCAGGCTCGAGGACAGCCTTATGCCTTGCCAGGTGGGGTCGTGTCAGCCGCATGCGGGCGCCCACCCTCATTGCATTCAACCGGGCTGACACGACAGCCTTTCTCACACTGCAAACAATCTCGGAAAAGATGTCTTTCGGCTTTTCGATAGGAGATATAAGTATGTGTACGAAAATGTAGTCATTTGCAAGAGTGCTGATATCATCTAGTCCTCCTCAGTCAGTTAGCCTACGACCTTTATTCGACCCTCAGCTCTGGAAGAGAGGCTGCATCGCGTGACCTGAAAGAGCTTGAGGGGGTGCTCTTTAGTCTTAGATGCGCTTTGGATCACCTCAAGGACGTCTCCGGAGACGTACTCGCAAAACCAGGTTTGCAACATGGGGGGTCAGCGCTCAAGGAGAAGTTGGATATGATGATTGGATCATGCGCTTCCACACTGCAGGAGCTGGATACTGTGACGAAGAAGTATCGCGACGCCGAGATCCAAGCGAACAAGGGAAAGACGAAGTTGCGCACGCTGGATGATGTGAGAAAGAGCATGAAGGTCAACTGGCAGAGAGTGCGGTGGGACCGCGAGAAGCAATCCCTGCAACAGTATCGCGAGAAGCTCAAGTCGCATACTGATGCGATAAATCTCATGTTGACTTCGATAGTCTGGTCAGCGTCATGCCTTCGATCGCAGGAGGACACGGGCTAATACCTCCGCAGGGCAAACACCGCGTTCGCGAATGCTAACAGCAAGAAGAACCACGATAGAACGCATTCTCTGTTAGACAACGTATTGCGCACTACAGTTGTAGATCCTGAAATTCGAAGTTTGGTGGAAGAGATGCACGGCATGCTCACCAATCCGACTGCCAGGCCACAAACAGGCCAGATGAAAGCGAAACGAAGTATGGGATTGTCCCACAACCAGGTCGATGTCACTGCAAATTCGCTGAGCGGCCCGTCATTTGAGGAAGCGCCGAATCCGAAGCCAGAAGACATCCAAATGGCCACGATGCAAGGTACAGCATCGCCTCACGATCAGCTCGGGACTGTGTACCCTTTCAGCGAAGCATCATTCGACGAATCGTCTGTTCCCATAAGAAGATACAGAAGAAGTTTGCCTGTAGTAAGCCTGTACGCAATGACGAGTTTGCCCGAAAGAACGGCAAGGGTAGATGAATATGCCAGACCTACCTCAACAGGAGTATCGACGCGAGGCCTTGCCCGTGTACCGTCTTGGATAGGGCAAGATATTGCAGAGAGCGCAAGCAAGCCAAGCACACCCTCTGTGTACCATACGGCACACACGCAAAACATGGGGTCGAGTGAGATGTATCACAAGTTCGAGAACCTTGCGGAGAGCACGTTTCGGCATGAGCGTCTGACAGACCAAGTGAAGCTACCAGCGGCCACTGTACAGCTCAACAACGAACGCCGCGCTTTCGGAGCAAGAGAGTACGAAGCCTTCAAACAGCGATACACAAAGCCGAAGAAGTTCGCGAAGCCGTCTTTGCTGACGAGTGTGACGCCCAGCAGTCGAGACCTCCAAGCCTGCATACCGCATATCTTCCAGTCAACAGCAGAGGGTAAACAGCAGACGCAAGAGCGGAAAAATGACATAACTCGGTGGGCGCATGAGTTCTCTCGCTACATCAACGATACAAACGTGACCCAGTCCAACAAAGACGGGCATATCTTGAGGTTGTTGGGGGCGCTGAACGAGGCAGTCGAAAGCAGTACTGGAAAGATGAGAAAGCTGTTCTACGAGACTTCGGACTCGGCAGGCTTCACATCAGTACTGAGCCAGATAGAGACCATGTCGAAAAGCGTGAGAGTGATGAAAGAGATTGAAGAGTTCCAGGACACCAAAGGAGAATAGGAGGAACGTAGAGAGTCGTTGAACTGGAAATCCTGACATACGCATGCCTACCAAGGAACAAGTAAACACGAGTTGGTTTGGATGCATGTCAATGATCGTGTTGTCAGATGACTCTGTATAGATTGCCCCAAACAGAATCGGTTTCTACACTTGTATTCGCTGAAGGACCGAACAGCGACAGTAACTTCGCGTTTCCCTGACCTTTCTTGTGCCCTTGGAATGTACTCTGTAGAATGTGTCCGGCTTCACCGCATGCTCCTTTGAACATGAGCACGTTCTTGGTCTGCGAATCTACGAAGAGGCCAGGTTCCATATTAGCGAGTTGGGACTCGTCCGTATTATGAGGTATGATGTCGTGGATTATCAGACGATCACCGGTGGGTAGTAGACACCACAAGTCGCCAAGTGCGTTTCGTTTGGCGATGACGTCTGCCAGGGTATGTTTTCGAAAGTCGACATAGCGATCTTGCTTGGTGACCTTCGGTGCATGGTCGATAGGGCCGTCGGAGTGGACATACCATCCAACATCCTCATGCGGAGGCATAAATCTCCGTTCCTTCAAGACGTCCACGAGCATTTCTGCTCCAACCGCGGCAAGCCGTTGCTCCAATATCTGAGCCGTCTCAGGACTCGGTTCGGAAGGAATGGCAATCTCATAGCCAGGCATGGGGGTTTGGGCAAGGATAGTACCCTGGTCGAAATGCCTTGGATGCAGTGTTTGCACAGAGACACCGGTGTACTGCCGCCGCTTCAGTATGGCATGTGAGACGGGTGCTGGGCCACGCAGATCGGGAAGCAGCGAGGGATGCACGTTGAGACCGCCGTATTGCGCATAGTTGAGGATTCGCGGTGGGACGAGGAGGCCGAAGGATACGGCGATGACGACATCTATGGGGGTGGGTGGAGTCCAGCCGGTGAAGGTATCGATCACATGGGTGGGCAGGTTGAGCTCTTCGGTGGCTACCTGCTTGATGGGTACTGTAACGTGTCAATTGATGTTTTGTTATAGTCAAAAGACGTCCCTACCCTCTCTCAAGGTCTTCAGTCCCCGTCCGGTGGGCTTTGGTGGGCGATGGATGACATCAATGCTCTCAATGAGGCCGGGCACATGCCGCTTCGCGTCTGCTACGGCGCGCAGTGACGCGATGCTGAAGGCGTCAGAGCCACAGAAGAGAATCCGCAATGGCTCCGACGTCCGAGCGGGAGCAGAGGTAGAGCTGCATCGGCAGGGAGGAGTGGCGATCAAGGAGCGGACGGGGCTGCGCAGCCTCCAGATCATGGCTCAGAGGTGAGGAAGCTCGGCGACAAAAGCCGCGCCGCAGGGTCTGGACGTTGCGATCGTGATCCCGTGGGGCATCTCGACCACGACAATCGGAGGGATCCCTGCCGCCCGGCCGCCGCATCGCGATGGACTGCAGTGCCTGACTATGGAATACAAATAGGCCACGACGACCGCTCGTTGTTGGGGTTGCGCGTTGGCACGTTCGCTGGCTGTCTCTCCTCCGCGTCTCCTCCGCACGCGTGACGTAGTCATCCATCACCCAAATCCACCAGAAGCGCCGCGCGACCAGGCCCTTCGCAGAATGCACACATGTCTTCCACGGCGGTTCCCAAGGTCGTCCCGGCGCAGCTCTCCTTTCTAGCCATATACAATCCTTCGCTCGGAACATCGGATGAGACTTTCCACCAGCAGATTGTCTTCTACTACTCAAAGGCCGCCAAGACGCGCTCCAGGCTGAAGGATGGCGATACAGAGAGGGAGGAAGAGTTGCGCGAGCAGGAGAATGAGAAGCTTCGCCAGGTCGGGCTAGCCCAGGGCATGGTAGGCTTTGCGAAGTAGGACGCATGCAGGCGAGCACTTTCGTGTATATGGCTAATACCGTGCAGGAGTTTCTCAAATGGCGAAGCAGTTGACTCTGTGGAAACACAAAAGTCGCGCATCGTTCTACGCGAACTGGAGAATGGGTGGTGGATATTGGCAGTATGTATGCCCACGTGCTCAGCAACACTACAACTAACACCAGCATAGTCCATTGATCTCACCCAACTCCCACCGACCGGCGGCCTTACACGAACCGACTCGAGCACCGATACTACCGAGCCCATAATCGAGTACTCGTCACGCGAAGTCAGCCCACCTGCGCTTCTGATCCAGCAACTCGTACGCGCCCAGTCCGTCTTCCTACTACATCATGGCTCCACACTCGAGAACATGTTCTCCAAACATGGCCGTGCCAAGTTCTGCAGCATACTCGACAAGTACTGGTCGCGATTTGCGAGCAGCTGGGACGTGCTGCTACATGGCAGCCCTGCGGTGGACATATACGGTGGCATGAAGCTGGCAGCAGGTGGCGAGCTGGGCATGGGCGTTGGCGAGGAGGAGTGGGGAAGCAGCGAACGAGACGTTCTTGAGGACTTCGCGCGAAGGACCTCAGGTCTCGTCGATGTTATGGTGTCTCGCTTTGGAGAAGCATCACCTCTACAACAAGCCAAGACATCCACCGATCCGAAGACACTCGAAGTGTCAGAGCTGGAACCCTGGATAGGAGTCGGAAAGAACGTCCATGCCGCAGATGGCGTTGTCTTTTCGGGTCTGGGAGCTGTGAGCAGGAAGTCATTACGAGACTTGTCTCACTGGGTAGAGTCCATCTACGCCCACGGCGAGTATGCTTACGGCGTACGAGATAACCCAACATCGGATCGCAGGAAACGGCGAAGGAGAAATCTGAAGCCCGAACCCGAACCAGAAGAGCCATCGCCTCCGATACAAGAGGAAAGGCCGCGTTTCCCTCCGTCGAGCAACGGCTCCCTGCCACCGGGTATCCCTCCGCCTATCGTCAAAGCAGCTGAGAACTCTCTTGATAAGGCATCCGCCGCCGTTCGAAACAACAAATCCCAAGCCGACTCTGCTGCACCTGAGTCCAAGCCAATGCTAGCGTCTCTGGGTGACACCGAGACCTGGATGAAGTACATGACACTTGGCTATGGGACAGCATGGGGTGGAAAGAAGAGTGTCGGGACCTCGGAATCTGATGCTCCAACGCCAGCGCCAGCACCACCGGCTCGCGAACGGACACCTTCACCAGCAGCAATGCGTTACGTAGATCCGACCCCGGATGTGGACCCAGCAGAGGAGAAAATGAAGCAACAGATACGCCTGGAGAATGACGGGTATTTCCTTGTAGGACTCAAAGGCGATCTGCAGGACCTAGACATCGACGACGAGAACGGGGAGGGCGACTGGAACATCCGTATCCCGCTACGGACTATACACGTGGAGGTCGACAGGCGAGAAGCTTCACTGAAAACAGAAGACGGCGACTCAGACTCGACTCCGCAGTACGAGAGAGACATGAAGGTGGAGCCGACAACAGACAACAAGCTATCACGGCTACGACCTGTTGTCTACGTTGTAAGTCTAGGCATCGCCTCCAGACTCCTACCCCCTACTAACACCCACCCCAGCACCGTCCCTTCGTCTACACCTTCCTCTTCGAACACCGCACCCACTCCCTCGGCGTCGCATCCTTCTACCGCGACATCCACAACTTCTTCTCGCCCCTCCACCGCTCCCTCGACAAGAGCACATCCCCCAGCCTCGTCGCCGCCCGTCTCCACGCCGTCTCAAACCACTACACAACCGAAGCCTCATCCGGCGGCTCAGGCCCCTCCTCCGGCCCCAACACACAAACCATCTACGACCTCGTCTACGACCCTCGCACCTACACCGTGCATTCCAGTCTCCCCAACATCCCCGACCCAGGCACCCTGCTCGCAGAAGGCCTAGGCAGCAACAGCACGAGCTCCCTCGGCTGGAGCAGAATCGAAGCCCTGAACGTACACTCTCAGATCCTTGCTACGGTAGCGGGTACACGCCGCAACCTCTCTGAAATAGAACGCACATGCAAAACCTCGCGCGGCTGGTGGGTCGTCTGGATGCGTCTGCCCCCCTCACAAGTCAGCAACGAAGACACCGCGCAGAACAATGCTTCGAATGAAAACGCCGGTTCGGGGCACGGCTCCGGCCAATTCAATTCCAACGAGCTGCGCGAAGCGTTTCTGGTGAGGAGGGCGAGGGATACGACGGCGCATAGTGCGAAGAGCTCGAGTAGCTTTGCGAGTGGCATGTGGAGTGGGCTTGGTATGGGAGGTGGGGGTACGTCGCGGAATGAGAGGATGGGTGGGAGTGCGGCGGGGTGGGGGCCTAAGGGGTTGGCGGAGGGGATTGGGATTGATGCGAGGAGGTATGTGGAGGAGTTGTTGAGTTTGAATAGGTAGATAGGGGGGTTGGAGTAAGAAATTATATGACAGTGCTGGTGTTGGGTTCACGGGTATATAGACTGGGGTGTGTCATAGATTCGATCAAATCATCGTTTCTACTCAAATACCACCTTGGCCTTTGATATGGGTGTGTATGGGGAGTTGGCATCACGGTGATGCAAAGAGTGTGATGCAAGGAGCAATGTGGACGAACGGGGCTCGATTTGTCTACTAACTTGCTGCGATCATTTTCAGCGTCTTGTCATGGTATGTGTTTTCCATGCGTACTGTGAGCTACAAACCTAGGATCTGTGAACGCCTTTGGACAATGACCAGCGACTGGAACTACGTCCCAACTTAATAAAAACTCTTCATTTGACTGCGCGCACATTTCCCTCGTCGTTATTGTACAACTATACTAGCGTCTTACCTTCTAACGCTGCTGAGCAGCCTGTCCAACCCTCACATAGTAAACACGGCCCTGCCCATCTCCACTCACCCCCTTCCCCATAAACTCCTCAGCAGCCTCAACAATCTCCTGATGATCCTCCGGGGGCAACACATGGTCCCTTCCCAGCGCCCCCAGCCTGGCAAAAGCTTCCTGTACCAACCCCGCCGTCTTCATCTGATCGTTGTCCGCTCTAGCCTGGCGCAAAAGCTGGAGTATTCCTTCAAGTGCAGCTTTGTTGGCATCGGCTGTAGAAATCTCCTTCTGCTGGTTTTGCGTGTTGGTCACTTCTTCTGGTAGGTTTGGCGAGCTTTCTGCTGCTGCGGGACTGGTGGTGAGTTCACGGAAGGAAGGTGGCAGAGGCAATTCCATCATGCCTTCTCGCTGTAGAACCTCATCTGCAGACTTCTGCACCGCGATTTCATCGGCGAGTACCCACTCGGCCCAGTGTTGAGCGTGGAACTCTTCTTGCTCTTTGTCGAGGGGGTTTATGCAGTGGAACGCCCTTTTTGTAATGGTTAGTAACTAGCTCAGTCTTTTTGCGTACATGCAATGATTGATGGTAGGATATACATACTTTACCATCTCCTCAAACTTTCTCATAGCAAGAGAACTAGATGGCGATGCTCTTGAATTGCTGTCCAGCCATTCTCTTATAAAATCCGCCGCCTTATACGTCGGCTGTGAGTCCACTTTTCTCGTTTCGTAATTCCGGCTGCTGGTTCTCTCTTGGTGGCGACTCTCATGCCAGATAATGTGTAATGGTATAGTGTCGTCGTTATCCCACGCGGACGGTGTGTAGCCATGTTCATTTTCCGAGATAGCTCTCAAGGGGCCTTTCAGCTGAATGTGCAGCCAGTGAGCCACTATGGCAAGTATAGAGTGCATGAAATGCATTCGCGGTATTTCGTACTGCAGAGTGCGGCGAAAAGCTGTAAGATATCCGGTCAGGGTTTTGATGGAAAATTGATTTTGTCCTGTAGAGTTGGTTGCACGGCGAGCTGCCTCCCGCTGAACGACCTCTTGTATGGTTTTGTTCGTGATGTTGAGAAAGTTTCTTCGCTGCGTTCCCCCTTCACAAAGAGCATCTATGATGGGCGTGTTATGGCTTTGCAGTCTGGTCTTGGTTTTGACTACCCAGTCGTTGGCGCTGTGTGCATTGCGAGCGAAGCTAGCAAGGGAGCGACCGTGTGCCAGAAATATACGTTGCAAACAATGTCGCAGAGTCCACGGCCGATCGCCACCGAATACGCTCTTGTCGCCCATGATCTTGAGATAGCTTTCCATATCTGGCCACTCCTTTGTCAACACAGGCGTGCAAGGGGATGGGGCTGTCACGCTGTGAGCTTGCCGTAGGTAGTTATAGAGATGTGCCGTCGCGACCGGGCTGCCGCTGTGCCTCTGGAATACCGTATTGAACTCATCAACAGCTTGGGCGACGACAAAGGCTATTAGGCCAGCTAGAAACGGGTTATATCGTGGCCAATCCCAACGAAACACTCCAACGACGCATTCTTCTCTTCTACTTATCCTGAGACCTGTTATCTTTTCTTTCATCATGGCGCGTCGACTCCAAAACATTTCCGTGGTATGCCAGTCTACAACCTTTGCTGTGTCTGCATCGCTCAGGAAGAAAGAGGTGAGCGTTTTGCGGATTGGATTCGATGTGAATGGGTATTGTTTTAACAATTCCAGGTAATGACCAGAGTCGGTGTCATTCTGATAGTAATTCTTGTATGCCCAGTTATTCTTGTAGTCGTCTCTTATGATGTTTGGCTCGGCAAGTATGACGACCTCTTATACCTTTAGGTATAGATCCGTACAGAGGACCAGTTCCACGCTCAGATCAGGAAGTTCCCTCTTTTCTTGTCCCTCCGGTTTGGGAGCAGTGTATAAAGTCTGGAGATACTCTCGCCAGAGTTGAGTGAAGTTGTCCATAATGGGAGGATCTCGGAAGCTGCCCATTCCCTCGACGTCCATGCCTAAGATATCTTCCAGGGCGTTGACCAGTGGTTGAAGGGCAGGCATGTCCGTTTTGTAGTTGTCAAAATAGCCGATTTGAAGCACAAGCTCCATTGCTCGGTATCGACCGGCGTAGTTTTCAGGCTGGAAGAAACGACTCAACGCATGCCGGATAGTGTTATAAGTGTTTAGGCAGCTGAATTCGGCCACGTGTTTTGGGATCTGGATATCCGCATCGCTCGTATCTACCGGGGTAGCTTCGTCGGAACCTGATCGGTCGTCTTTGCGGTTGCGAAGATAGTTCAAGCCGAATGTCTCCATCGAGTTAAGTTCGGGAAACTGCATCGTGAACTCGTGAACGAGACTCCGGAGCATCTGCATCCCGGCTTGAGTTGTTGCCGCGGTCGTGATGAGGTCAAAATTTCTGTCTAACAAATATTCTTGCCACGCCTTGCGGATGGCCTGTTTGATGCGTAAGTGATCATGTAGAAGGGATTCCATAGCGACTTGGCGCTCTTCTTCGCTGTTATCGACAACGTATGTGATCCGTGACCTTGCTGGCGGTTTTTCGGCGACCGCAATCGCAGCACTCTCGACTTCCTGATCAGCCAACTCCTCAATCTCAAGCTTACTGAAGCGATTGGTAATATCATCCATCGAATCATGTCGTTGAGCCTTGTCACCAGTCTTTTTGACGTGTTGCGCGTTGCATATAAACGGTCGTAAAATATTGAGCGTATGCTCCAGCGTCTCCGTGAAGAAAGTATGACCGGCGTTATCTTCTTCTTTCACTACCTTCTCGATTCCATCCAACCCATCAACCTGACTCTCGTGCCATTGCGACGACTTCTTCCGTTGTCTGATGGCCCGTGCCGCGCACTGAGCAGCGTATACAGGAACAACGAATTGCTTGGGCGGTTTCTCGGCGATTGCCTCCGCACATGCAATTAGTCCGCTGATACTGACTTCTCGCTCTTCAAGCTTCTTCTTTTTCCGGGCCTGTGATTTTGATGCCGTTCATTCTAACGATGACTTGTAGGGCGGCGGAAAGCCTAAACGTGTTGCAGTGCTGCAGAGCCAGTTGATGTACGTGTTGGTGTCTTTTTTGTATTCGAGATAGCTGTTGTAGATGTTATCGGGTAGCATGCTGGGTAGGAATTACCGGAGGATGCGGCGAAGGTAGTGCTGAAAGTGCCAATGAATCCACAGATACACCGGGCAGTGTGAGAAGGATATTCATGTTTCCAGAAGAAAGATGGTCGGGCTGATACAGTCCTAATCACACCAACTAGCGTCGAGCTAAACTCTGAGGTTGCAGAGAAGGTGTTGATGGACGCGACCAGGGATCTCCGGATCTGACACAACGCGTAAATCGGCAATGCTGAGCGGCCCGATTAGCTACAACCCCTCTCAACCATTGCTTTCGCCATCGTGAGAGAGATATTCGGCATCGTGTCTGTTATTGATATCGCGTGGCCTGATCTTGCAAAAGTGATGAAAGCGAATAGAGTGCGCCTCTGACTCAAACTGGGGGCAGGTCTCGGCTCGGGCTGGTCATCGAGATCGTACTTTGGTATACGGTGTGATTGCGATAGCTTTGTGACTGCATAAAGTATGCAACAGTAATACGTGCCTTTTTCACTTGCCGCGTCTAACCCCGCTGTCTGGCTTTCTAGAATGTGGGGTTGGCTGTTCCCGCGATGTCAAAGGTGTGCGCGTTCGTGCGTGTGGTACGAGGTTGCAGTGTTGTGGGTGGAAGAACCCTTGTAGAATGTGAGTGATCAGTCGAGGAAGGAGCGACGAAGAGCATATTGAGCAAGACATGGCTTGGCGAATCAGAGCCGAACGAACAACGCACCTTGACGAACACTTTCCGCTAACACTAAACTCGCTACACTAGGGTATATCTGTACGCTTTTAATCTCAAGATTCCACTTCCTCACCCTTCAGTCGTGGTATAACCATATTGATAGTAACCTTGAACTCCGACCACTCGCCCTCCCACTAATCACTCCACCTCAATCCCATCCACATCCTCCGTATCATCCAACGCCCTAACCACCTCCTCCATCTCCTTCGGACTCGTAATCCCCCAAACCCCACCCCCCTTAACAGCACCCTTCATGCCCACTTCCTTCCCCACAAGATTCCTGCCCACTTTCCCAGGCCCAATACCCACATACCGCATAATCTTCTCTTGCTCATGCAGGTATTTGACGCTCTTCCACCACTGCACCGTTTCCACGCAACTCCTTGCTAGCAAGTCTTTCAACTGCTCTTTGTCCTGGAAAGGTTTGCCGGACACGTTTGAGATGCACGGCATGATGCCCGGCCATGTTATAATATCGCGGCCGTCTTCCGTAAACTTGTGCAGGATGCGTTTCATCGTTTCGGCCGCAGGTTTCATAAGAAGGCTGTGAAATGGGGCGTCAGATTTAAGTCGTACATGTCTCGGGTCGTGGCCGCCGAATTGGCGCAGGTTGGTCAGGAGCGTGCTGATGCGTGTTATACTGCCACTCAGAACAATCTGGTTCTTCGAATTGAGATTCGCAATGGCGACTTGCTGGACGGCGGGGAGGTGGTCGTGGGAATCGGCTTTGGAGCCTAGGGCGAGGAACTCGTGGATGCCGTTGATGAGGGATTGCATGTGCTCTTCGGATTCGCAGACGAGGGCCACCATGCCGAACTCGCCGCCTTCTTCTGCAACGGCTTCTTGGCTGCATTTGCTCATTACTTCGGCTCGTCGGCGGACCATTTTTAGGGCGTCGTGGAAGGTGAGGTAGCCACCTGCAACCAGGGCTGCGAACTCTCCCAGTGAATGTCCCAGCGTGATGTCGACGCGCTCGCTGGTCTTGAAGCCAAACTCCTTCTCCAGTATCCGCAGTATCAGGATCGAGGTTGCCATAATGGCCGGTTGCGCGTTCTCGGTTCGTGTAAGCTCGGCATTCGTGCCAGACTCGATTGTCTTGGTAAGGGGCAGTTTGAGAGTCTCGTCAATCTCCTCGAGGATGGGTTTCGCGGTCTTGGGGAAGGCTTGCAGCCACGGTGTGCACATTCCTACGCGTTGTACGCCCTGACCTGATATTACTTAGCATACTGGAGTCGTGAAACATGTAGAAGCTCGGGAAAAGTACCAGGAAAGAAGATGGCAGTCTTGGGTCTCGTAGCGGGCGCATCTCGCACGCTGCTCATCCAGCGCCGCCGTGCAGGCTGACAATTGGCGCTCCGCTCGCCGCATCGCATACACCGTCGCGGAAGACGCGGGGCTGCTCTGGAAACGGTACTCAAAGAAGAAGACATGGCGTGTTTCGGGCTATGAAGTTCGGGGAGTCATGGTGTTGATTTCCAGCAGCTCTGCGGAGATGCGGAGGTTCGGGCGCGGGGAATTGACGTGAGGTGCCCTGCAGCTTGAATTAGCGCCGTGGGGTCACCCAACACCCACGGCCGAGGTCTTGCTTTTCCGCGACCAATCGTCACCGAGGCAGTGAGTGACATTTTTACAGGCAATGACAGTTATCGAATTAATTGCTAGACTGAAGTCTTCGAATGTAGATACTTCTATACCATCCTCTTACGCGCCCTGGATGTTGAGTCCAGCGTCAACCTGAATGCGCATACCAGTCATGCTAGTATTCTTCGCCAACATGACATACGCCGAAGCACAGTCATCCATGAAAGTCACATGCTTCAGTGCTGCAGCATTCGTGAGCTGCTCAATCTTCTCTTTGCTATACTTGAGGCCCTACGTAACTGTCAGCATGGCACGTCAGGATAGCTTCTGCGTCCTTACCCATTCGGTCAACAGTAAGCCTGGGAGAACGGTGTTGACGCGGATCTTGGGTCCGACGGTGGCGGCAAGGCATTTGACGAGTTGGAGCTGGGCTGCTTTGGTGACGGCGTAGGGCATGCTGGAGCCGCCTTGGCTGACACCCTGTGATTCGGTGTCAGTACTCAATTATTAAACCCATAGTCCGTAGTTGTGTCAAGATAAACGAAATTGAGAACGTACCGCAATACTGCCCGTAGTAATCATCAATCCACCCTCAGGATTCGCGTCAAACGTGCTCCTCGCCTCAGACAGCAATGCTTTGGGCACTTTGACATTCGCATTCCAGCACTTATCCCACTCTTCATCGCTCATGGAGTCGAGATCTTTCCACTCGGAGAAGCGCGTCCAGCCTGCGTTCGCAATGATAACATCTAGCCCTCCCAATTGTTCAATCGTCTCCTTAATTGCTCTCCTCGCCTCATCCGTGGATGTCATATCCTGTCGCACGTATAAGTATCTCTTGTTCCCAACTCTTAATTATCAAACCAACCACAACTCACAGCTTTGATAACAACAGCCTTAACCCCACACTCTTGACACGCCTTCTGCACATTCTGCGCCGGCTCAATCCGGTTGAAGTAGTTAATCGCCACATTGGCGCCCTCACTCGCAAACGTCGTGCTGAGGAGTTCGCCGAGGCCACTGGATGGGAGATATTAGTAAGAGATGACATTTAAAAGACGGCATAGTGGGTACGGAGTAAGATGTATGTAGGAAGGCATCCAGGAAGATATAATGTACATACGCTGATCCACCAGTAATAAGCACATTCCTGCCTTTGAGGTCGTACGGCATGTTTGCTACTTTGCTGCTTTGCTGTCTGCTCTGTGTGCGTTGGGTAGGCCTGGTGGAGATGTAGAATGCGATCAATGTGGTTCCTGTTTGTAGTTTTGGAGTAGGGCAGAGAAGATAAGCTTTCAGCAGGAAAGGCTTGGGATAGAGTTATCGAGAGTTCATTCGTGTGTTGTTTACAAGCTGACTGTCGGCACCGTCATCACCGTCGGGAAACATGGTGGGGCAATGGCTTCCGGAGTTTATGCAGGTGAGGACCACCCCCGCCCCCCCGGTTCTATCGTACTTCTTGCCGGTTTGGGGTTAGTAGGGTTACCTCGGTACAGTCATCCATACATTTACATGGCATGCAGCGGGTTGGTGTTTGCTCCCCTTGTATTGTATTATACTCGATTGTAGGACGCCGTAAGATGCGATAGTAAATAACCTCTCATAACCAACCATTCCGATCCAATCCATCCTAAGCGCTTATCCCAAGCATTGCCTTTGGAAGAATAGTCTACGTGCCTAGGTATGAATTCCATGAGGAAGAAGCCTCCTCAAACACACTCTACATGTTATCGAAATCCAGACCCCAGTCGTCATCTCCTCCGCCACCACCCATATCCATGTTCATGTCCATATCCATATCCATGCCCATACTACCCATGTCACCCAGATCCATACCAGGCAAGCTGCCCAAGTCTGTGCTCATATCGCCTGCGCCTGCATCGCCATTGCCCATGCCGATGTTAGACAGGTCTAAGCCTTCGGCACCGGTAAGTTCGTCCATACTGCGTTGCAGCGCCTTGTTATCCATGTTGGAAATGTCGTCTACCACCGTCGCGGCTGCTGCGTCGTCGATTGCTCGGTTCAGATCATCGGATATAGTTTGCGATTGCATGTCCCCGATGTTGACGCTCGGTATGTTGATGGGTGGTGCTTGGAGTCCAGCTTCGCTGAGGGAAGCAAAGTGCGCTTCCACTCGGCGGTGCAGACGCACTATTGTCTCTGCAGTCAGAGGATCTGTCGCGACCAGATTGGCTGCGCTCTCGAATTCCTGCTTGAGCATCTCGCGGAGATTCATGCGGGTCCGTTGTTGAGGCGGCGCTGGTATCGGGCTTCCCATCCAGTCTATCGTGATCGGACTGTCTTCAACCGTCGGGGCGCAGATGATAGACACGCCAATGTCGAGCGCAGCGGCCCCGTTGCCAGCATCTGTCTGCGCTTTCACCTCATCTATGATTGCGCGTAGCGTTCTGGTGGCACCAAGCATCTTCAGCGATGCGTAGATTTGGCGATGTGTATAGCCAGGTGGGTTTGGCTGTAACGAAGAAGTCGAAGCCCATTGGCATAGTTGTTGCATTGTATGCCGTAGAGATGTGTTCAAAGTGCTGTTCGGCGCATTCGTCCACTGGTCCACTTCCTTCAAGCTAGCGTATATGGATCGTTCGTAATGTGCATGCACCTTGATTGCCTGGATGAAGGGCTCAAGTGTCGTACGATTTGGCTCGCGCCGCTGTAGTGTACGGAAGCATTTCTCCAGGCGACTAGCCACCATCGCTATTATGGTCGAGTGCATGGCTTGTGCGTCGCCAGAAGAAGGAGTCGTCAGTATGATTTCATTGAAAATGCGTATCATTGAGTCGAGGTCCTTGTGTGTTTGAAGCAGCGCGTAGTTGGCCATCCACGTAAGACCTTCAATCAAAGACGGTAATAGGAAAGTCTCTCCGAGATCTGTAATCGAGTCAGTGTTGTTTCATTAGACGAGAACATTCGGGTGCCCTTACATTCCAAGCCTCCTTTGACCGACTCAAATGACAGTACGCCTGTCGAGCATGCAACAACAGTCTGCCTGAAAAGTGTCGGAACTATAAGATAGAAATCCTGTGGCCGACAGGATGCAAACACCTCATTGCTCAGCCCTTCCTTGTCGGCATCATAGAGCCCCTTGAGCCAGTTGCCGAGATGCTTGCCCTGTTCTTCGCTCAATTCGTCGGGGAGCATGCTATGGTGGCCGCGTTTCATAAGCTTGGCGATAAAAGTATCATGTCGGATGCCAATGTCGTGATATGTAAGATCATAGCGATATACGAAGGCCATAACGAGGACAAGTATTGCGCCAAACTCGTCGTAGACCGGTTGGTATTCACCTACATTCGTCAGTCACGAATCCTTGCAATATATAATGAAGCTAACCTTGATCGCTGTCGTAGTGCCACTCATCGAGGAATTGGCATAGTGGCCGCAGGATGCTTGCCGGCGAAGTGAATTGAAGCATGACATCCATTGCCTGCGGTTTTCTGAATATCAACGAGGACAGTTGCTTCAAGTACATGGTTGTTTGCGTTTCGCAGAGATGTGCTATGAACTGTCCTCACGTCAGCAGGTTCCTCTCGCAGTTCTTTGTATCATGTCTTACATCTGTAACAGCAGCGACGATGGCCCCGGCATTTCCATCCAGGCTCTCAAGCTCGTCAATGTATGTGCTAACTTTGTCGAAGTTCGACTTGCACTGACTGAGTAACTCCTTCCTCTCGTATCTCTTCGATGGAGGACCTTGCATAGGAGCTTCGCCAAGCAACCGCTCTACAGCACCAGCCGGAATAAGCCCATGGAGCGCGCAGGCATTCAGAAAGTCTTGCTTGACATCAGAGAGAGAGTTGTTACTTCCCATGATATCGTCGAATCCCTGCGAGAAAGACGGGAAAGCGTGGGGATCCACGTGACTGAGTGCTTGTGTGATGCACATTTCTGGTGTCATCGGAAATATCGACCCGGAGATTTGCACGAGGAGTAAGGGTACTTTGTTGATCAAGAATGATTTCAGGGGAAACATTGTCTGCGCTGGTTCACTGCGATACATGGCGTTGGCAAGGACATCGAAAGCGGCGGTGATCAAGTCCGTGGCCATGTTTTGTGCTTCCAACTGACGGGGATCAGCATTTCTTCGCGATCGAATGATTTAGGCCTACCTTGTATCGCGAATGGAGATAATTGATAATGATGAAATCATCAGTAAGAGGCCGCGCGACGAGCTTGGAACGTTAGCAACGTGCCACATCGTCAGCCGAAAGACGTACCAAGGCGTTCAAAAATACGTAGAGACCGGCTCGTGTATTCACCTGTGGAAGCTCCATCACAGCATCGAGCTGGAGTGCAGCGACTTCGAGACCGGCGCTCCCGTTTCCCTCTCCGTTCATGTTGGGAAGCTTCTCATAAAAATCGTGTCGTTTTTGCGAGAGCTCAAGTCTTTCAGCTAGTTGCAACGACTGGTGCGATCCGCCCGAGTTGTTGGAGAGAAATGGGATAAATGAAGAGAATGACTGGATAAAATGTTTGCGTATATCTAATGCATGTAAGTAGTGTACTTCTCAAGTCTTGAGCAAACCCATTCGAAAACATCGTACAAACATCAGAACAATTAGAGGTGCGCTTACCTTTCCCCTTGGGATTATTCAGTATCCGCAGAATTCTTGGGTTTTCTATTATGCCAATCACGAGCATCGCAAGCCCTTCCCGGACATTGATAGAGTGTTGTTGTGGTTGTTGGATACCAGCCATGGCCTGGATCATGGTATCACTGGTATGTGAAGTGACCATCGCCTGCATCCATCTTGTTACAACAATAAGCGTGCGCAAGCCTTCGGTGTTGTTGATAGGCCGTTCTTCGGCAGCAAAAGCCTTGTGCAAGCGGTGGAAGACGATTTCCTCGAGTTCTGGTGGATTGTCCCATTGCGGCTCCTTGGTCGGTTTCTCGTCGCCTGTCTTGACCGGAAGCCGGTCCTTGGAGTACAAGAACGTCAGCGTTAGAACATCAGAAGCATCGACCTTCTTCAGCGCTAGTAGCTGCTCGAGGAAGACGATGGAGCGCGGGTCGACATTGCTGGATCCTGCAACGCGTGGTCGAAGTACAAGGGCAGCAAGCTTCCGGCCAGGCAGTGGAGACTTCGCGTGCAGCTGCGCGACGGCTGCAGCGAACAGGTCAGGCTGGACGCGGCGCTCGAGGCACCTGTCCAAGAAAGTCGTCCATTCCTTGACCATGGACTCCATAGCCCATGTAGTTTAAGAATGCACCCTGGACGTTGGGCTGGTAGTTGGCAAGAAAAAGAATATGGGATGTGGTCCGGCGAGGAACAAAGGTGGTCGTGCTTAGCTGAGGTTGGCCGATGTTCCTTGGCAGGCACGATCCATGGATGCGGACAGCGCACAGAACCCGCGAACATTCCAACGCGTCTGGTCAGCAAAAGGAATAATACGCCAAGCCCTCCAAATTATATTATATGGCTGGATTTTCGTGTCTAGAATCAAAGGTAAAGAGATGATGGTGCGTGGAGCATAAGCCGTCAACTCTGATGCGTAACATTGATGGTATTGGAAATAGTTACATTACTACCGGATGATAGAAGCGTTCTCGCCCATGTCGTGGGACATGTACAACCATTGCGCAGCGATGGCGCGAAGTGCTGATCGCTGAAGACTGACCGCTAACCCCAGCCCTCGCCAACCCAAATAAATCCACACACGTCTTGGTGCGACGCAAATTACGGTCGTGATGCTGACGACCACCGTGCACTAGACAACGCCATACTCCACGCCAAGCTTCAAGAGGGACGGCGACGGGCATCCTGTAGCTGGTCGTCCGCATCCGGTGCCCGTGGGCCCACCATCCAGTCCTCCATGGCGAGCCACTGACTCCACGTCTTTTCGGCCCCCTCGATCTCGGCCAGCTGGACCTCCTGCAATGGCTTCAGGAAAGGCACTGACTCGTGCGGTGACATGTCGTACTGGCACTTGACCTTTGCCCAACCCACGCTCTTGGCTGCGAAAAGGTAGTTGCGACGCTCACACTCGTGCATTGGGCCGACTCCCTTTCTCCAGTCCTCGCCAAAGAAGCCGTGCATGATGCCTGGACTGTCCATTCCTGTGATGACAAGACGTCGAATGAAGGGCACAAGGGAGACCCATGCCGGCGCCGGCTGGCCTCGCGAATTGGTGACGGGACCTTGGCGGGGCCAGGGCATGTTGTATGCAGCAGCGCCCGACGAGTGAGGCAGCGGTCCTGAGGCGTTCATGAGGGGAGTCTGCGTCCATTGGAAAGGCAGGCAGATGTTGATGAGGGCGCACACTGCCTGCACGCCGTTGTCGTGCTGCGCATGGTCGAGGAAATAGCGCTGGCAGCTTTGGTATGCAGGGTGCCAGTCGAAGATGTCGAAGTGCGGCTCAGAAGAGGCGGTTGGCACAGATGGCGAGCCTCCTGATGAGGTGCTGCCGCGCGCAAAAGTTCCACCGCGAGTCTGAAAGGTCGGGTATCCCGCGGGGAAGTTTGTGGTGAAGCCGGGTAAACTTGTCATGATGAGGGCAGCGCAAGCTACTGCAGGAACGGCAAAAGTCAGCACAGCTGGTTGGTTGGCTGGAGGAGAACACCAGTTTGTGTACTCGCAGCTCGCAACTTACCGAGCTGGGTGCAACCAATGTCAAATAAACGTGCCGGTGCAGAATGTCGGGTCTGGCTAACAGCAGCCCAAGGGGACCAGGGTCTCAGGGTTCAGGCAGGATGAGACGAGGAACAGGATCAATGACGAAACGACCGAGTGGGCGGCTAGTTCAAGGCTGCTGCAGTGTCTGTTGCTTCGTGTTTTGGTAGCATGGATAGCGGGCGCGATAAGATGCTTTATACATGGGGAGGATGAGTATACGGATGCTGAGGCTTGAGAAGTTGCTTATATGGAGTGGCTTCGGTCGACGCCGCCCTGCTAACCTTGCGAGGAATTATTGAAGCCTCCGTGAGATGGCTGCGATTTTGGAATAATCCTGGCGATGATCAAGTCGAGCCACTCCGGCTCCCTTGATCGTTGACCAGTAAGTTCAGCGAGTCGGGCCAATGAGCGGCCACATAGGGCCTGGTGGAGCCGGCGATGGTGGCTGCGCAGTTCGCGGGTCGGCGGCCAGGACGACGGCTCCCGAGGCGGTCTATTCAAAAACTCTGTAGTAAACCAAGTGTCGTCAAGACTGCGCTACCTGCGCTGCCGTTGGCTGCTTGCGTGCGCTTCAGCCGACCGCTGCCCCCCTTTTTGCTGTTCCTTGTACATGTTGCTGCGCGATGATGGCCGTTTGGTCACCAAGACAGTGGCAGAGACCGACGGAGCGGCCGAGATGCAGGCGCATCGAGCCGGCTTTGCGACTGAGCCTTTCTGAGCGCGCCGGGTTGTTTTTGTCATGCTTGACTCTGGCTAGAATGACTAGAGTGACAGGCGCCTCCAAACGCCCGGGCGATAGATCTCGTCAATCGCGGTAGGGGATCCACTGCCATGGCATGTAAAACGGATGTTCGTGTGTCCGGAGAGCCACAATACCAGGGCGCCCACCAATGCGCTGCCTGTTCCCTCCAGCTTCACGAGCGCATCCCGCCGAAGAAGAATAGTTCCTCGCCGATCATCCAAGCCTGCCCGCCCTCGGTGAGGCTGTCCTACGTGGCTAACGAGACACTGTACGACAGGGCACTGGATGGTCGGGTCCTAGGCGCACGGTGCTGAGGTTGAGGACCTCGGGAGGTGGGGGCAGGCGCCCCAATCGGCAGGCACCGTCCGCACGATGCAGTCCACGGGTTGGTGAAGCCTATAGCCTGCGGGCGCATATGGCCCGTTTTGCTTTTGTGCGTGCAACGCATTCTTACTCCAACTGCAACAGACCAGGGACGCTGCGCAGCCATGACATGTCAGAGTCGTGACAGAGTCGTCACGATGAGGCCTCCACAATAGAGTTCACACCCCGGTCGTGACGGGCCATGATGTAACCAGTTCGCCGAGGAACTCCATTTAACTCTGCTGCCATCGTGGCTTGCCTCTTGCAGCATCGCACATCTACTTTCGTGTATGCACAACATAGCCCCCAGCAGTGAATATGGCACAGTCTTCCTTCTCATTGGCGTCGCGGACCAAGGTGCGTCGACGAGACCGTATTAGACGCCGCCCATGTCTGACAGTGGCAGCTTTCCAATGGCCTGTCCATGCCAACGATTCATCTCGGCGTTTACCTGACGTCCGGGAAGGAGACTTATCAAGCCGTCCGGTGGGCGCTTGAGGTATGCTTTTGCCGTTCCTGATGATCAGTAACCATAATGCTCACCACGGCAGGCTGGCTATCGAGCGTGAGTAGCATCACGAGACCAAGCTCTCACACGGCTGACGGATGACGCGTACACAGAGTCGATTCAGCTCAGATGTACCATAACGAGAAGGAGTCTGGCAAAGCCATCTCTGACTTTCTCGCAAGTGATGCTAACACCGAGTCGCTCAAGCGCGAAGACATCCACTTCACTTCCAAGCTAGCGTCCAACTCCGCATACGAAACGGCCCGCAAAGCCATCAAGAAATCTGTCAAGGAGGCGGGTCTTGGCTACATTGACCTATTTCTGTTACACTCCCCATATGGCGGCAAGCAGGCGCGTCTCGACAGCTGGAGAGCGGTGGAAGACGCTATCAATGACGGCGAAGTCAAGATTGGAGGCGTCTCCAATTATGGTGTCAAACATGTAAGTAGACCCTGGTTCCCGTCATTTTGCTTTAGTTGTCTCGGGAAGGCCCGTATTCAGTCTCTAGTGCGAACATACACCCAGGATAGGAAAGCCGTGGTAGTCGCCCTCATTGGACTCTTCAGTATAGTCATGAGCGTCACCGAACATTCAACGTCGCCGACGTCAATCACTGACGATATGGTAGTTGCAAGAGCTATTGGACTCCAACCCCCGGATTCCTCCAGCGGTTAACCAGATCGAAGTTCACCCGTTCAATACGTGAGTTCCCCGAAGGGACTGCATTGCATGCGTAACTGTGCTAACTTTGTACACTAGGCGGAAGGACATTACTTCCTTTTGCCAGCAGCACAACATTGTCGTAGAGGCATACGCGCCGCTGGCCCGAGCCTTGCGCATGACGCATCCGAAGATTGTGGCCCTGTCCAAGAAATATTCGTGCACTCCGGGCCAGCTCTTGGTCCGCTGGAGTCTGCAACACGGCTATGTGCCACTACCCAAGAGTGTGAAGAAGGAGCGAATCGTCGAGAACTCGCAGATTGGAGGCTTCGTAATCGAGGATGGCGACATGGAGACAATGGACGGTTTGGACGAATACCTGGTGACCGGTGAGTTCCTTTGGGTGCCTGGCATACGCAGCCATGTCGATACTCTCATCCCGCTGCTTTTGCTGACGTGCAATTTTTCTCCAGATTGGGACCCTACCGATTGCCCGTGAGTGTGCTCAGTGTGGAGGCAGAGATGTCGGGCGTGGGGGTCAGCGCGTGGAGGGTGGGAAATCGATCTCTTTCACATGCCACCAAATGTAGAAATAGAGCATGCTCATCTGTGACTATTTCCGATGCATGACTATGTCGATATTGTGACGCCGCCATCGAGTCTCAAGTCATGATCTTGCAGCTCAATGACTGCAATGCGCGCATATGCGCATGACGGAGTACGCGACGGTAGAGATTGAGGCAGTGCAATGTCGCAGAGAAGCTATTTCCATATTGCATAGGTTTTAAGCTTGTGGGACGACGTCGCATACAAAGGTGAGGATGTCCGGCATCTCCGCAGCAGGAGGTCGCCAGCGGCCGCTTCGCCAAGACAGTCTTGTGTGGCCCAAGCTCCCGCCCACATTCCGGCTTCTCCCACTCTCCCTGCCTGTTCCCTTTGCCCTGACACGCCACTAGGCGAAAGCCCAACGTAACAAGACTCCCTCGCGCGCCCGCCGACGTCGGCATCGCGTCGCCTCCCATGGTTTGACTCTCGACTATTACCGCCCGCCACGAGCCTCGAGTGGCCGGAGCCCCCGCTACTTCACGTGCAACCACCCCGCGATACTTGTCCTCGCCCGCCCATTGGCCAGTTCCTTATCAGTAGAAAAAGTGCACACCATGGTTTGCATCAACATGGCGTGCAGTAGACCCCATTGACCACTGAGACGGGTGAAGCACCCCAATCTCCCGGCCTCTGACGTACTCAAATCGAGTGCGACTTTGTTCCGCACCGTCACCGCAGGCCCAGCGAACTACCTAGCTTGCGCCGACTGCAATTATATATACCAGACATTCTCTCCTGCCTCTTCTCTCCATCAACTTGTGACTCTTGACTGTGTCAATTTCCATCACCTCACATCTTCTTCCAGTCCCCAAGATACCCAACATCACAATGTCTGAGCCCGAGTTTGAGCAAGCCAGGAAGGGTACGTTTGCGCCTCCACATCTGCAACACATCTAACACCTCACAGAGCTCGTCTCCACCCTCGAGGCCTCCTCCCTCTTCTCCAAGAACCCCGAATACAAGAAGGCCCTCGAGGTCGTCTCCGTCCCCGAGCGCATCATCCAGTTCCGCGTTGTCTGGGAGAACGACAAGGGCGAGTGCCAGGTCCAGAAGGGATACCGCGTGCAATTCAACTCTGCTCTCGGTCCCTACAAGGGCGGTCTCCGCTTCCACCCTACCGTCAACCTGTCTATCCTCAAGTTCTTGGGTTTCGAGCAGATCTTCAAGAATGCTCTCACCGGCCGTACGTCATACCCGACTCGAACGCACACAAACAACAAGCTAATACATCACAGTCAACATGGGCGGTGGCAAGGGAGGATGCGACTTCGACCCCAAGGGCAAGTCTGACAACGAGATCCGCAAGTTCTGCGTTGCCTTCATGAGAGAGCTCAACAAGCACATCGGTATGTCTTGACCCTAGCGCGTCCCTTCACTTCAGCCTCAGTGGGGCATGCACCTTCAACGGTTCGCATGCTCTTCCGACAGCAGACCAACGAGATCTGGCGCGTCTATCTTGCCTTATCTTCCCGTCTGTCTGGCACTGCCCCGTCGGCGACGTTCGCGCTGCTTTCTTGGTTCTCCACTAGGAACATTTCACTTACGTAAATCACAGGTGCTGACACAGACGTACCTGCGGGCGACATCGGCGTCGGTGGTCGCGAGATCGGTTACCTCTTCGGCGCATACCGAGCAGAGCGCAACCGCTGGGAGGGCGTCCTCACTGGCAAGGGTGGCTCATGGGGAGGCAGCTTGATCCGTCCCGAGGCCACCGGTTACGGTCTCGTATACTACGTTGACCACATGATCAACTACGCCTCAGGCGGAAAGGAGTCGTTCAAGGGCAAGCGCGTCGCCCTCTCTGGTTCCGGAAACGTCGCTCAGTACGCTGCGCTCAAGATCATCGAGCTCGGCGGCACCGTCATCTCCCTCAGCGACAGCAAGGGCGCTTTGATCGCCGAAGACGACAAGGGCTTCACCCCCGAGATCATCAACCAGATCGCCGCCCTCAAGTTGGAGCGCAAGGCTCTTACTGCTCTGGAGAACCACAGCTTCAAGTACATTGAGGGTGCCCGCCCATGGAAGGAGGTCAAGAATGTTGACGTTGCTCTTCCTTCAGCGACCCAGAACGAAGTCTCCGAGGACGAGGCCAAGGCTCTCATCGAGTCTGGTGCCAAGTTCATCGCTGAGGGTTCCAACATGGGCTGCACACAGGAGGCCATTGAGGTCTTCGAGGCTCACCGTCGCGAGAAGAAGGGCGAGGCCATCTGGTACGCCCCCGGAAAGGCCGCCAACGCCGGTGGTGTCGCCGTCTCTGGTCTCGAGATGGCCCAGAACTCCCAGCGTCTGTCATGGACCGCCGAGGAGGTCGACGAGAAGCTCAAGGGCATCATGAAGGACTGCTTCGAGAATTGCCTGGGTACTGCCAAGGAGTACTTCACCCCTGCCGAGGGAGAATTCCCATCCCTCGTCGGTGGTGCCAACGTTGCTGGTTTCCGCAAGGTCGCTGCCGCCATGCACGACCAGGGTGACTGGTGGTGAACAGTTCGCTGCTGAGCGGATTGCCTTTTGTATATGATACCTTACGATACCTTCATTGTCCTTGGCGTTCGGAAGCAGGAAGCTTCCACTTGTATATAGATACCTACATGAATAGAATCATGAAATACTTCATTACGTTTTGTTCAGCAAGCTTTACTTGAAACTGACTACCAACATTATCACACAGGCGCATCACCTTTCAACCGACACACAGGAGAAAACCGCACTCCAACCCTCCCAATACGACCCAGCTATCCAAAATAGACACACGATCCCAAGCCAATCTTCAGCATTTCACGACTCACAATATTCATCACGCCATCACGTCACCAAGCCTCTAGAAAATTACTCACCAACAAAAGCAAATGTTCAAAGTGTTTCCTAGTCAGGGCTCAAGCACAGTCGCGTGGCGCCCCTGGGCTTGCATTGCAGGACAGGACCCCTCCACGCGCCCACGCGCCCTGCCCCGCCAAAAAAGCAACGCAGCAAAGATTCCCGACCCCACTGCCTGCTCGTCCACGTCAAAGAAGCAAAAAAGCCCACACGCCAAATGCGAGTTGGGCGCGCATAGCTCATTACCGCTTTTGATTAGCGGCACGCCCGCGGCGAGGGAGTGAGTTGGTGTTATGTTATGCGTTTTGTCATGATGCGCCGGGGATGGGGGTGCGGTGGTACGGGTATGTCTTGAAAAATAGTCACCGTGATGAGATGCCGGCGCGTGAGTCTCGCGTCGCACAGTGGACGCCGATGTGCGGAAAAGACGTCGGGCTGGATAGGCACGGAACGGAAAAGTGTGAGGAGCCCTGGAGGGATGGGTTTCCTTGTTTGGTGTAGTTCGATATCGGAGGGCGATGTCGGGAGGTGTCGGGTTGGGGTTGCGATGGCCGGAGGGGGTAGGGATTGTTTTAGAGAGTGTGGACGGTTTGGATTTGATGAATTGTGAATGTCGAGTGATGGTCATGACGCTGATGGGTGGTGAAGATAACTGTTGTAGTGCGCGCTGTGCTATATACTGTGCGATCTCCTCCATCATCGCGGATCAGCATTAATCCTCACTGTAGATGTGAGAGGTGTGCATGAGCCTTTGCATCTGATGCACATAGATCATGTATTTAACGTTTGTATATTGCTACACCAGAAATCGCACATCATCCAAGCAGAGTAGTCCATTCCCTTAGTAAATCATCCACCTCGTCCACCTGACTTACCTTTTCCGTCTCATCAATGTAATTCCATGAATCCTCAGCCTCTTCATTTTCTGAAGTGTCTTCTTGACTACTTGGGGAAGAGTACTCTTCCGAGCTCTCTTGTCTCTGCCGTACAAATTGCTGTTCTCGAGCGTGAGGTAGTTTTTCAACTAGGGGTATGCGCATTAGCGATACTGCAATTAGTCCCTTGGGGAGAGTAATGAATGTTTCTGCAAGTTTCGAAAGGCACTTACGTTGCTCGTCTTCCGTCTCTGTGTCAATTGCACAAGGGATGACCTGTGGAAGACAGAGTGGTCCTCTTCGTCGTTCCCTTTCCGCCCCCGTGTTCTCTCCCTCCAACACCCGGTCACGCCGCGTTTCCTCTTGCAGCTTATTCATTCCATCTCCTTCTTGCTCACGCTCAATATATTCGCCGGGATTAAAATAGAGGCTAGAGACCCTGTGGTAGCGTTGGTAGTTTTGAGGAAAGCAGGGATGAGAGGGATGAGAGTGACGGCGACGACGGGGGCGGGCAGGCGATGGCTTGCGGTGGCGGTATCGTAGGGCCCCTACACTTTCTAAGGCCATTGTCACCATTCGCTCCTCTTCTGCCCTCTCCTCATCTCGGTTCGACTCCGACTCGCGATCCGTACCCTCTTCTTGCTTGTCGCTACCGTCTTCTGCTTGCTTGTCGCTATCGTCTTCTGCTTGCTTGTCGCTATCGTCTTCTGCTTGCTTGTCGCTATCGTCTTCTGCTGGCTTGTACTGGAACTGCCAAACTCCAGAACTAACGCCGACCAGAACACGAGAGCGGGAGCGTGACCGTTCATGGTGTCTGGTAGCTGCGCCGATGCGACCTCTTAGGCCTGCTGACTCTGGGATGTCTTCGTTGCGATCAATAGGCTTGCGTGTCCTCGACGCCCCTGACGACGCGCGTTGCCAGTGGGGTACTTTACCACTACTACGAGTCGAAGATGAATCCGTGTTCGACCCTTTCCGCTCCTCTTGCTCTTGTCGTTTTTGTTCTTCCTCTCTCTTTTCCTCTCTCATATCCTCTTTCCCTTCTTCTCTCATCCTCCTTTTCACTTCTTTGATCCTCTTTCTCGCTTCTTCTAGCCTTCTCTCTCTTCTTTCCGCCCTCTCTTCTTCCTTAGCTTTCGTTTCAGCTTGGTCGATAGGAGGTGCAATTTCGTCGTTGCGCAAATTCCATGGGTCTTGTGAGCCTGCGAACGGGACGACCTGACTAGAGGGTGGACGTCCAGCGGATAGGGATTTTGCTGTTGTTCGGAAGTGACGCGGGCGCCTCCTCCGTTCTCCTGTTTCCAGTCGTTCGTTCTTGTTCTTGTCTTTCTTGGAACGTCGTTCGGCCTCTTGATTGAGTTCACTAGATGCATAATGGCTGCTTTTTATCTCTTCAGATGTATATCCGTGTGACGATAAAGGGGATTCATCGCGGGCTGACTGCGATGGCTGTACAGGTAGGCGGTCATAGCGCCTTCTAGCTGCTCTATGTATACGATCGATTCGATCGGGTACCTCGATTTCAAGTCCACCGTCTGAAGCTTCATCCGTCTCTGTGTCGGTCCCAGTGCTGGTCTTTTGGAGTTTAGGTGCGGAATCCGCGCGGTAACTACTTGACCTATACTCTTCCTTAGAAGACAAGCCGACAGATATGTCGTCGCTATTGGGGCGCATTGCAGTACGGTAGGCTATTGTGGCCATCATTTCATCTCGTCTTTCGCGCTCGAGACGTACTTCCCGTTCTTCCAGCAAAGCTAGTTCTCTCTCATCATCCAGCAAGCTCTCAGGAGGTTGGTAGTAAATAGCACTATGTCGTTCTCGCTTTCGCTCCAGCTCGGAGCTCTGCACCATCTCCTCTCTTAACCTTTCGGGCCTCAAACGAGCGGGGCGAGGTTTCCTGGGAGGCTCTACATGTGCCGCCGCATCGGATACCATGGAAGTCTTGGTGCGCCTCTTGTTGATCGATTGCCGGATTTTCGCATCAGTGACATAGGGTTGAGACTTGCCAAGCAGAACACTGTCGAGATGAGAGCGAGCGAGAAAGTAGGATCCGATAGCCTTCTGATGGTGATCTGAGTGGTCATCCCCATCTACTTGTTCGGCCAAAGCCAGCTGCAGTGTCTCAATGTCTGTGAGCAGGCTTCGTACATGGTCCACACATGTGGCAAGCGTATCGGGGTTGACTGTTGAGCCCATGGCTCCCGCAGCGTTGAAGATGTTAGACGACGAAGCAACGTCGTCTTTGTCCTGTAGCGATCGATCACCATCATCAACGATAGTGCTGCCATCGCTTATACTGAAGTTTCTCAGCGACTCTTCGTACTTCTTTGTGGCCTGCTTCTTGTTCTCAAGCAATTGCTTGATCTCGTTCCGGTGTTTCGCTTCAGCTTCGCGGTTGTACTTCTCCGATGAAACTTGGTGGGCGTGTATGAGCACCTGCATCAACAGCTCCAGCGTGCTCTTGAGCTTATCGATCTGACTTCGCAGCAGTTCGATCTTGTTGTCTTTAAAGGGTAACATCAGCCGACCCATCTTCCCTGGCTTGCCCTTGTTGATTTTTAACTCAAGTTCTGTGAAGACCGCAAAACATTCCTTGATCGTCTCGTTCGCCGTCCTGACTGCATTTTCTGAAATCAAGTTTGCAGTCTCGTCTCTCTCGAAGATGGCCCCCAGCTCTTGGATGACGAAGCTTGTGAGCTTGACTTCGTTCGCGATATCCTTGATTCTGCGATCGGCAGAAGCCACACCATCGGCATACTGGTACAGCGTCTGGGACAGCTTCAAGCCAGCGCCAGCCAACTGCACGACACTGGCGACTAGGCCTACCACCTCGGCCATGATAGAATTACGTGCAGCTACGGAAAGATGTGGTTGTTAAGCATATTGGAAAAAAGATGACGATGGCTTCGAGAGAAGTTGTGAAATGTGCAAGAACATGGTGACAACGATGTGATTGTAGCAGCTTCAGTCTGTTGATGCCTCGAGCTAAGCGGGCTGAGTTGCGGCTGAGTGCGCGGGGTAGCACGCCGAGCTGCGCTGCACGAACACGACCCGTGATGAAACAGCCTTGCATCTCATTTCGCAAGCAGTCATCAATTAAGCGCTTCATCTCGAGAACACTGCGAACATCCCACGACGTGAATAGGACTTCGGACGGGCTAACCGCGCGAAGCATAGTTTAGACCGCAAACTTGGATAGTTCGTTCGCAAGGTTCCCTCAAGCATCATCGAGCGTCAAGATCCCTGCCTGTCAGCCGTCTTTCCACTGATCGCCACGCGCTGGCTGTCCCAATTGGGTGCCACACTTCTCCTGCGCCACAGAACCACGGTATGATATCATGGGGTCTTCAGCGGGCAGAGAGGCCTTCCAAGGTTGCTTCGGGTTTCGTCCTCGATACAAAGGCTTCCCCGCTACTGACATTGACGCACCTTGCACATACTCACATACTGTTTGTTATACATACAGTGTTTTCTTATTCCAGGGTCAAGAGCTTCGACCACCGTTCCCTAGACCTACTCTCCACGTGCTCATCGTAATCGGGTCCCACCTGTCAACCGAATTTGGGTGTACTGCTGGCAATGGATGACGGTTTCCGACAGCCAGCCAAACTTCAAAAGCGAAAGAGTCGCGAACGACAGGAGCTTGAGCAGATGACCGGTGGCTTGAGTGGTCAACCCGCAGCCAATTCCTCGCAACCAATGTCCGGCTCCGACAACATGACGTCGGCTGAGAAGGAAAAGCGATCGAAATGGCGCATGTCCAACCCATTCTCTTCCAAAGAGAAGGCCTCGAAAGATAGTCTTAACCCTACTCATAAAGAGGAAGAAAAGGAAAAGGCGCGCAGGGATGCCGACTCGGCGTATTACAGTAGCGAGCGCAGCAGCGCAGATCCGAGCTTCAAGAACCAAGCTCGTCCCATCTCCGGTGAACAGTACAACCATCCGCCCACGAACACCCAGGCACCTCCCGCTCACACTACACCACCGAACGGGCAACATCAGAGTACCCTTGCGCCTCCCACGCAAACCCAACAAACGCTTCAAAGCCGGTCGAGCCATGAAGATGTGGGCCGAGAGACATATCGCGATGCCGGTTCGGGCAACATCGTCACCGTCACAACGACCACCACAACGACGACGACCACTACAACCGGCCCGGGTGGCTCCACCACTGTAGAGCAGCCCCGCGGCGACAGCGTTGCTCCGTCTGAGCAAAGCGTACACACTTCTGGTCCCAGCCCACCACAGCCGGCTCCTCCTCAGCCGGACAACCACTATCATCAAGGCCCCGGTCTATCAGCGCAGTCCGCTATACCTCATAACATCACTCCACCAGTGCCCATGAGCAACAACCAGCCAGGCAACAGACTCTCTCCACAAGTCTCCAACACCGACGGCCCTTCGTCTCCACCCATACCAGCGAAGAACAACATACGGCATAGGGTAGAGCTGGACTCGGTATCGCCAGGAGTTCAGAGGCCGAACCCGATGGAGGAAGTTGTCAGCCCAGTCACTCCCAGCAGCCCAAACCGTGCGAACTTCTCTTACCCTGCGAGAGCACCACCTCAAGGAGTTCCACGACAGGTGCCTGGAAATGGCATCCATCCAGACCACCAGCGGATGGACTCTCAACAACACCAGGAGGGTATTCCACCCGTACCTCCAGTTCCAGGCCAACAGCAACCACCAAGGCGATCGAGCATTCCTCAAATGCCCGCATACCAACAGCAGCAGTCCGGCATGCCGCCCGTGCCGAACCAGCAGCCATCAAGCATACCCCCTAGCCTCCAGTCCGGCATCAACACCAACAATGTCAACGATTCAGACCGCCCGGTTCCATACCGCGCTGGTCATGATCTGAACAAGCAGAGCACGATGGCAAACCTCAAAGCAGCGGCAGCGGGTATCCACGTAAGCGTCTCACATACTCCCACTCTCCATGCGTACACATACTAATACCGTTTCACAGGGCGCAGGCGAAACCCTCCGCGGAACCTTCAACGACACATTCGACCGCCGCAACCCCGCCGCGCACGCCAAAAACCAAGCCGTCATCGACAAAGGCCGATCAGAAATCGAAGCCGCACGCGCCCGCCAATACGCTGCCCAGCAACAGCAGCAGCAGCAGCAGCAGCAGCAACAACCACACATGGGGAATCATACGTCGGTGTCACACCCCCAGCCACAAGGACCTACAATCGGGGCTGCACCACCCCCTCCTTCTCAAGCGGGTGCAGGGCCGTCAGCGGTACCGGGCAAGACGGCGTATCAAGGGCCGCCGGTGTCTGGATCGCAGATTGAGGGGAGGAGTGGTGGAGGGGGGAAACTGAGTAATATTATGAAGAAGATGAAGGAGGGGCCTACTCCGAGGCAGGATGGGGCTGCGAATCACTCTTGAGGATGTGGTTTGATATGGGATTGTAATGCGATGCGATGAGTTTGTGCAGGGCCAGATACCATAGTGGATGTTTCAATGCGATGATTGCAATGACTCTATTTTACTTTGGACGGAAGTGAGTTGAGCAATGGGTATAAATAACCTACGATGTAGCATGCATGCCGTTAGAATTGAAAGACCGCAACCATCATTACATGTATCACGGCATGAGAAATAGGGTCATTGACATTATGGTTCGTTCATTTGACTATATTACATGTTCGTAACCTCGTAAGATGCATCATCCACGTCGACGTCAGAATAGCGTTCCTCAACCCCCACCTAACCGTTGACGATAGTACCACCGTTAGCGTGAATAGTCTGCCCACTAATCGAGCTGCTATCATTGCTAGCCAAGAAGACAAAGCAAGTAGCAATCTCGCTAGGCTGGCTCGGCCTGCCAATCGGCGCAGTGAACTGCTTGATAGCCTCGTCGTTCATAGTAGCAGGGATGAGAGGAGTCCAGACGGGACCGGGTGCAACGGCGTTGACGCGGATACCCCGTCCGACGTACTGGTTTGAGAGACCGCGGGTGAAGGCCACGATGGCGCCCTTGGTGGAGGTGTAGTCGAGGAGGTCGGGGCGGCCGACGTAGGCGTTGATGGAGGCGTTGTTGATGATTGTTGCGCCGCGCTTCATGTGGGGGAGGGCGTACTTGGAGAGGTAGAAGAAGGGGTGGATGTTTGTGTCGAAGGTGTGGAGCCATTGTTCCCTGGGCAATGTAAGTATGTCTTCTGGGTAAGAAGAGGAGGTGGTACGCACTCGGAAAGGTCGTGGATGTCGTTGATCATCATCTGGTAAGCGTGGTTGTTGACAAGGATATCAATGCCACCCATCTGCTTGACAGCCTCGTCGATGACCTTCTGGCAGTTTGCCCTCTCCTTCAGGTTGACAGCCAGAGTGTAGCACTTCTGTCCCTTCTCCTCAACCATCTTCTTGGTGTCTTGTGCGTCCTTCTCTTCCTCGGGGAGGTAGGCAATGAAGCTGTCGGCTCCCTCCATGGCGAAGAGAACGGCGATTGAGCGGCCAATGCCGGAGTCTCCGCCGGTGATGATGGCGCGCTTGCCCTTGAGCTTGCCGGCCGCTTTGTACTTCTCAGCACCTCCCTCGGGTGTTGGGAGCTCGTCGACCTTAGGCAGGGGGTCTAGCTTGGACTCGAGACCAGGGGCCTGTTGATGCTGAACATCGGGCTGGAAGCCTGTGATACTTGGTAAGTACAGGAAAGTAATCGGACGCTATCGTGCTTGCTTACCCTGCTCGAACTGTCCCTTGTTGGACGACATGTTGTATGGTTGTTTGTGGGTATCTCGAGATTATAAAGAAGTGTCTAAATTGAATAAATTGAGTGCAGTTATTTGACTCAAGGTGAAGTTGGTGTAATCGTCGAAGCCAGCGCCGTTCAAAGTGGAACTTTTATTGACGTTCATGATTTCTTGTGACATCACAAGGCTGTCACGGCACGCTCATGTGCAAGAGTGGAGCCTGGCGTGGTAAGAGTTAGGCGGAACATCACCGAAGGATGGGACTATTGAAATGCCCATCGACGATAGAATGCCATCGGTCGATGTGTCGATGCTGGCACGAACTGGTGGGAACGGCTAACGTCGCCTCAGCCTTACCCGTAGCTTCATCGCGCTCTTTCGCACGGCCTCATGATCGACAGCTGTATTCTTTTGAAGGACACAAGAACCTCCAGCTGAGAAGAGTATTCAGACTGTATCTCGGATTACTTACGAGAAATGCAGTCAGGGTACCTTCTGAGGCAACCCCACCAAGCTCATCGGTCGCGACGTCATCGAGTCGATCAGGTCTACAACACCTTTCCAGACTTCATCATCTTCACAGCCTTATCTTAATGAAATCAGTACCGTATTACCACCGACTGCCATCTCATCCAACACCCCGGCGCCGCATTCGCAATCTTCACAACCCAGCGATGACGCCGATGAAGCTATTCAGAGGTATGACGTAGTTCCCGCCCTAAAATCAGGGTCCAGCCGCGCCGCGCTATGACCGCATCCAGCCTCGGCCGACCACTGCGATCCCAAGACCCCTAGCACCAACGGCCATCGTAACTCGCTGTTGCATGGAACAAGCCACACCAAGGCCGTTGTGACAAGGTAAAAAGCTGTTAGGGCACGTCATGCGCCACGACTCATGTAACCAGGGCACAAGCTTGTCCGGGTCCCTGCATGACGTGAGATAGACGATCGCAGCCAGATGCAGGGTGCTGGGCATGTGTAGAACTTGATTTCAGGGACTTGGAAGGGAACGAGATTGCGTGGACTGGGTTTGGGGTCCTTGGGGAGGATGTGGTATAAGATGGGGGGTTATAGCACATCTTTGTGTATTCACATCACTACACCATTCAACTTGTTATAAGCTATCCATCCTAAGAGCTTCCAACTCTACAACACACCCTATCTCTACTTCAACCAAACCAAACCTACCAAAACACCTTTTCAGCAATCATGCCTCTCGCCCGCCGCGCCGCTCCTCGCACCACTACACGTGCTCGCCCGTCCCTGAAGACCCGCCTGCTGGGTGGACGCAAGACACGCACCACCAAGCGCGCACCCGCGACTACCGTCACCACTACCACGACTACCAGGACCACTCGCACAACTGGTGGTCGCCACGGTCACGCTACTACTGCGGCCCCAGTTCACCACCACAAGCGCCATGCTACCATGGGTGACAAGGTCAGCGGAATGATGATGAAGTTGAGGGGTTCTTTGACTCGCAGGCCGGGTCTCAAGGTAAGCAATCGTTGTTCTTGATGGATTGTACTTTACTAACGTTATGTAGGCTGCTGGCACTCGCCGCATGCACGGTACTGACGGTCGCAACGCCCGCCGTGTCCACTAAGCTTCTTTGACGAAAGCTACGAGAGAATTTCCTTTATTGTTAGCATGACGATGAGTGTACGATAGGCATGGAGATACCCGATGTTCGAGCGTTTAGCACTTAATGAATCTCATAAAGTTCCACCTTCATCACTTTCAGTTCAATCCAAGTGTGCAACGCTGTATATTTTGATCGTGATCAACAGCTACATGGGACTACTCAATGAGCTCAGCCTTTCTCGGATCATCTCTGCTTAGCCCTACTCCCACCGGCTCGCATGTCCCCACTAAGCGTGCTTATGCAGGAACATCCACAGGATAGCGTATGAACGCGAGATGTACGCTGTCAGCTACATCCGTCCATCTCGAAACCTTCAATCCTCCTCAGGCGCACGGTAGCCGTCAGGACCCCGGAGAATCTTCTCACGGAGGTCCGGTCGACCGAGCCAGGATATGTACCAGGTAGGTTGACCATGCTTGATGCGGCACTTTGTATCCCAGCGACCTCCAACAGACTGGTTGTGTTTCTCATACTCGTCGTCCAAGTTATCTCCGTGAGGTTTGCTACGATCCATACAATCAAGGCACATGCCATTGAAGTATCCGAGCGTGTTGGACATCGCCTTGAGGACGGTGCTCTCCCAGTCGATGCTACGGCAGCGATTGCACTTCGCAGTGTACGAGTAATCGAAGGCCTTGAGGCGACGTACGACCTGACCAATACTGGAGTAGTTGAGGACATCGTCGACTGGCCAAGCATCGCACTTGGTGAGGGCTAGCTGATAGCGACCGATAGTGGCATCCCAGCAGGAGCACAGCGAAGTCTCGGAACGAAGGATTCTGCCGACGCGCGAATAGAGTGACTTATGAAGAGAGTTACGGAGGCCTCCGCGGGCATGGTTCAGAGGACCTGTTGATCAATGTTGGCATTCAGAATTTTCTGGTACGTGCGTGTGAATGGGCAGAAAAGAGAGGAAGAGACTTACCGACAAACATGCGCTCGTTGATGTGAAGGTGCTTGGGACCCTTGAAACCCTTCGGCGGACGCTCCTTGACGTGTCCAACATGCTCATAGGCGAGGTACTTGGTGACGCGCGCATAGCCGACAACATGGTTGAAGATATAGCAAGGGTATGCGAGGGCTCGAGCAGTCGGAACAGTCAGGTCGACTTTGGCCATGTTCTTCTCGTACCACTTGTTGAACCAAGGCCCCAAAGTCTCTTTGATGTTGCCTTCTTGACGGGTGTCCCACAGCGATATCGCATGCCAGACTCCCACAAGCGAGACCTATCAAGCTGTTAGCACGAATAATAAGATGTCTCAGGACTGCGTTGGCAAAGCATAGCAAGGGAGCTACATACTAGTAATAAGTTAGCAAGATATCTTGAGAGCTATTCATGGCGGCTACTCTACCCTTGAAGAGACCCAACTCTTCCAGTCGCTGTTCGGGGAGCTCATGGAGATGGGCGAGCCAGATGAGGGTACCCTCCTTGTTCTCACCGTCGTAGTCGGATGTGGCGTCACCACCGAAGGTAAGCTCTGTCTTGTCCTTGCTAGCTTCGAGGAGAGCCTTCAGATAAGGTGACCTGGTACAGATATCCAAACTGACGAGCAGGTCTGTGACGTGTTTGACGCCATCGTCATCGACTGAGCCAATGATGGTAATGCACAGATCAGACTGCGCAAAAGGTCAGCTAGACGTCGCATTAACCCAGAAGTCTACATTGCCTGGGTCTCTCGGCGAGCTTCGTCTTCATCACTATTGTAGACTGCAGGGCACAGGTGAAGGTCGCTTACCAAGCCAGCTTCGGTCGTGAGCACAATGTCCTGGTCTTGGACCAAAGACACCGCCGGTCCTTTGCGGGCAGTGAGTCCTGGCATCGTGGGCGATTTGCTGATGCGACGATTGTATCTGACAGAGTGAAAATCGGAACGTGTGTAAACACTGTAGATAGAAAGAGCAACGCTTGGCGTTGCCGCCAACAACACGCTCTCATGTGACTGGCTACAACAAAGGGCAGCGATGCCTACACCGCCGAGACAGTTGATTAGAAACTTCAAAGAACCCTGTTATTCCAAATCTACGACTAGCTATCGAGTGCGCTGAAGGCATCCGCTATGTTGTGTCGAATGTTGCAGCATACATGTTGCTAAATATTATCCAAGTAGACATCTGCTAAGCCAATGTAGACTCGACACTCGTACGAGCATACCTTAACGCTGCAAACATCTGTAGGGACTTTACTTTGTTGCGTACAACTCAAGGATGGGCTCACACAAATTTCTCAGAGATAGAGTAACATGTGGACTTGAAGATGTGCTAAATGAAAGATGCGAAGAGAGATTTGATATCGCAACTGTAGAAGGAAAAGATAAGACATAGAAGCGTGTACTCTGTGTCAACTTGATAGGCCTGTGCCTCACGGCCATTTACGAGTAGAATGACGAGAGAGCCAATGAAGCAATACGCCGTGTATCGTACCATATAATGTGAAAATGAACTGGATCCATTCCGGAAAGACGCGTAGTGCGTAGTACTCTGTAGCCAATCCAATTGGGCAAGGGACTGACCATTGCTGGCGCCCAGGTGTTTTCGCGGTTTTCTCGAGTTGCATCACGTCAGAGATGTTATCTCATAGATACCCTGCGCGTAGGGTGTATGATATATCTTGGTGTTGATGAAACCGAAGATGAAGTCGACGAGGACCATGCCCCACTAGCGCAATGATGCAAACCATGCAAACATCATCACCACCGAATCGACTGATCTCATCCACCCATCTTCAAATCCACCGAATTGGGATTCCATCACAACACAATGCCTCCTCCACGGCTTTCCCCAGCGCTACTCCGCGCGCGACCGCAAGCGAATTACCAATGTCTCCGCCGCATCGCACCCTTCCGCCGCGCATCAACCACACCACCGCAAAGCGACATAAAGCCCGTCGTACCCTGGAAAACACCAACCAGCGTCTGGTCACCCGAGAACCTCATACCCCCACCCAAAGATGGCGAGATACTACTTGAGCGCCGACCAAACCGCGCATTACCACCGTATGTCTACCTTTGCACGAACACCCATCCTCAGCCCATTGACCCTCCATCTACACTCCGTCTTCGCAGCAACAACCCACTAACAAGCCCCCCTCCCAGAGTCCCACCCCTAATATCCCCGCAAATCCTCAAAACGATGCCCCTCTTCATCCTCGCCATGACCGCCTGCCTCTTCGCCTTCTTCAACTACCAAAAGCAAGAATCCTCCGTCGTAACCGCAACCCTCTACGCTTTACGCACAAACCCGCTCGTGCGCGAGCAGCTCGGCGACGAAATCTACTTTGCGAGTAAATACCCGTGGATCAAGGGCGAGATCAACCAGTTGCATGGGCGCATTGAGATCAGCTTCTGGGTTAAAGGGACGAAGAGGGCGGGTGAGGTTAGGTTGACGTGTAGGAGGAGGGGCAGGGGTGGGCTGTATTATACCAAGGAGTATAGTTTGACGCTGGAGGATGGGACGAGGTTGGAGCTTTATGATCCACAGGGGAATGCTATTGATCCGTTTCAGGCGATTGCTGTGGAGGACTAGAGGAAGAGGTGGATGGAGAGCATATCGTGGCTGTCATGGGGAGAGGAGCAACTCTGATGTCCGGAGTGTGTGGATCATTGGGCAGTGCTGGATGCGAAATCTGTCAACTCGCCACGTCCTGGTTGGTAGCAAGCACTTTCGCGAAGCACCGAGTCAGGAAAGATCAGCGAACTCTCACGCTGTGTACCATATGTAAATATATATGCGCATCACATATCACTAAGATGCAGTGACGGACCTAGTCATGGAATAGCAATACTAAATATTGCTAAGAGAGGAGTGAATGCTAGTAAGAACCCCAGAAAAGAAAGTAGCGTTTCCAATGAAGGACAGCTCGCTCGACAGATAGGCGTCTTTCTGGAGCGTCAACGATAGTAGTCTCGATTTGTAAAACGCCAATGCCGTGTGTAGCAATATGCTGATGTAACAACTTAAAGAAAAGAAAGAAAAAAGAAAGTGGTATCATAGTAATCGTACTCCATTCTCACAACCGTCCCCATACTTCTCCAAGTCCAGTCCACCTAGAACTTCTCGTAATCCGCCTCAGGCCTCCTAACACTAGGATGATGCGCCAAATTCGGCTTAACAAGATGAGCAAACTGCGGATTCACATTCAACGGATAGCTAATCTCCGGCATGCGCGCAGTCTCCTCCTCCTGCTCCTCGCGCTGGCGCTGCCAGAACTTCTTGCGTGCGGGCTCGCCCGACGTGGTGCGTGAGTAGATGGAGCTGGAGGGGCGGTGCGAGAAGAAGCTAGGTTTAGCTGGTGACTGGCTGTGGTAGGAAGGGAGGAAGGACTGGCGGGCGTTGCGGAAGGCGCGGAGGGGGCTGAAGTCGAACTGCGAGAGGCGGTTTGGGTCTTCCTTGGTGGGGGAGGGGACTTGAGGGGAGCCGCAGTCGACGGGTGGGGTGCCTGTGCGCATGGGGGGTGGGCTGTTGTTGAAGGCGCTGCGCGACGAGGTGCTGCCTGTGTGGTGTGTAGTTATGGTGAAGGCTTTGTGCTTGGGGTCGTATTGGGATTGCGTCTCGGCGTCCTCGTGAAGGGTCATGGCGCCTCGTGAGCGGACCATGCGGGCGGTGATTCGCCGAGACTTGTCGCGGAAGACGAAGCTTGCGACGATGTTGAAGAAGCCGATGACGATGGCTAGGATGCCAGAGGCTACGAGTAGGCGCCAGAAAGGTAGGGTGAGCGACTCTTGGCTTGTGGCTTCCTTGTTCATGTTGCCGAGCATGTTGAGCCCGACTATCATCATCGCGCAACCCAGGGTGACGAAACCATGCGAGGGACTCAGGAGCGGCCAGTTGCGAGCGTAGAAGTTGCGGAAGAGAGAGCATTCTGAGACGATGAAGAAGAGTCCGGCGATTGCGGTGATCACATGGCTCGTGGCATCGAAGAAGAAGAACTGCATGTGTGAGCTTTGAAGTGTCTCAAGAGTAGGTTTCTAGACGTACCTTGGAGATGATAAAGGTCTTCACCAGCATGACCACACTGCTGGCGACCACGGAAGCGAGAGCAATGATGTTCAGACCGCGCAGAACGTTAAGGATGATGTAGCCCGGACCAGCCAGGTGTTCGGCTGAGAGAAGCGCCATTTCGTTCGTGTAGAGAGAGTCGTAGGATACTGAATCGTCCAAGTTCGTAGAGAGATACAATGGGTCTGTCCAGCAGTCGCGTCGAGCGTAGGATGAAGAAGAGAGAGAGAGAGCGTATAGATAGAACAAGTTAAGTTTACGAAGATAAAGGTAAAAGGGAGTGTCCCACGCCGTCAAGGCAGCACGCCTTCAACAATAGTAACAATAACGAACAATAGAGACGTGAAGACTGAAGATAAAATGGAGAAGCAAGAACTCCAGGTGAAGGACGAGGGGAGCCTCAGGACATAATTCGCCGCTAGCCTGACCTGCCCATAGTCGCGAACCTTACAATAGAATCCAATATCGACCATCGCGCTGGGAAAGGCTCGTCGCCTCACCTTCGAGTGGCCCAAACGACTCCAGCGACCGTAGTCGCGCCCGTACTACCGGCCCATGTGAAACGCTCCCCGCTAGACTCGGCGGGAACGGCACTGCGAGAGGGCGGCCCAGTCAATCATTTCGCAGCGAGCAGACTCGGCTGCGAAATTGTTGCAAGGCATCGTACAGGGTCAACGTGGGGTTTTGGCATCCAGCCGATGAGGCGCGGTTTGGTCGAGGTGTGGCAGTCGCGTAATGATTGGTGTTGACGCCTTGAAACGCGCTCGCGTAGCCGCAAGGGCCGTGTTTCAGAGCTAGAAACATCCGCACGCCATGGGCTGCACCACCGCGGGCGGCAAGACATAAGCGGGCCTTCAATCGTTGGTAGCCCGTCCGTCCAATGTGAGGCGCCACAGTCTGGGAGTCGTTGTTTTGGGGTGCTTGCAGTGGAGATGGAAGGCGCGAGACTGGCGGGTACAAAGGGCGCCAAGCGAGGGTCTGTCAGCAACGGAAGTTTGTTCCAAGTGCGCTCCACATGCTCGTCCTTGATCAAACCATGATCGGCTTGTAGAGTCTTGTAAAGGACCGGAGACAGGATGTTTAGTCACCACAGCGGATGTATGCGTCACACATACCCAATCAATGGATAAGGAAAGATCATTGTATTGCAGTCCAAGAACGATAGGGTATAATGCGGTAAAAGATCATACAGTGCGCCGAGAACCGATGGTTCAGTTAATAGTGAGCTCTCCCCCAAACACTTTGCCCACTCGATATGCCTGTCGCGACCGGGGCAGTCGACCATTAACCTATAAAATTGTCAGCTCACTGCTCTATTACCCTGAAAGACCGGGTGTGGTGACTTACCAACGTAACATTCCGAAAAACCAGCTCGTTGCCGTCACTGAAAGGGCGAGTATTGGTCGGAAGATTAAAGACCTGTAGCAAAGACTGGTTCTCATCACGATCGTTCGGAGCAGCGTTGCGATCCGCCATCGGTCTCTCCGTTGTGTGGTGGGACTTCCATGCACCATCGCTTTCATCATGAACATCCTCCCGTCCGTATCTTCGCACATGTGCCAAACGCCAGTTCGCTCCAAAGAACTGCTTCCGTGATGGCCTGGCCTTGATCTCTTCAATCTTTGCAGCCTTCTCTTCCGAGGTCATGGTCTCAATTGAGGGCGCTATGTTGGGCGAATATGCACTCCGGAAGTCCGTTCCGCGTTGGGCTTCGAGATCGTCGACAGGCGCCCTTGTCGGACGTGAGACAGTAGCACGCTCGAATGGGTTGAATCCTGGTTCAGCATCTATAGTAACCCCCTCCATCAGTGGTGTCGGTAAAGAATCGTGAGCTATAGCATTCCGGCGGCTTGGTGCACTCTTGATAGCTCTGGTAGTTCTTCTCTTGATCTGCGTCGGCTGTTCATCCTGGATTCCCTCGTGCTGCATGGCACTGTCCGCTACAGCGAGCTGTGATATACTCTCCCTGGCCTTCCCGTGACCGTCCTGGGGTCCCGGTACTGAAGCCAAAGGAAGGTACTCGCGGTACTCTTCCTCGTATTTCGCCCTATTGGCTGTGCTGGTGAAGTTGTATACAACCCGTTCATTTGGCCGTCCTGAAGGTTTCACGCCGTAGAACTCAGGTTGATGGGAGAGAACTGACTTAAGACTCTTCTCCCAGGCGCCCTGGCCTTTGTTCAAGTAGGAGAAGCTCAAAGCCAGCCAGTCGATTATCTCCAACGCGGTCATACCTGTGCCTTTTGCACACACCAAGGCTATCCTAGCTAAATCGCGGTTTGTGTGACGCTTCGTTGGTATAGACGGACCTGAGTGTGCTTCGGTTGGGCTTTCAGAGATATTGGAATCTCTTTCAACCATCTCATTCGACTTCAAAACCACCGACTCTTGTTCCTTAGCCGCCGCAGGGGCAGCCCGATCCGGCAAACCATTGGTAGAAGGATGCTTAGGCGGGATGTGCGTACCCACTTGGGTAGGTTCAGAAACAGTAGATGCCGGATTCCAAGATTCGTTTTCTCCTAGCAGATCTGGACTATGTGTTGAGTCGGAACGAAAAACGTGCGGACTGGACGTTCCCGGTAAGATGTCGAGATCTGACGTCTCAGCGGTTTGGACAGAGCGCTCTCGCGGCTCATTGACCTGTGGTACTGAAGCGCTGTTGGACGATGAACTGTCCGGTTTCATCTCGCTGGGTCTTGACATAGTCTTCTGGCCAAGAGTTCCAGCAATTGACGTGTCTTCTATCGGCGCACTCTGCTCAAGTGAGGTTTCTTGTGACGTGATCAAGGCATCTGGAGCTGGGGTATCTGCGGAGGATAAGCCAGGCAGAGCATTATCACGAACCTTCCCTATATCCGGCAGGATCTTTGCCCGATCTGGGTCGAACCAGGACAAGGGGCTGGTCTTGGCCGTTGTTGACCCAGACTTGTCCTCTGACATGGGCGGAACATGTGTTGAGGAAACAATTTCCACTTCATGATTACCTAATCTTGCAGCTGATGGATGACTGATCGAATTTGCCGAGCTCGTTGGTGGGAGTGACGCATGACGACGAGCGGTGTCGACATCCGGAGTCTCCGGTATCTCTTGTTGGCCCATTTCTGCAATACGTGATTTTGTGCGACAGCCGGGACTATACATCGATCAGACTTGTCTGGAATAAAACATGTACGCACGTACCACTGAGCGTCTTTCTCTCCGGCCTTGACTAATGCGGTCTGTTTTCGACATCCCGAGCAAAGAGCTGTAAAGGGGACCTGGCTATGGGTGTGGCTCGGATCTTCGAGGGCCAATGCATCCTCATCATCTTGCGTAGTGTTTGGTTGGGAGACACGGGCGTTGGGGAATTTTTTTGATAAATGCTCGGGTATAGAACTGTCAAACTGGCTCGACCGTTGTGATGGTGTGTTCGGAACCTCTGTACGCTCGAGCAGCTTTGGTTCAAGTGGCTGAGATGGGTCCAAAACATTCTTGGGCTTATTGAGGTTGACGGACGTGGCAGCACTCGGAGCGGTTGGGGCGATCTCAGGCTCCACACGCTTTTCAGGAATGACCTCTGGGACACGATCTAGTGACACGGCAGTTGAAGCTCGTTGGGCGAATCTCGGTTTCAACAATTCTCTCACGACAGAGTGACTAGCGGGGGCCGGTGCTGAGGACACGCTAGAAGGTTTACGCGTTCCGATATCACTCAAGCATGCTGAGCATCGCCACTGTAGCCTGTCTTCTTTAGCCTCTATTTATCATGAAGGCGTGAGCTCCTTACGGATTAGTGCCCGGGGCGAGCGGAGGCTTTCGACAGCTATCATGGTATGATCTAGAGCATCCCGAGCATGCGACTATCGGGTTATAGCTCGTGGCACTGGATTTATCACAGATAAGACAGGTAGCTTTAGGAAATGAACCGGAATTCAAGGGCTTTCTTGATTGAGATACATGGCGCCTTCCTGAGATATCGCGGGCGTTCCGGTTTACATGTGGTTGGGGAGCAGTTGGTGCTGGGAACGACTTGGAGACCGGTATTATGCCCGCGTTCCGGTTACTTTGCGCAGTCGAGGTGTCTACAACGTGTTCATTGAAGCTATAGTACTCGTCAGTATAGCTACGTATTCCTCAACATCCTCCATACCTGTGCGTGATTGCGCTAGGGTCAGTCGAAAGACCTGCCTTTCGAATCGTCGAGTTGGGTTTGCCGGATGTTGTGCGTTGACGCTTTATTGGAGGCGGTGATATCACACTCTTTCGGCGCGGCTGTGCGTGACTTTGGCTCAAGGTGGGAGGCTCCCCTGAGACTTCCTTGTGGAAAATGCCAGGCCGATCATGATTTGGTAGCTTGAGACCAGGTTCAGAAGGCCCCTGTTGTTCGTGCTCATGATTTTCCATTTGGAATGTTGGACGGAGAGCTAGTACCTGCAATAGTACAAGAATGTCAGCGTGTACTTTTGGATTATCGTTGGAAAAGTCAGGCGACGTTGAACGAGGTGGATCCGTTCTGCTCAGTTTGTTTGTTGCATGGCAGCATTTCGCTGCACTGGAGGCTTCCGCTTTGTTTCTTCAGCGGGCAAGCACGCGCAAACAGTGAAGGCCGCGACATACTAGGCCACGCCGCAGGCGCAAAGGCAAACCATCTCAGTGTGCTCAGCGATCTAACCTTTTACCAATGGTCATCATGGGAGAAAGGATCCGTGTCAGATGTCAGTACATGGGTACTTACTTGCTGTGTGTTTCAATCCGCTGACCCGACTTGGAATAGAGTGGGCTTAGTCCGGAGAGACGCGTCTAGGACAAGGTGCCGCTTCCGCGCGACATACGGGAGATGACGATGTGAGAACAGCCTGCGAGCGGCCATGCGGAGTTTTTGATTTCTCATGCGTATGGGTGAGAGAAGGATGCGAGGCGGCAGGTAAAAGCGAGAGTGCGCCGTTGTTGTGTCGTCCGGTGTTGAGGACGGAAAGAATCAAGGGCTCCAGGGCTGTGCGTCGAGCGTGGAGCGCGCTATCACGTGCCGATGATCCGGTGGGGCAGGCGCATCTGGCCTCTGCGTGCACTTGCATGTGCTTGCTGTACAGATTCACCAAAGTTACGGCAGCGCTATGAATTTTCTCAAATCAGCGGTCGCGTCTGCGATATCGCAGGGCCCTGCCTTTGGTTACACATTTGGGGATCGGGTCGATTTGAACGACTCCATCTGGACACTGCACAACGGCACAAAGCGAGTATGGCCCGGAGGTCTGCCTGTGCGCGAACACTTGCTAACGTACGCCTGCTAGGAAGACGGCTCCAAATGCAGCATCTTCTCCTTCGACATAACCGCCAACAAGTCGCGACTGCCCCTCGCTCGCAATGCGCTCCGCAAACTACGCACCCTGCGTCATCCAGGAGTCGTCAAGGTCCTGGACACGGTAGAGACGGAGACATATATCTACATCGCGACCGAACGACTAAGCCCACTCAGCTGGCATGTTAAGAGGAAGAGTCTGACAGAAGAGACCACGAAATGGGGGCTACACAACATTGCGAAGACGCTCAAGTTCGTGAATGCCGATGCTGCGTCGATACACGGCTGCATCCGCCCAGCGTCTATATTCTTCAGCGAGAGCGGCGAGTGGAAACTTGGCGGCTTCGATGCGCTGAGCTCTGTGAAAGAGGACGATTCCATAATACCGACCTATGGTGGTCTCATACCAGATGCGGGACGGTACATGGCTCCTGAAGTTTCCAAGGGAGGGTGGGAGGTCGTTAAGCAGAACCCGACGCACGCCGTAGATGCATACAACTATGGTATCCTTATCTTCGAGGTCTTCAACGGCAGCTACAACAGCAGCGACCAGCTAGGGCAAATGAAGAGCATTCCACCAAGCATGCACCAATCATACAAACGCCTCCTCAACCCAAACCCAAAGTCGCGTATGAGCGTGGGCCAGTTTTTGGATCAGGGAAAGCGCATCGGAGGCTTCTTCCAAACACCATTGATTCAAGTGACGGACGACATTGAGAATCTGGGATTGAAAGCCGAGGACGAGCGGAATGAGCTACTCGGGTAGGTGGTTCCAGAATCCATTTCCAACCAGTATGCTGACCGATCATAGGAAGCTCGATGCAGTCGCGGACGACTTCCCGGCGGATTTCTTCAAGATGAAGGTACTTCCTGAACTACTGAAGTCTGTCGAGTTTGGAGGCGGAGGTGCCAAGGTTTTCAGTACTGTCATGCAAATAGGACAGAAGCTTTCTGACGACGAGTACGAAACTCAAATCACACCGGTTGTTGTACGGCTTTTCGCAAATCCAGATCGAGGGATACGGGTCTGCTTGTTAGACAACCTGCCGCTCATGATCGACCATCTACCTCAGAAGCTTGTGAACGATAAGATCTTCCCCCAGATGGTAAGCGCCACTTCGATTTCTTGAACGAAATACTAACATCATTAGGTGACTGGCTTCTCGGACATCGCACCGGTAGTGAGAGAACAGACAGTGAAAGCTATTCTTACTGTGGTACCTAAGTTATCAGACAGAACAGTGAATGGCGAGCTTCTTCGCCATCTAGCAAAGACGGCAAACGATGAACAGCCCGGGATTCGGACCAACACTACAATCTGTCTAGGAAAGATTGCGCGGAACTTGGGAGCTAGCGTGCGTCTTGATACATTCGACGTACAGAACAGACACTAACATATTGACAGAGCCGAGCCAAGGTCCTCGCAGCAGCTTTCTCTCGCTCGCTACGTGACCCGTTCGTACACGCTCGAAACGCTGCGCTGCTTGCACTGGCCGCAACGGCCGATCTCTTCACGGAAGATGACTGTGCGACCAAGCTCCTTCCTATCATGTGTCCTTCGTTGGTAGACAAGGAGAAGCTCATTCGCGACCAAGCACAGAAGAGTGTTGACATCTACATTGCACGGATCCGCAAGTTCGCGGCCACAATGCCGGATACCGTGCTACCATCACCAGGTCTCGCCGCTGGCGGGGGGCCTACCCCACGGATTGGAACACCTGCAAACGATACCTCGTGGGCCGGCTGGGCCATTTCAAGTTTCACAAACAAGTTAGCATCTACAAGCGGCGAGATGCAGGCCAACTCTGTAACCAATGGAGCAGTGGATCAAAGATCGTCCTCTGTACCACCAGCTACCACAACAACCAGCAAACCACCAGTCCCTGTAGCCACAAAGCCCGGAATGACTCTTCATAGCGCGAAGAGTACCGCTTCAATTCCTACCATCAAATCACCAGATCCAGCAGCGGCGTTTGATGACGAGGCAGAAGACTTCAACAATGACTGGGGCGGCTTCGCTGACGAAGAGGACAAACCACAAGACGAGGAGGATCCATGGGGTACACCAGCCGTGTCGAAGCCAGTATCCACGACGTCATATGATGACAAGGGCGAGCCTGACTTCGCGGGATGGTTGGCAGCTCAATCGAATGCGAAGAAGCCCACGAAGAACGCTCTTCCAAAGGGTCTCACCAAATCAGCTGCGCCAGCAGCAAAGGCCGCTAGACCGGCAGTAGGAAGCAGATCGAGCACGACAGGAACGACGAGAAAGGTCATCGTGCCGCCTAAGAAAGAAGTCAAGAAAGAAGAGCCGAAAGCTGACGAAGAAGAGGAAGGCTGGGGTGATGCCTGGGATTGATAACGTATCTCGCAAATGATGTCGATTATTCAGCATAGCGACGGCGTCTTTGAGATGGGTTGCACCTGATAGATCTCATTGCAACATCGCATGACTAGTTTTAGAGATTACAATCTTAGGGATACATAATGTTACAAATGACGGCGTTTGTCGAGCTCTATGCTTTCTTCTCTTCCTTTTCTCGCTTGCCGAATGTGTAGGCTAGACCGCAGCCAGCTACATTGATCGCGCAGAGAGCGAGTGAGCCGCCTCTTACTATGCCGCGAGCGCTGAGCTTGTTTTTGATGCCCTGTTTTTGGTTAGATTTTGCCACTCTCAATGTAGTCTGATGAAGAAATCCTTCCACGTGGAAAATTGATTAAAACATACCTGACTTCTCCGCATAGCAAGCAATGCATACAACCCACTCCATGCAGCCGTGATACCGGCAGCATCGGTCTTGTAGTTGCTCAAGTTCAGGTAGGAGGAGAAGAGCAACACGGGTGTAAACGTCATGGGGAAGAACTGGAATGGACGAGCATGTTGGGCTGTGATTAGGGTGGCGAGGAGTGTTGGCGGCACGGAGTTCTCTGTACAAAAATGATTGAGTTAGTGACCTTGCCTCGATGTTTGTACAAGACAATGTGAGGCACGTGCGACGAGGTGAATCAGGAAGTGATGGGATAGACGTACCTCCCCAATTCCTCAGCGATTGCAGCATGGAGGCTTTCGGTTGTTCGGGCATTGTGGAGTGCGTGTGTGCTATTGAAGTGTGTAAAAGAATTGACTGACGAGTGAATATGTCCAGTGCTCAGGAACAAATGCGCGCAGAAGGGTACATGGGTTGAGATTGGGTGAAGACCATGACGTTGGTCCGGCAAGTGGACCGCCCGCCCGTGCCAACCCAGCACATGGAAACTGGCCTCCGGGACTCGCGAACTTCGACAGACAACAGATAACGCCTTAACGACTAATACAACCACAACCCCGTCACGGGACGACATTTGATTCACGCACACCCATCGCCATCACCGCCGCATTATCACCAGCCGTCCACACTTGCGCATCGGCCTCCCACCCCCACCGCTGCCTGCCCCGGCAGCACAATCTCCCACCACAACACACCGATACCCCACAAACCACCTCTCACACAGCACACAATGTCAGGCAAAACCTCGGGCTCCGACGCCAAATCGCGAGACCACCACGACGGCAGCGCCGGCCGAGCCTTCACGGTCGAGCAAAAAGCCGCCGTAATACGCATCAAATCATGCGCGCCAACCGCCTACTACAAGATCCTCGGTCTGGAAGAAGTAAAAGCCAGCTGTTCAGACTCGGATATCAAGAAAGCGTACCGCAAGCTCTCGCTCCTCACGCATCCGGACAAGAACGGGTACGACGGCGCCGACGATGCGTTCAAGCTGGTCAGCAAGGCGTTCCAGGTGCTGAGTGATCCGGATAAGAAGAAGAAGTACGATCAGTTTGGTGGGGATCCAGATGCGCGGTTTGATCCGAGGGCGCATGCGAGTGCGAATGGAGGGGGTGGTGCGAGTCCGTTTGGGAATGGGTTTGCGAGGAGAGGAGGGGGTGGGTTTGAGGAGGAGATGACGCCTGAAGAGTTGTTTAGACAGTTCTTTGGGGGTGCGTTTGGGGGGCCTTTTGGTACGTTTTCCTTTGCCCAGAGACCTCGGTCTTGAAGTTGTGGTCTATACTGCACAACAAGAACAAAAAGACGACAACGAACTAACACACACAGGCGGCATGGACACAGGCCCAGGCTTCGTCTTCAACCTCGGCGGCGGCCCCGGCGTCCGCGTCCACCAATTCGGCGGCGGCCGCCCACGCAGACGCCCCGGCACCGCCGTCCCCCCCGGCAGCGAAGGCCAACAAAACCTCTCCTCCGCCTTCGCCAACCTGCTCCCCCTCCTCTTCCTCTTCGTCCTCCCCCTCCTCTCCTCCCTCTTCTCCGGCTCAACCTCCACCTCCGCAAGTCCCAACCTCGTCTTCGAAACACCGCGCTCCCCCAACACACTCAAGCGCGTGTCCACGCGGATAAAGATAGATTACTACGTCGATCCCAAGGATGTGCATGAATACACACCGAAGAAATGGCGTAAGCTGGATGATATAGCTGAGAATCAGTATGTGCATATTACGAATACGAGGTGTCAGAATGAGAGGGTTAGGCAGCGGAGGGCGATGGAAGAGGCGCAGGGGTGGTTTAGTGTCGATCAGGAGGCTATGAATAAGGCGCGGAATATGGAGTTGAAGAATTGTAATAAGTTGAGGAAGTTGGGCGTGGATGTTTACTAGATTAGGAGGTGGTTGGGATGAATGCGTTCTGGTTCTGATGAGGGATAGACTTTGTCGTACGTTCGGCTGTACGTATCTTGATGTCGGAGGGTGGGAGGAGAAGTTCTTAGAGGGAGTTGTTTCCGGGGATATAATTAAGTCTCAGATGGACGCATGGCGCATAGAGGCGTATGGTAGCGTCGACTGCGCGTTTCAGGCGCAGGATTCCCTTCTTGAGCGAAGTTACTCTATTCCCGTTCGCGTTCATATATACATCTATCCATACTCATCAACTTCATGTCTATACCCCACTCCCAAGTCAACTAATCATACATATATACAAATCTATCCTACAACCCCCATCTCTCCCCCATCTTCCATCCCTAAAACCCCCAAAACCTCGCCACCCTCATCTTAACCCCCTCCCAACTATTCAACTTAGGCCTAACATCCAAATAAAAATTGAGTGCCTTCCCCACCTTCCCCTCATCCCTCCCTGCATAAAAATCAATCACATACTCAACCTTCGTCCCACACCGATCCACCACCCAATCATGCCTATCAAACGGCGGCCGATACCCCATCAGACTCTTCCACCGTGCCCGTGGCGTTAAACTCGTGCTCAACCCAGAGAAACTCGCCAATTTAGGCCCGCCGCATTTCTCGCTCCCGCGCCCGCTTTCCCAGGTTTTGATCTCGTGCCATGCGCGTTCGTTGACCGCGTTGTGGATGGGCACTATGGTGCGCATGTCTGGGGCGGAGGGGTCGTAGGATTTGCGGCGCATGGCGTCGAAGAACATTTGCTCGGACGGGTAGATCCAGTTTCCGGTTTTCTTGTCGGAGCCGGTGTCGCGCTCGTTGTTTGCCGGTCGTGCATTGGGTGCGGGTTGTGCTGCGATTTGGGAGGGGAGCGCGCGTGGTATTGTGCTTACTTCGCGGTCGGTGCCGAGGCGTATTTGCGAGAGGATGCTTGTGCTGCTTGGGGGTGGGGAGGTGGTGCTTTGGTCGAGGGAGGAGGAGTCGCAGGATTGCTGGACGGCGGATTGCGAGGGTGCTGGCGCGGCGGCGGCGGCGGGTGTTGGGATGGGTGTGCTATGGGGATTTGGTGGTGTGGAGCCGTTTTGGGCGCGTGCTTGGGCGAGCCATGCTTCGCGTGTCTTGTGGTCGACGGGGCAGGCGGCTGCGGGGTCGTCTTGCGAGGACATTGTGGTGGAGATGTGTGAGGTTGGTTTTGTCGGGTTCCGAGAAACTCGGGATGGTGACGGAAGCCATCGAGAAATGTTGGGCACGGGCCTTTGCGGGAATCAGGTGCGTCTGATTGGCTGGCCTTCAACTACCGCATTCCACCGCGTTGGACAGCGTCAAGGTGTATACCTTCTCACGGCCGGAGTATAATCTGTAGTAGACGGCCAATTTCTAAGATTGGACCTGTCTAACCTGTCATCGTGCAGGTAATTCCGCTGTCTCGAGTCACTGTCCTAGATCCGCGCTTTCTAGACCGCATCCAACTAGACCCTGCATATAAACATTAAACCCCACCAAGCCCCCTTGACTTTCACCGCTACCCTCAGTGTTTTGCTTCTTTCCCTCCCTCCGTTCCTGTATATCAAACGCCAAAATGTCCGACATCCACCGTGCCAGCACCACCGCCCCGGTCAACATCGCGGTCATCAAATACTGGGGAAAGCGCGACCCCAAGCTCAACCTCCCCACCAACTCCTCCCTCAGCGTCACCCTCGCGCAGTCCGACCTCCGCACCCACACCACCGCGTCGTGCTCGTCCAATTACCCGAAAGAGGACACTCTTCTCCTGAACGGCCAATCGCAGGATGTTTCTGGTGCTAGGACACAAGCGTGCTTCAGGGAGCTGAGGGCACTGAGGAAGCAGCTCGAGGACAAGGACTCTAGCCTCGCTAAACTCGCCGACCTCCCTCTGCGCATCGTTTCCGAGAACAACTTCCCCACCGCCGCTGGACTGGCTAGTTCGGCTGCCGGTTTCGCTGCTCTTGTCCGCGCAATTGCAAACCTCTACGAGCTCCCTTCTTCGCCGACCGACCTCTCCCGCATCGCAAGGCAGGGCTCTGGCTCCGCGTGCCGCTCGCTTTTCGGCGGATATGTAGGCTGGGAACAAGGCTCCGCTTCGGATGGCAGTGATAGTGTGGCTTTCCAGGTTGCGCCTGCGAGCCATTGGCCCAACATGCGCGCTGTCATCTTGGTTGTCAGCGCAGCAAAGAAGGGTGTGTCAAGTACCTCTGGTATGCAGATCACTGTTGCTACATCTAGCCTCTTCCAATCGAGAGCTACCGAGACGGTCCCAAAGCGCATGAAGGAAATGCAGAAGGCTATTCAGGACAAGGACTTTGAGGCTTTTGGTAAGCTTACCATGATGGACAGCAACTCTTTCCACGCTACTTGCCTCGATACCTTCCCTCCGATCTTCTACCTCAACGACGTTTCTCGTGCGGCTATCAAGGTCGTTGAGAGCATCAACGCTGCGGCTGGGAAGATCATTGCTGCGTACACCTTCGATGCGGGCCCAAACGCTGTTGTGTACTACCTTGAGGAAAACGAGAAGGAGGTTGCTGGTCTGTTCAAGCAGATCCTGAACGAGAAGGATGGCTGGCAAGGCGAGAGGGGCCAGGCTGTTCAGGCCAACGCCGACGCGCTCGAGAAGGTCAAGTTTGACGCCGGTCCCGCCATCACATTCTTGGAAGAGGGTGTCAGCAGAGTCATCTTGACAGGTGTTGGTGAAGGTCCAGTCAAGACTGAAGAGAGTTTGATTGATGAGAAGGGCGAGCCTGTCAACAGCGCCTAGAGCGACTGTTGCTACCTAATCGCCGAATGTTGAGTAGATACCCGTATATGGCGTGAACCGTCATCTAGTTGCCATGATCATACAGCAAGTACAAGCCCCCACATATATGACCATGCTCTACGAGGAGCTGCCTGTGTCCTTTGGTTTCTTGTTGACATCCGGCCGCTCCAATTTGTATTTTCCGGCGGCCGGTTTGTACTGGATGGGGCAATTGTCCTTATCCGCTTCGTTCTCATGCTCATGATAGCTACAAAAGTCAATATCGAAAGCGCCGAATACGTTTGCACGGTTTTGAGCACGTTCGTTGCCGACTCTCATGTAGAAGCGTATGAAGAAGTCCTTTGGCAAGTCCTGGATCATCGCCGCTCCTTTGGGGCCGTCGCGGGAAGAGTGCCATGTGATGAAAGTAATGTCCACGAGCAGATCTAGGATTGGATCTGTTGAAGGAAGGTTATCGAAGGCATATATGATCGACGAATAGGGAGGCAGGGATGGCTTGCTGTATTTTTTGACGATCGCTCGGTTCATCGCTGTTCGTAATGCTGCCACCGCGAAACGATCTGCAAACACGTACAGCCTGATCATCCACTTGTGCTCATGGGTTGTTCCATCTGCGATCTGGGAGTAGTTGCTGGGAAGATGCTGAGTATACAGCCATTCCACGAAGAGGTTGAAGACACCAGGCAATACGTCGGTGAGAGTCACGACTCCGTTCTTGGCTTCCTCCCATGTTCCGCTGAGTGCTTTGCTGAAGTATTCGGAGTAATGTACCAGAAAGGCCTTCTGGATGTAGTATTTGTTGCCGTCTGGGCCGACTTCGATGATGACGTTCGCTGGAGCACTTTGTTGAGATGTGACACTAAGTCAAGGTCAGTTCTTGTCCATCTGTCGGCCTGAAAGATGTACCTGTGAAGTGGCGGCACAACCTTTGGTGGCGAGGTACCCGGGGCGCTCATGGCTTGTGTAGGTAGTAGCAACAGCGACAGAGCTGCCACGAAGTTGTAGAGGGAGAAAGGTTGGAGGCGTCGACAGCCGCAGTCGACGGCGGTTCGTAGACGATTGTTGCTGTCACAGCTCAGGAAAGAAGTAGCAGCAAGCTATGTGAGAGGTGAAGCGAAAGTGAGTGTGGTAAGCGAAAGTTTTCGTAGCGCGCCTTCTCATTGAGGTGAGTCCTGGCCAGAGAAGCACGTGGGGGAAGGAGCGAGCAACCAACGCAGGAAGGACACACGATAGTGAGAGAGGAAATGTTGAACATCGATTAGATATGATATGGCTAACATAAGAGCCACTTTATGACATAACATGGACAGCTAGACTGCACATTTGGCAAAACCACGGTTCGAAAACGACAGAAATTTGCAATGAAATGCACCATGGTATAAGATCCCCCCAAATGTACAATGCAACGCCGAAACAAGCAGAACCAAGCATTACAGAGACGATGTACGTATCATCTAATCCAGAACGACCGCAAGAATGATGATGACCAGAACAATAGCGAGAATGAGCAGCAGAATGCACGCCTTACTCCTCGCGCTCTTCTGGTAGTTGCTCGCCTGCTTAAGGTTCACATGTGCACCTCGCGACGCGTCATGCGTGACCTCGACATTCTCCTCGATGATGTCGAGTTGAGCACCCTGCTCGTGCACCATATGCGCAACATCACGGAACAGCTCGTTGAGTTCCCCAACCGACTGCTCGATGTTGCGGATCTCAGACTCGCGCTCAATGATCATCGACTCCTGGAAGTCGACCTCATCCTGGTTTGCCAAGCGCAGCTGCTCCTGCTCTTGTTGTTGCCCAAAGTCTCCTCCCCGCTCTTCGCTTGGCGATGATACGTCTTGCAGGGCTGTGCGTGCCGCTTGTGCCGACTGCTTCTCTTTCTCTAGCGCTTGCTTCTGGAGGTGTTGGAACTCAGTGAGTGTTGCTTTGAATTCGCGCTGGAGCTTCGATTGCGTGAACTTCTGCGAGGGCTGTGGTCTGTTAGCTACCGGCTTCCATCTCAAGAACGAGATATCCATACGCCAACATCGGGCCAGGTCGTGATCTTCTTCAATCCCTCTCCAAGCTCTTTGAACTTTTCCGATGTCTCTTCGACGGTGGTCTTCACGCGCTCGCGCACGCGGGCGGTCTCGTGCTTGGTCCCTAGCTTGCCCGTCTCTTGCGACAGGCGGGCGACGTTGCGGGTCAGGGCGAAGAGGTCGTCGGAAAGCTTGTCGGCGAAGTCGCGGAACTCTGGGTCATCGGCGTATGACGGATCGTCGTCCCTTCGCCATGTCGTGGGTTGCGATTCGAGGGCGCTGGAGCGTTGGAACGACATGGTGCCGGATAAGAGAAGCGGCACCCGGTAATCTTCTAGAAGAGTGTCTGGACGATGTTTGAAGCTATGCGATCGTGTGTGGGGTCGTTGCAGCCTAGTACGCAAGTCCAATCGTGGCTACCTGGAGGTTGGTGCTCGGTGGTTCCTGCGGCGATGACGAAGGACCGCGGCTAGGGCACATGGCTCAAGGCACAAGCGGATCTCTTAGGTAAGCGTGCAGCTGTCGGCGACGAAGTGGTAGCTGCGCCGATCAACAATGTTTGTTTGACAAAGTCGGGCAGCTTTCCTTGCTGCAGTACTCCAGACTGCCGCACCAGCGCGTTCGAATTACCCTTGGCGCGACGCCATCCTTCTGTTTCTTTGCTATGATATAGCCCGTTCCTCACTCATACGCTCTCTCCGTCCGAACTGTCGCAAACATGGCGCTCGCACCGCTGGGAACGCAAGTGCGCCCGTACAGAGACTACCTGACGCCAGCTCTGCACCGAAGATTCAACAAGGCCAGTCGATACACGCTGCTACTATGCTATGCGATCGCGTGCTGGATGGGAGAATGGGATAACAGTGAGAGACTCTGAATGAAATCCAGAGACACCTACTAACAGAAACAGTGCTATGGCTGTGGTTTCCTCTAGGCCTCACTGGCATCCGGACCCTTCTCATATTTCTCTCCGCCCTTTCCATCTACGTCCTTCGCGTCGCCCAGTGGCATGTTGGCCGCCGCCAAACAGAGACCCGATTCGAGACGTTCAAGAAATACTTCTTCGGTCCTGCGACGCTGATCACGCTCGTCGCATACGCTTTCTCCGCGATGCTATTTGTCGAAACATATATCTGGTCGCGGGGCACCCAAGCCAGACTCAACTTCATCGAGGCCGGCCGCATGCACGAGCGATTCCGGCTGAACGAGAGGCCGCTCTACCTGCGCTATCTCTTCTACCTGCTATCAGCAGCACAATCTGGAGTACACTTGTGGAGGGACTACGACAAGATTGAATTGCAGGCGATGAAGCCAAAGAAGGAGCGGGGTGACGCGACCACTTTGACCCCAGCAAGACGGGGCCCCAAGCCCAGACATGTCCTTACGAGGTCGCTCAAGGGCATTGCAACACAATCGACCTTCTTGGCCTCAGTCATTGCAGCTGCCGGTTTCTGTCTTTACTACCTCGGAACTCGAAACCTGATCTGGAGCTACTACTACAGCTTCAGTCGATACCTCTGGAGCTTGTCCAAGACTTCCACACCTACAGGACTTGCTCCATTTCTTCCTCTCTGCTTCATGTTCGTAACAGAAGGAACGCTTCTCGTTGTGCTCTGGGAGTTTGTCAACAAGACCTTCGATGTGTACCTCGCACAAGAGCCCTTGAAGAACGATGTGCCCATCACGAACGACTCTACCGACCCCAATGGATCCCTTCTGAACGGACTCAAGTCGAAGAAGGATACTGTCAAGGTAAGAGGAAGTGATACTATTACTACGTTCACTGCTAACTAATTCAGGCCATTGCATTTTGGGAGCTAGCTCTCATCACCGACGCCTTTCCCGAGCGGCGCAAGACTATCTACAGCGAGATGGATCGTAAGAAGGCTCCGACACATCAGCAAGTTACGGATATCTGTTTAGGACAGCTCAAGTGGCTTATCGAACGCGTCAGTGCTGGTCTCGATCCAGCCTATCAGCCCAGCGACGCATCAGGTCAAGACAAGCCAACTGGGCCTATCAATCTGGTTCCTCGTATCGCACAACCGCTGAAGGACGACAAGCCGATTGCTGCTGCGCCACCACAACCGAGTACCAGGTGGGAACATGTCGAAGCAGCAACCGCCAGTATTGCAAAGTCACACAGCGCTCCAGGAAACGCACAGCAAGCATACAGTCGGGAAGCCATCAACAAGGGAATGAAGAAGGCCCAAGAAGGTGTCAGGGAAGCCGAGTCGTTCTTTACGACTTATTACAACAAGCTTGTTTCTTCCCCGGTCGGCTTACTGTTCCAACATTCCTTCCAACGGACGTCGAACATTGTTGTTCTCGGCGCACCTTACTCTCAACTTTCCCAAGTTTGCAATGCCGCGACTGCATTAGCAAATCTTGCGGTGTTTTCTCTTGCAGAAGACAGCTTAGGACGCTTTCACCAAGGAATCCCGAGCATAGTGCGCATATTCACTATTGCGCTGAAGAAGATCGATGAGTACATGGACACAGCTCCTATCCATTGGAGTGACAAGGAGACGAATGGCAAACCAGAAGCGGAGAGGAGGAAGGTGCCTGAAGTAGATGAAGCTAGAGAATGTCTCAGACAAGGTCTTGAGAAGGTCCTTGGCAGCTTCAACGAATACCTGAGCGGTATGGGTCTCAGCAGGCTGGAGATTATGGAGGCGAAGAAGGTGGTGGGTGTCAAGAAAGCACCAGAGATGATACAGGCGGGGGCGAAATAGTAGATGTGAAAACTTTCGCAGCCAGATCTCGTAGAAACATTTGAATGAACCCGTCATAGACACCTTCTCTTGTACATACAATGGCAGTGCTACAAAGACTCTTCCATCGCCCAGGACTATTGCATAATCAAGACACTCCACTCCCAAACCGACCGTCCCCCATCGGCCTCCCCGTCGCCCATCGCATTACGCCAAGCCCACCTCCCCTTCCTAAGATCGTCTACATCAGCTCTACCAACCAGCAAATCAAAGCCTTGAACCCGTCATCGCCCCCAACGAGGAAGATGCCAGATGCTAGACAACCGATGCAGATTGCTACATCATGCAGCTGTCATTGGTCCTGTCAGACATGAAGTCGCTGTTTCAAACGAACGTCGGTTCCAGGGGTAAACACGATGGGCGCGCTAGCGCCCCACATAGCTTAACTCGCCGGGTTGCGCGTCCGATGGATCCATATCGTGATAGGGAAGGAGAGAGAGCCAAGGACGTCATGTTGGGTGAGGCTTGCGCGGTGCATGGCGCGATGGCGTTGGTGCTTTCTTTCGTCTGAACTGCTCTACGTTTCTCTTCGTCTTCTTCTTGTTATTCACGATAACTTGGGTTTTCTGTGGCGTTTGGACAGCTTGAGGGACTGTTTACCTACTTGGACCTTTTGGATGATCATACCCGCATTGTCCTTCTTTTCAGCCGCACGTCCTACCTAGGTGCCATTCGTTCAGGCGGGTATTGCGTAGTCATTATCTTTTCTTCTTCTTGTGTATACGTTTACTGTGCCTTGTTATTTACGTTCGTTTCTGGCGATTGGGTTGTTTGGATTCGTTCACGGCTGAAGGCGAACGAGACGCGTTAACAACATCGCACTTGGAATCTGGAAAGCGACTTTGATACCACGAATCCTCGAGAAGAAGGCACAAAGCAATTGGAAAGGCGAAAGGACTGAAGAGCTCAGACTCTAGACACCGACGTCACAACACCATGCACACCTTCCTACCAACCTGGCTCGCGCTCTCAACGGCAGCAATCCTACCCACAGCGACAGCATTCTACCCCTACCACTATACCTCCGGCAAGACAGCCTCCGCTTCAAGACACTCGCACCGCACCTCCCCGCAACCACCGTCCCCCCAAGCCGGCACCTCGCGCTCCATAACGCTCCCGCTCCGTCGCATACGCACACCCTCATTACGCTCCCGCCAAAACGCCTACAACATCGTCAATTCGAACAACCCCAGCCTAGAAAACAGCGTAGCCATAGACCAAGATGGCAGTGATCTCAGCTACATGGTCGCCGTAACGTTCGGCGACAGCACGGATGAATACCATCTACTCCTCGATTCAGCGGCGAGCAATACCTGGGTTATGAGCGAGGAGTGCGAGAGCGAAGCGTGTAAGACGCATGCGACTTTCGGGACGGCGGACTCGAGTACGCTGAAAGTACGTTTTGCTTGCCATCTCTATCTCTCTTCACCTAGGCAATCTTTTGTCAGGTCGTACATAAATACAAATGCTAACATAACACCCAGACCGACGCCTCAACCCCCTTCAGCGTGACCTACGGCACAGGTTCCTCCTCCGGGCACCTCGCGACCGACGTACTCCACCTCGGCCCCTCCCTCTCTCCCACCCTCACATTCGGCCTCGCGACGAACGTATCCGACGAGTTCCGCGCATACCCTATGGACGGCATCCTCGGCATCGGCCGCGGCGTCCAAGGCACAGGGGACGATGAAATCACCGCACCACAAATCATGGACCTGCTTTCCAGTCAGGACCTCATCGGCGCGAAACTCTACGGTATACATTTGAGTCGAGGCGAGGACGGCAAGATGGATGGCGAACTGAATCTGGGAGAAGTGAACAAAGATCGTTTCACTGGCGACATAAACTACATCGAATGCGTAGACAACGAGTCAGGGTTCTGGGAGATACCCTTGCAAGACGCTGGTGTAGATGGGAAGTCTGCTAACCTTACCACTGGAGTCGACCGAACGGCAATCATGGACACAGGCACATCCTTCATCCTCATCCCTGAACCGGATGCGCTGGCTCTACATTCCCAAATCCAGGGCTTCGAACAAGATGGCGAGACGTTCTTCGTGCCCTGCGATACGCGCGCTGCCATACAGTTCAGTTTCAACGATCGTGTATACAATATCTCCACGGCGGATTGGGTGGGGGGTAAAGATGATGGGTCGGAGTTGTGCAGGAGTAATATCGTAGGCAGGAAGACGTTTGGCGATAATCAGTGGTTGGTGGGCGATGTGTTTCTTAAGAACGTGTACAGTGTTTTTGATTTCGAGGGCAGTAGAGTGGGATTGGGTGTGTTGGGACAGGAGCAGGATGTTGTTGCTGAGAGTGAGAGTTCTACTGGTATGTTTGGACCTTTTTCGAAGTAACATCGAAGTAACTTTGGCTGACTTGGAGTTTATAGGTACCGCATCTCCTTCGGCATCGAGGACAGCGACTGGGACTGGGGGAGCGAGCTCGAATACCGCGGGCGCTGGACAGCCTCAAGATCAAGAGGGTATTGCTACGAAATCCTCGACTTCGACGTCATTCTTCGCGCTCGTCGGAGCATTCACCGCGCTTTCAATATTCATGTAGCATATGGGATTTGGGTACGGATAAGCATTACTAGCACGGGCGTTCAGGGACACAGCATCATCGGCGTTGCATATACAACCAGCAATCTGGTTTTGGGGAGAGACACTGCGCGGACACATTGTATATATATATATATATATGCATAAATACATATATCCACGCATCACAGCGATCTCACATCTGCCCGACACCCAAGATCCTAAGGCAACAGACAGTACATATATTTTGCCCAATACTACAAGCTACCGCACATCTACCATCAAGCAGACAGTGCAGACACGGACAATAGCTTGGTGGCCTGATCCCCCAGCGCATCTCCACTTTCCGCTCTACATATCCACCTATCCACTGCACAGTACTGCGTACCCACCCTCCCACACACCTCACCCACCGGCACCAGCCCCAGCACAACTCAAGCAACAACCCTCTAACCTCATGCACACAACCTGCAGCGCGAGGCGAGAGACGAGGCGAAAGGAAAGGCGGGGCGGTACACCGGAACCTCACATCCGGGTCAAGAGGATTGGTACAGTCTTGGTACATGCGTTGCATAAGTATGGGCTTGGTATGTGGAGAGAGATGTGACGAGCGAGTCAGGGGGAGGGAGATAATGCGAGAGATATGCGGTGTTTGGTGCGAGATAAGGGTGGACGCACGATGTGATTGATGATGGGGAGGCGTGTTTCAGATTGGCACATCATTCATGTATGTAAACGCTGTTGAGCTATCACTTCAATAGCATCTTCTTCTTGTTTGCGCGCTCGTCTCGTGATGATCCGATTGCAATGACTTTGATGGTACTTTGGGTGGTTGGGTATGTGATGCTTCAATAGCTTTACTTTGATGGAAAGTAGGGATCACAATGTAGAAGTCACCAAGAAGACAGTCATATTATATAGTTCACAGGCTTCAACGATTGATATGGGTAGACACGATAAGAGCAAAACAAAGCACCCGGTTATTAGAAAGATCCTACCATTTGCTCAATCTCGATCCACACGCTTTCTGAGAAGATAACCCCATCATGAACTACCCCAAGATGATGTACGGTCCAAACACACAAAAGATCCAGCACAGTAACGCCTCGTATAGGTGCCGTCAGAGATGAGACTGCAAGCAGACTGGAAGGAGTCGGCTTGTCTGCTACCCCTACCGGCCCATGACATGTTGCCCTCCTTCTCAAGTAGACCACTAATTAGACACCCGATAGCCGCCACCGTGTTGCTCTTGTCCAGGCTCAACATCGCGCGGTTGCGGCGGCTCTCGACCTATATCGTCACAAAGTCTTGTCCAGGCTTACAAGATCAAGCACTTCTTGGTCTTCTTCTCTTTCCGGGTCAACAGGGCAGCCCGGGTGGCGTGCTCGAATACTTCTCGGACGCCCTCGTTCGTCTTGGCTGAGCACTCGAGGTACTTCTGGGCACCGATCTTCTTGCGCACATCCTCGGCCTGGGTGTGTTAGTGGGAGATGGGTGGGTGGAGTGTGGCTACTAACCTGCTCGGGTGTCACGGGCTTCTGCGAGGTCTTGTGTAGCTCCTCAATCGTCTTCTGGTCGAAGCGCAGATCCTTCTTACATCCAACGAGGATGATGGGAAGGCCCTGGCAGAAGTGCAGAACCTCGGAGATCCACTGTTGTGTGTCAGCGGCTGCTTGTACGCGTGTGAGGCATTTGCCGTACCTTCTCCTGGACGTTGTCAAGCGAATCGGGCGAATCGATGGCGAAGCAAATCAGGATAACGTGCGAGTCGGGGTAGGAGAGAGGGCGCAGACGGTCGTAATCTTCCTGGCCGGCGGTATCCCAGAGGGCGAGCTCGACGTGCTTGCCGTCGACCTCGACATCGGCGACGTAGTTCTCGAAAACGGTGGGGACGTAGACCTGCAGGCGGGCACGTTAGTGGGTGCGTTGGGAGGGAGTGCAGGCTGCGATGGCTGCGAGTGCAGGCGGAACAGCTAGGCTGACGCGGCTCAGGGATGCAGGCGAGGCGGGCGGCGAGTACTGACCTCGGGGAAGGTGCCCTTGGAGAAGACGCTGAGACGGCACCGTTAGCTTTCGTTGTGTGGTAGTATGGGGCGTGGGCCATAGATGGCGAGGGCGAGGACGTACATGAGCAGACAGGTCTTTCCACAGGCGCCGTCACCGACAATAACGAGCTTTCGTCGAATCTCGGCCATGGTGTCGTGGGGGATGGGTTATTGAGGCGGCGGTGGGGGCAGCAAGATCTGTGAGGGAGGTGGTGAGTATGTGGATGGAGAGCTGGACTGGCGGTGATTGAAGTTGGAGAACAGCGGCTTCAGGGTGTTATGGCTCTAGGCACCATGGCCGCAACGGGGGTCGTGCTGCAACAACTGCGGCTGAGTGCTGCTTGCGCCACGCAGCGCTTCGGCGATTGCGGCCTAGCGGGAGCGAAATGAGAGCGAGCGTGACGTACCTGGACAGCTGCTCAGTTGATTATCACGTAGAGGGTTTGTGAAGCGTCGTCGCGATGGCGTGTACTGTAGGTTGGCCGAGAGAAGAGGAGAAGGCGATTAGCTATCTGCATCAAGCGCCTTGCCCTAACCGACAAGGTAGACTACCCATGCACACGCCCCGGAGCCGTCACATGGCAGCAGCTTGTCCCCCGGTGCGGTTTGACATGTCCAGCACGGCCAATAACACGGAAGCCCTGTTCTCATGCACAAGACGGCTGTTCTGCGACTGCAATCGCCTTGCACCAGTTGTTACGGTCGTGTGTTGCTGGTTGCCCCGGCAAGGTCTTGGTCGTGACAAGGGTTTCAGATTGGACCTGACAGCTCGCCTGCCCTTTCCCCAGCTTGTTCTGCGTGCGCGTGCTCTGGCAAGCGCGACCAGTCTCCCACAGGCAGGAACCACTGTCGAACGGCAGGGTCGACCTAGTGCGTGGATCCATACGCCTTCTTCGTCTGCGTTCTAGGCCATCATCTTGTTCCTGTTCCTGCTCCTGCTGTTTCCTGTGTTCCTCAATGTGTCCAAGACGCCTCCAACTCACACACGGAGGAGACTAGACAGGCCTGCTGCAGACTACATTGGTGTAGAGCAAAATGTTTCCGAGATCCGAAGGCAATGTAGACCTCTAGATCAACAGCTTTAGGTGGGTGTTGCCGAGTCAGATCTTCTCTTGAATGGGGCGCTTCCTAACCGTGCCTTCCGGCTACCTTAACTCACCAACACGTGTACACCAACAAACCCCGCCCACAACACACCTTTACGACTCGACGTTCACCATGGGCTTTGGGGTTGACAAGTGCATAGATCTACACAACCGCATCGTCGCCCACGCTTGCTCGCACCTTCCACCCGACCGCCAACCCCAGATTCAACGCAGCTGGTTCAGCGCGCACTCACTAGATCCTTCCTCACCCGTTCCCTTGCCCCTAGATATCGAGGAAGAATTCGACGATGACCTCACAGCCTTCCTATCAGGCATCGACATCGTCGTGCCCGAACAACATCAACATCTGGCCTTTAATCCCTTGCTCGTCGGTGTCCCTTCGCCTAACCATATGATCCCCGATATGTGGCTTGGCATCATCGAGGAACGCGAGGATTACATCCTGCTTTACACAGGACCTGCATATGATGCAGGGGGTCTTTTGTACAGCCTATCGACGCAGCAAGTGGGCTACATGGCCTCTCCGTATTCCGAACCTGAAGACCTCTATTGGGACGATCTTCAGCATGCGCTGGAAATTTACTGGGACTGCGTTGAGTCGGGGAAATTCGTCATCGATGCAGAATACCTGGGAGATGAACTTACTACGCAGGGATGGAGGATACTCGAGTGGACTGGCCTTGAGCTGGAGGGCGCGCTGGAGGCGTGGCATAGTTTGGTGGACGCGATCACTAAACGCCTACCGGGACAAGGGAAAGATGACGACCCGGGAGCACACCAGGAGGAGAAGCAAGAAGAAGTGGACGCTGTTTTGGTATCATCTGAGATCTTGGAGAAATATCCGGCTATCCCGTCTTTCGCACGCGCATTCCTTTCTCGGGCGAAGAAGCCGACCTTTACTTCCATCGCTCCGCAACTGGACATTCCGACCGAAGCCTTCGTTCACCGTGTAGGTGCCAAATTACAGGAGCTACACCCCGACGCTTCCATCACCACTCCGGACTATGAAATGAGCTATATACCCAAATTTCTCTTGTTCCCGTGGCGGACACAAGGCCTCCAACTCGTTCTCGAGTCTGATCGTGACCGGTGGAAGGATAGACGGGGACATGCCCACACCCTTGATAACCGCGCCGGTCTGTATCTGACCCCCGATGGCACGCACACACACTCAATTTCTCTACTCCTGCCTTTCCCCATCGGAGCTAATGGCCACGTGCGCAAGAACCATGGAACTATCGTGAAGCCGAGCGACCAAGGTCAAGATGCTTTGTATCGGCATGGGGCGTGTACCCCATTTCTACCCACACATGGCACACCGTTGGCCGCTGTCCTAGTCAACTGGTGTGAACTGGTTGAGAAGGGAAATTGGCACGTTGATGAAAACGGCGTCGCAGGTGAAGAAGATGTATGGAAACAGGCGGATACGGAAGACAAGGCCGAGGATTACATGACAGATTGGAGTTGCTTCTAAGCCATGTGTGTAGGTAAGTATGTCGCACGGGTTGCTTTGTCGACTATAGAGATCGTGTATCCATCAAGGGGCCTTCCAACACAGACATGCCAATGCTCGGCTCGGCCAGCAGTGATCATAAAGAGGTACCAGTACAACGCAGGCCAACTGGTAAGTCATAGTTTCTAGATTTCCTTTTGGATATAACACCAAGGGTGGCCATGTTCCGGGTCGCATTCTACAAAGAGTATTTCAAGGTAAGCATACATGATCTTAGAAAATGGATACTTAACAAGATCTAATGTCGTGCATTGGGAATTGTGAAACTGCGGTTCATGAAGGCAGGAAGCTGCGAGAAGTGATGGTGATATGAACCAAATTGGTGGTAATAGTCGCTACCGCGTTGGGCAGGGCTCAAGGCAGCGATCACGTCTGGAGCTATCTGTCAGATCTAGATAAGCCGGAGATAAGGACGGAAATACAGTCCATGACTATGCACTACTTCGTCGCGCTTCGTCGAGCTTCTTTGGTACACGTGAGTTGGCGAGCGAGGGTGCAGGCTAGGGTGGCGGGGCAGACTAGAAGCTCCGGGACCCGTACCTAACCACAGGCACTGACGCAGCACTGCTCCACGGTTCGCGCCTCTTTCACTCCACGTCCTTGTACCAAAACGGCCACGGCCTATTTCTTTCTTTCTCTTTATACGTTAATCTACCCACCGCCTCTCTACCCCTCTCACTTCTCTCTCAGCTGCCCATCACCGAAGCTCGCTGCAGCCTGAAGCCAGTACATCGCCATCATGGCCGACCAACCGCCCGAGCAACCAGAGCACCAAGACAAGGCCATGGCCGACCAACCAGACAACGCGACACCTGAGCAGCAAGACAGCGCAATGCCTGATGCTGCACCTGCGCCTGCACCCGCTGCTGCGCCGGACGCCATGTCTGACGCCGACAAGGTGAGCTCACCTTCCGACCGCCTGTCAAAGAGACACGCTGACGAGGATATCTTCCAGATCCGTGCAAAGCGCCTTGCAAAGCTAGGCGGCCCTGCGACTCCAAATGGTCCTTCACGGCCGCCCTCGACCGCGCCCGAAGCCGCATCATCGGGCACTTCATCCCCAAAGCCCGCTGAATCACCGGCGCCACCACCGAAGCCCACTCCGACCGCGAATCCCTTCTCCCAATTAGGCGTCAAGACCGACGAGCCGCCCAAGAAGCGCATCACCATCAAGCCCGCACAGTCGTCGAGCAATGGCCCCGCACCGCAGACCGCCCAGAAGGCGCCGGAATTGAGCATAGAAGCGTGGGAGGATCGGACAATCAGCAGCATCTTTAGGGTCACTCTGGACGAGAGCCATACGCACGATGCACACGGACATAAGCTACACTTTGCCAAAGGCGCCAGACGCGATCTTGAGGAACAGGGCAGGCCGATCCGCTTGACTACAGATCAACTGGATTCCGTCATAATGGAAGCAGCGTCAGAACAGCACCAGGGCTATGCGTTGGAATATACGATGAGTTGCTGGAAACGCGTTTCCAAAGCGCTCAAGAACCTCGCCAATAAGACTGGTCCACGGTTCGAAGTTGTCAAAGAGGCCCGGCGAGTGTGCTTCAGCTATTGCATCTTTGCAGCTAGCATGCCAGAAATGTTCCAGGAAGACCCACCCGCGGAGAACGCACTGGCTGATCGCTTACTTCTCGGACCTGACGACGAGCGCGGCATCTGCTACGAGTTCCTCACTGAAGCGAGCCAGCGGATAGGCGAAGACGATATCATCAAGGATACACTTGTGGAAGCTATGGTGGATGTCAGCCGGCGCCTCTCCAAGGTCTCTATGAATGGAGACTACAAGGCACACATGTTGATCCTGCGGGTATTCGTCCGATTTCCGCCGCTCGTAGCTGCCCTGGCACAGTCTGAGACGTTTTTGCCTGCTAACATCGAGGCTCAACATATCGAAACACATAGCTTCTTAGGGCCCTTCTTCCGTCTATCTCCTATGCAGGCTGACGTAGCCATGAACTACTTCTCTGGCTCCGCGGCTGTCGACAAAGGACTCATCGTCAACGCGCAACGAGCTGTCCGCATGACACTTCAAACCCACCAAGAAGAACTGCTAGACATTACAAACACCTTCATCAAGAACAAGGAATCTCGTGAGAAGATGCTAGACTGGTTAGCGCTTACAGTCAACAAGAACCACAAGAGGCGTGCGATACAAGTGGACAGGAAAACAGTATCATCAGACGGCTTCATGGTCAATGTCACAGTGATTTTAGATCGTCTCTGTGAGCCTTTCATGGACGCTACCTTTTCCAAGATCGATCGCATCGACATTGACTACCTTCGCCGATCACCCCGCGTTGATATCCAAGATGAAACAAAGATCAATGCCGACCAGAATGCATCGGACGAGTTCTACAGTACCAAAGCCTCGGGTACCAACAACTTCATCAGCGAGGTCTTTTTCTTGACAGTGGCTGCTCATCACTATGGTCTGGAGGCAGCCAATACCAAGTTGGGTACGCTTCAAAAGGACGTAAAGTACCTTGAGAAGGAGCTTGCTAAGCTCGAGCCCGAGCGACCCAAGTACATGACTAGTCAGGCGCAACTGGCCGTCTTTGACAACCACATCAAGAAGATGAAAGACCAGATCGAGAAGGCCAAGTGTAGCATCTTGGCCATTCAAGGTGTCTTGCTTGATGAGACTACACAAGCTCGGTCTATGCAATTGATGCGATACGTCATCGTGTGGCTGCTACGACTTGCTTCGCCCGGTACCAACTTCCCTAAGTCAGAGCTGCAGCTGCCTCTCCCCGAAGAGCAACCACTGCAGTTCAGGTGTCTACCTGAATATTTCGTTGAAGACATTGTTGGAAACTTCAAGTTCATCACTCGCTACATGCCGCATATTATCACAACCACACAGTGCGAGGAAATTGTCAAGATCTGCATTACATTCCTGAGAAGCTCAGAGTACATCAAGAACCCATACTTAAAGTCTGGTCTTGTCACCATTCTGTTCCACGGAGTGTGGGAGATTCACGGTAAGCCGAAGGGTGTGCTTGGCGACACGCTATTTGCACACGACTTCGCCATGAAGCACTTGCTTCACGCACTGATGAAGTTCTACATCGAATGTGAGAGCACCGGAACGCATACGCAGTTCTTCGACAAGTTCAACATTCGATACGAGATCTTCCAGGTCATCAAGTGCATCTGGCCGAACCCAGTGTACCGCGAGCATCTTGCGACTGAAGCGCGCGTCAACTTGGACTTCTTCGTTCAATTCGTCAACCTGCTCCTCAACGATGTAACATTCGTCCTGGATGAGTCATTCACCGCTTTCAAGGAGATCCACGATCTATCACGCGAGCTCAAGAATGCCCCAGCAAACATGGAGCAGACGGAGCGTCAAGAGAGGGAAGAAAAGCTGTCGTCAGCCCAGGGTAAAGCCAAGAGCTACATGCAACTCACCAACGAAACGGTCGCCATGTTGAAGCTCTTCACCGAAGCCCTCGCCGACTCCTTCACCAAAAAGGAAGTCGTCGTGCGCCTCGCCCACATGCTAGACTACAACCTCGAAGCCCTCGTCGGCCCCAAGAAATCCCAACTCAAAGTCGAAAACCCAGAAGAATACGGCTGGAACCCACGCAACATGCTCGCCGAAGTCACAGACGTCTACCTCAACCTCGAGTCCAAACAATCCTTCATCGACGCCGTCGCCACAGACGGCCGCTCCTACCGCCCCGAATACATGGACGAAGCCTACAAGATCCTCCAACGCTTCAAACTGAAAACACCTGAGCAAATGACACAGTGGGAAAACATGTCTGAGCGTATCAAAACTGCTAAAGAACAAGCTGATATGGTGGAAGCTGACCTCGGAGAGATTCCTGATCAGTACCTCGATCCCATTTTGGCGTCGCTCATGGAAGATCCTGTGACACTTCCTGTCAGCAAACAGATTGTCGATAGGGGTACTATTCAGGCGCATCTGCTGAGTGATCCGCATGACCCGTTTAATCGCACGCCGCTTAAGATTGAGGATGTTGTTCCGAATGATGAGCTTAGGGAGGAGATTCAGAGTTGGAAGGCTAATCTGTTGGCGGAGAAGATGGCGGAGAGGAGTAAGGCTGCGGCGGAGGCTGCGGCGGGGGCGGGCGAGGCGATGGATATGTCGTAGATGGGCCAGAGATAGTTTTGGAGTGAGGGACGGTTATGGCGTTTTTGATGGAATGTTTCAGGGAATTATGGGGAGGGAGGGTATGCATGGGTATGAGCATCCAGGGTAGAGGTGATGATGTGAACGAGGTATACTGAGATCGATGCGGTATAGTGTCACGCCTTTTATGGAGGTCTGATAGACACGTGTGCGTGTCGTAGCGTTCTGGGAGATTATGCATTTCTCCTGGTCAATGGAATGGATATCGTCGAAGTTGTTTTGCTTCTCGGGTTTGTGGTGTGGGCTTGCATGATGACCGTGTTCGGCTAAGAAGTTCCTGTATCTGATGTGTACTGACATGTATATTACAATTCTTGCCATTCCTCCTTCCAAATCCAAAAATACCCCCCGAATCTCGTATCAAGACCTCTTCCAGTGCCCCAGGCACCCACCATACCAAACGGTGTCATTCGAGCCTCCCACTCACATGACACGTCTTTTGAAAGATATCGTTTCGTCAAGGAAATATCTCCATCGTTGTGTCGCACGCGGCCTTCCAGTGAGAAATCTCCGACAGAATCAGTCCCTCGGCTCTGCGAATCGATAATCGTATATGTGGTGTAGCCGCCAACATCCCACTTTGGTGTATTTGTGTCCTGTGCGACAAGTTGTATACTGTGCATAAGTGGATCGAAGCGTCTTCTTCCCAAGGCCCTTCGCTGGTCCGAGTAGTAACCCGTCCATCGCCCGGAGGAAAGGAATTCGGGTGAGAGCATTTGAGTGTGGCACTCGCCAAACGGCACGTTGTCATCTTCGTTGTCGTATTCGTAAGTAGGTGCCGGATTCTTGACGAAGATATTCGGCAAAAAGTGCATGAATGAGTTAAAGGGTATTTTGGTAGGTGACGGGAGTGCGGTCTTGTGCAATGAACTTGATCCATGTACAGCCAGTTCCAGGATTAAAGTGGGGAGCAGAGTCGTAGCTTGATCCAATCCGAATCCATCCATATGTCTCTTGCGGAAGGCACCATAGTCTCGCACTCGCTGCCGAAGGCTCTTGATCGAATCTCCATCCAATCTCACGCCGTTACTTGCCACTATTGGTGGATCCTTTATGTGGTTCACGGAGAAGAAGCGGTCGAAAGGTGCCTTGACTTGCTTCCCGTTTCCCGTCATTCGCAGTTGCGTCAAGATAGTGTAGCTGAGGATGAAGTTGACATCGAGGAGATTGGGTGAGAATTCATCTGATTGGAAGTGAACCTGTAAGCGGCCTTGAAGCTCCAGGAAAGTTTCGGGCTTAAGCTGTGCAGCTACAGGGTGGTGCAAAGCCATGATATGCGGTAGCCATCTACTCAGTTCATATGAATTGATTCCTTTGGCTTTGCGTAAGGTCCAAGTGTCGCCACTCTTGAGCAGAGCTTCGATGCATCTCTCCGCTGCATATGCTATGCGGATCGTCTCTTGTAGGGTCGTTGTGGCTAAGACGGAGTCGGCTTCCGCCCAATGGGTTTCCGATAGTTCTATGCCATGTTCGGAGAGCAGGGGCTGTCCTAAGTTGTACTTTGCAATGTTGCGGTATACTATTTTGTCATTGCAGATCGTTCGCAATTGTCGGTTGGTTCTTGAAAGATTGAGGGCTGAGGAGCAGGGCAGAAAAGATGCGATATGCTGTGTGAGCTCGTTGGGAAGTAACAGCAGGCTTGTCATAGCAGTTGTGTGATGTGGCTGAATGTCGGATCGAAGATCATGGGAGGAGTTATGACGATGTTTGCAGGGGGTTGACGGGTAGCGCGGCGTTAGCGCACGTGACGATAACGATAAGACACCTGTGCGAGTCGCGATATCGCAGTGCCTCAACACACCGACAGGCACGCCGAAAATGCTTCCGGACAACATCGCTAACAGCTACCGAGAATATAAAGCCGACACCGAGATCTTTGTTACATGGCTTGTCGAGACGGCTAGTCGTTGTGGCTTCGTCCCTTCTGCCATTGCGCCAACTTCTGCTACTGGTGGCCGACTCAAGGGGAAAGCGCGAACGGCTGAACCCAAATCCCCGCAAGCGCGCAAGGTCACCATCAATGATTTGAGAACGTGCGCCGATGCCATAGCAAAGAAACCTCCCAAGAAGTTCGTGGTGCCACTCTACGCCAGCAGAGCAGCAGCTCGAGCAATCCGTCAGCGCACCAAGTCGACGAAATGGCACGAAAATCAGACTGAACATGTAGATCCAAATTTACAGCATACATTCACTGCGAGCAACGAAGCACACGCTACTTTCACGGGAACTTTGGAGTACACACTTAATTTGCTAAAGCCGTTCATCACTACTGGCAAAGCGACGCCTAAGCCCAGCGACCACGCTACGCAGACCCCGATCGATGGCCTAAACACTAGATTCAGCAAGCTTGATATCGGAGAGCTGGCAGACCAGGAGCCGGGAAGCGGTGGCCAGTCGACATTTGTTGCTAGACCAGCAACAACCTCAAAGACGAATTATACTGTCGACAACAGAGAGGATGATCGCATGATTGCCATGAACATGTTGTTACAAGATTACAATGAGATCAAGGGTGTCGTCAAAGGAATCTGGCTTCTTTACCATTTGAAGGATGGTGTGGATTTTGTCTCAGCAGCCGCAACGACACAAGCAGCGATGCAGATGATAAAGAGCTTAGTGCACGAATTCTTGGCCTCGTTCCCGGAGATAGAGGACGCTGAGGGCTTCTGGCATAAGCTACTTGATCGTCCCGAGATCAGCAAATTGCTCAGGAGGCAAACAGACGAGGTGCGAGCGAAAGTTCGTGCAATGATGGGAGGATCGCAGTCCTGCGTAGTAAAACCCTCGGATAGCCTGCTCACCTATGGATGTCTGCACACATACAACTGCGTTTGGGAATTTCTTGAAGCGTATCCTACCGCCATGTCTCTTTTGGAGCGACGTGGCTCTGATGGTCGCAGAGATGTTCCATTAAGGAACCAATCTCTTTTGTACGCTATGGATGACATTCTTTATATGGTCAAAGACGTGCGGGAACGACCTCCTGTCATGGATAACTTTACGCAGGAATGGTATGGATACTTGAAACGAGGCTTCGACGACGATCTCGAACCTAAGGAGGACTACCAGTATGGAACAAACATCTCCATCGAAATGATGTTGTACACCGATCTGTACATAGGAGTTCAGGATTGTCTGGTTCCTCTCGTTCCACTCAACAAGCGCTCAGATGGTCGCAATGACTATGAACGGACACTACAAGTTGTAGATGATGACCAGGAATCTGACAAGCCATCAGATGGCGGAGGCGATCATGAACGGAATCCACAGGCCATGGATGATCAACAGAGGTCTGACAAGCCACTAGATGGTAGCGAAGGCGACCATAATCGGGATCCACAGATTACGGACGATTGCCGGGACCCCAGCGAGCCATCACATGATCGTAAAGATAACCGTAAAAAGGTTGCGTCAGTCTTTGCTGATTATCTTGAGACATGGTCACACGCTTCTGGCCATGGGTACATACATGAAGTGGTGAAGGGTTCGGCGCTTTTTCTGGACAACAAGGAACGATCAAAGTTAAAATCCTTCTTCCGCGATCCCCTGACAATGGGGGATAGCCTCGTCTGGATGAGTAATCATCCAATCTGGGTAACACGCGTGAAGCATGAGCGGAAAGCGAAAGGTCTCGATGAAAACTACCAGCCAGACGAACTCTATGATCGCCATAAGGGCGACTGGATCAGGATGAATCCATTCCTCGCTGGAACAATCTTGTTTGTGGCACTACATGCCGTGAGAGAGGTGGTGCTTCTTGTACAGAACGCTGATGGACTTACACTGGGATATGCGCATCTTTACAACTTTCTTCGTCAAGCACACAGTGCGAACCGGGCTGATACAGCAGACAAGTTACTTACAAAAACGTGGGAGGACATGGAGACCGTAATCGCACTGCTCGGCGAGTCAAGCGTCTTCAGGGGTAGCAGACCGGCAACACTCGACTTGTGTATTCAACGCCTGCTTCGCGCACACGGGATGAAAGCGAGTGATCTTGCGCGTACCAATGGTCGGTTCAAGAAGTCACATACCGTCCACGTAGGTGGCCAGATAAGCCTCAACAATACCCCGCTTATTGACCTGCTTTTCTCCAACGGCGGGCCCAGCAGCACAACCTTCCTCAATATTACAAACCAAGCCATCTTGAATTTTCTGATGAAGGAGTTGAAGGTGCATACTCAAAAAACATCGGACCCAGAAGCCTTCAAGAAGATTTGGTCAGCTGGACCACTTGTTGTGTTCCGTGTACTTCTTCAGTCTGAGTTACCAGCATTTCTTTTCCCACAAGAAAAGCTGCAACGCCACTGCAGCGCGATCAATACGCAAATATTTACCGCCTTGTATTTCACAATGACTAACCCAAACATGCAATCAACATTATGGCTGGATTGGGACGACAACGGAGCCATACCTATGAACCTTTTGTTTCATGAAAGGACCCACCACAAGAAGACAGCTGCTGTCTTCATCGACCAGAATATAGTCGCAGTTCATGGCCTTTCTATTCAAGAGGCTGCAGAGATAATGACGAATTATCTGGACAAATGCGTAACACGCGGACGTGGTGATGCAGTGTTTGATGGCACTAAAGGCTGTACAGATATCTTCAACGAAATTGTCAAGTAAGCCCAACCTCAGCAAAGTGCCGACTCCTTCACTAACGCTAATATCTCTTGTACAGAGAACTTCGTCTACCAAATCCTTTGCTACACAGTGCAACCGACATGTCAACTTCCATTGTATGGGCGATTGTTGAAGAGGGAAAAGCGAGCAGATTGGTCTCCGACATGAACAACACTTCCGAGAGTCTTCAATGGATCGTATTACCAGATTCATTTGGTGAATTTGTTGCGGGACTAAGACCGGTGGAGGAAGAAGACGCAAAGGTGCAAACAGAGGTTGACAATGATTGCCCTGTACAAGACAAGGCTGATGATGCAGCTAAACTCGATACCTAGACAGTTACAGAACCACTGACGACAAGGCATTTCTGCCCTGCGTGATCAACTCTACACAGTCAAAAATCGTGAATAGTAGATATGCTTAACTCAGTTATCCGATGGTTCTATGTGGATAGCCAGTTTGCTATACGTGAAAGGGTCTTGTACGCACTGTGATGCCGCTTATGATACTCTCCAGACGAGCAAGTGTCTCGGCCGAATGCACATCTTCAGTTTCGTTGAAGATGAACGAAAAGTCCCAATTTTCCATTCTGAGATGACTTTTGAAGACCATTGTGATATGCGATATCGCTTTAGCAGCAGCGTTTGTCGTTCTCCCGATTTGAGCCAAGGAGTCTGTAGTCACCATCTGCTGTATTGCCCTGCCAGAATGTCTTAACACAAGACCAATCACCGGCTGCTGATGAGCCGTGAGCAAGCTTGCCGACGCGAGCACACGTTCGGCGGCCCTTCTCTCAAGCTCGAAGCCGAGATTGTAGTCTTGAAGGTCCACGAAGAAGACATATGCAGTTCCATCTCCCGGGCGGAGTGTATTCGGATCGACTATTCTTACTGAACTAGAATAGCCAATTGGAAGCTGGAAAGCAACGTCCTCGAATGCCATTCTTGCCCCTCTCAGAAGATCTGCAAGCCGGGCCGTGCCCTGAAACGGATTGGAAGAGCTTACTGGCAGGACACTTTCTATGCGGTGAACGAAGCTAAAGAGTAATCAGCCGAGAGCTCGCACATGCGCGTACAATATCACATACGACCTAGCTGCATAGTTGCCACTGGTAACGCTCAACCCTCTATCAGGTATGATCTGGACCCAAAAGACCATCTTGCCGAACTCAACCCTCTCTTTAGAAGCGTTACGGACGTGCGGGTCTTGAGCCAATTGCACTGCATCATTCCAAATCCGCGTACAAGCTCCTAGCGCCTTATGAGATACCGAGTGCAGCTCAGAGTATCGCTCTAGGTACTCTTCAGTTCGCATGAATCGCATGACAATTCCGGCGTCTTCTTCATCGCAGTGGTCTGAACGAGTCCTGACGATAGTGATTACAAGGCTCAGGAAGAGCTTTCGTAGCTCCCACTGGTGTAAGGCCCACTCGTCGTGAAGGTGATGTTGATCAGTTTGAATGGTGTCAATCAACAAATCCATGCCGATCTGGTCAGGTCCTAGAAAGCAGATACTCTGCAAGCTCCCGGGCGTTGGTGTAGGTTCTACTGCCGACGAAGCTGTCGGGTGGGCTCTGAGGGTTTGCTGCCGTCGCCTGAGCAGATCTCTGACTGATCCCCGGAAGGCCCGCTCGTAGACTCCCGTAGAAAAGATGTTCGAGTCAAATTCAAAGACACGCGATATCTTTGACATGTTGTCGGTCATCTTGCTGGTGAGAGATGCAGAGTCACGATGAACATAGAGAGATATCGAGTCTGCTTTTGCTCGATCCAAGACTTTTCTAGTCTTGTTTGTACCGAGAATACGTTGCTGCTCAGAGAGAGTTTTGCTAAACATATAAGTCAACATTGTCACGCTGCTATTCGGCGTAATACTCACCAGTTACAAGCTGTCAGCAAAAGAGTCAGTGAGCTCGTTTGGTGCTCGATGAGCTTCTGCACGCTTTCCGGCCCGTAACTTCCGAAAACAACTTTGAACTTGTCGCGGAGATCGAGTGGTTTCTCCGTTAGTTGGGCAAGGTCGGAAAAGAAGCTCTCGATTTCGGTCATCAATAACTTGCAACAGGATACCGACACGTCCAGATCCATGACTAGTTGGTGATGGGTGTCTTGGAGATCTTGATCTATCCACTCTTGTATCTTGGTCGAGGCAGCCCGTAGAGCAATGAGCTGGGACGCCAGACTCAACAAAGTAAGATCAGCCTCGCCCCACTTCGTCTGAAGGTCGCCGATAGTACCGACGACTTTACTGATGCCATTCACGATACTGAATATCGAACCCACTCCGCCGAGGATTGCGCAGACTTCTGCCATCTTTGTAGCTTATCTTAATCTCGTGGCATGTCTGAAAGTCTTCTAGTCAGTCAAGTGTTGTCAATGCCGAATGGGAGAATTACCCGGAGTCGTATGGGTTACAGATACAAGAAATAATTAGAATCAAGAATGGAGATAACATCGAGTTCTGTTGTCGAATGCAAAAGTTTCGACGAGACTTTAGATATTTCGAGGCGCAGAACACCAGTTCCAGTATCCAGCCCCCACGCTACGCCCACTGAAGTCAGTGAGACGAAAGCCCGATTGGTCCACCCACCGTCAGCTCATGCTTACAGTACTCTGGGTAAATTGAAAGTGTATTGAAAGCGACCTGACAAGAATATCTACGAACATGCGAATGATAGCCCAGCATTGGTAGCGACTACAAATGCAGCTTATCGACACTCGAATGAGGCAGCCTCGTTAGGATCCCCTCCAAAATATACCATGTGCTTGGGCCATAAGCACAGCTGCGCCTTCCTACCCGTCGCAGTCTCCGCTTCCAGCATGTCAGGTGCCACACCCTTCTCTACCCAATCGATGAGGTTTTTAAGACCATCGCCAGGATACCAACCCAGCCCACCGCCGCAGTGATCCACGCCAGGCGCCTCAAAGTATCGATAGTAATCACTGGCATTCGAATCCCGCTCATGCACCTGCTGCGCGTAATGCGCAGTCGCATCAGGCGCGATAGCCTGATCCGCCAGTCCATGCCACGAAAGGAGCTTGCCACCCGCTTTCCGAAATCCGTCGAGATCTGTGTTTGCGGTACCGATAACGGAGTCGTAGCGGGCTACAGCATCGTGGAAAAGCTGCTCGAAATACGTGGTGTTCATTCGTGCGGTGTCGTATTCGCGGTCGCGGATGACAAAGTCGGTAATCCAGGTTTGAGGTACGGCAAACGGTACGCCGACGCATGTATTGTTCTTGCTGCATGTTGTTGATGCGAGGCCAGCGAATGAAGCCCCGATGTTGCCGGGGTACCACAGGAAATCGCCTTCGGGAGTTGTCGCGCCTTGCCATATCAGCTTTGCTACCTTGGCTAGGGTATTCGTGATGGTCATGCTCTGGTTGGTAGAGGGACAGAGGTATTGTTTACCAACGACAGTCATTGGGTCAAAGGTGCAGTCTTGAGGTGCCAATATGATGCCGTCCTCCAGACCATCGAGACCATCGCAAGCTTCGGCAACAGCAACGTTGATAGCCTCAAATTCCTGCGGAGTCGGAAACCCTGTTGAGTGTTAGTCATGCATATCTAGCCGTCCTTCGAGTACTGACCATTCTCGTTCATGACAACCTGCGGCCAGAAGAGTTGCATCATCAACTCGTTCCAGTAGATGGCTGGTGCAGCCGCCAAGATACCATCATACTGATCTGGGTACTTCTGCGCCATCATGTAACCTTGTCTGCCACCCTGTGAACATCCATTCCAATAGCTATAGCTCGGTGCTTCGCCATAGTAAGAGTGAGTGACCGCCTTTCCTAGCGTCGCGGCATCATCTAAAGAGATCGAGGCAAGGTCTTCTAGCAACACCCAGTCGACATTGCCAGCACTACTCAGCGACCAGCTGATGTCCTGACCAACGTGTCCTCCGTCTGTCGCGACGGTAACGAAACCTTCACTAGCCGCCCATGGGAGTGTGGTGTTGGTTTCGGGTCCCGCAGCCCATCCTCCACCACCGGCGCCCAAGAGTCTTCCTGTCCACTTCTCAGGCGAGGGTAGCCAGACGACCGTGTGGATAGTGTCATTAGAGCCGGGATGCGTATACGTGATGATCACTTCACAAGCGTTCAGATCGGTTACGGCAGTGGCGTAATGGTTTTGCTCCGCGGGAGCTTGGAATGATAAATTCGTGTGTGTTTTTGTAGCAATGTCGAGGATTTCGCCGCCTGGCAGCTCCAGATTTTGGAAGGAAGAAGCTTCGCAGACCGGTTCTCCGAAGGCTGGGCATGTCAGGAAACCCAATATAGAAATGAGGGAAACGAGACTTCGTCTCCTCCATGGAGTTGTGTGCTGCATCGTAGTCGCAGGAAAGACTGAGAAAGCTACTCGTCAAGAGTTACTTACACTGCATACATTGCTTCCGTTACTTATAGCAAATGCATACTGGATTCATTTGCACATTCATCCTGAACTGAAGGATTCAACTGAATACCCATAGGGATACCTACGTTGGTCAGTTTGCGACAAAGGCTGAGGCCATGCCAATATGAAAGGAGTATCAGCTGCCATCAGGCGCTCTAATGCCATCCAATCGTGACAATGATCGATTCTAGCGTGTCTCTCGATTGAAGTATGCAAATTGGTGGACAATGGCTGAGTCATGTATTCATGACTTGAGCCGCGCCTCAAGCTTTTGAAACAAAGGGCGTTTAATCTAAACCCCTGTTGTGGCGGTTTGAGTGGTTTTGAGGCCATTTTGTTGACGCGATGTCTTGCATTGTTCAATATGCTGTGCCGCTTTGGATCATCTCTTCTTGCTCCAGATGTTGTTTTTGTTAAGACCCGTAGATGAAGTGGTAGTGGATGACGACCGTTGATGGTCGAGGTCTCTGTACTCTTCGAGTGCGGCACACCGCTTCCCGTGTCACAGATTCCACGAACCGAGTCTGTTTGGCTCCAGCGCGCGCATCGGGTATCCTCTTCGTATGGTCGTCGCGTATCGCGGTTGATGGAGCTTGGGTAATTGTGCGACCAGCGACGCAAGGTCTGGCGGCGGCAGCACTATGCCTATTCAGGAATACCCGAAGACGTCACCACGCGTCAGTTTCGCGAAGTATCACAAACCGTCCTCAACTCTCGTCAGCGATCTCATCTTCGAGTCCGTAGACACGTCCATCTTTCCCACCAAGCCTACAATGAAATACCGATTCGGCTCTTGAATTACCCCACATGCCTCGTGTGGGGCAAGAGCTACCCCGAGACCGCCCCGCATCGGTCACGTACCGGTCGGAACTATGCCGCCCGCATGTACAGCATGGCAAACATCATATCTTTGCGACAATCTCTAGTTTGAGAGAAGAAGCCATTGACACCCCAAGATCGAAAACTCATTCAACGCAACCATGGATCCAGCGCAATTCGGCTACAGTACTATCCCTCTCAACCACGCGCCATATGGCCCAATCGTCCCATCCGCTCTAGAAGGATCCAATGCCGGAAAAGTAGCCCTCATAACGGGAGCCGGACAAGGCATCGGTGCCGCCATCGCAGAATCGCTAGCAAAATCTGGAGCTCACCTAGCCATCCTCGACCTAAACACCGACAACCTCACACAAACCAAGAAGACATGTTCAGCGTTCGGAGGAAAGGTCGAGGCATATGGCTGCGATGTTACGGATATGGAGCGCGTGAAGGAGGTTTTCGCGCAAGTGGAGAAAGAATTAGGACCAATCGACATATTGGTGAACAACGCGGGGATATTTACTCAGCGACCGTTCATCATGGGTAGCTTTGACACGTTTTGGAAACAGATCGAAGTCAACTTCAAGGCTGTAAGTCTGTCTTTCTGTACATTAATGTGTCTTTACTAATGTATGTCTAGCCTCTCATGCTCATCCACGCTGTCCTCCCTCAGATGCGCGACCGCGGCCATGGCTGCATCATCAACATTGCCTCTCGATCCGGTACCGTCGATGTACCCATGACTTTGGGATACGTGACGTCAAAAGCCGCTCTGATGCGTGCCACACACACACTACAATTGGAGATGGAACTGGATGGGCTGGACCCAGCGATTCATATGTATGCGCTGCATCCGGGTGGAGTGAGAGGCAACATGGGCGGAGGTAAATACTTCTCATCGGTATACCCCGCCGAAAAGCATGCTAACGTGATGTAGCTGGCGCGCCAGACGATGTGAAGCAGAAGTATGGCGACCTTACGGACGAAGAGTTCTTCAAAGACCTTTTCAAGGACGGACCGTCGCTTTGCGGTCAGACTTGTGCTTGGCTAGCAAGTGGAAAAGGGAAGGAGTTGAGAGGACTGTTTCTAGGTAAGAAGCACACGGTCTGTGTGTCGAAGCTTTAGGACTAACATCATACAGATTGCCGGCAAGATGTGACGAAGCTCTTAGATATCGGACGAGAAACACTGCTGAAAGAGAACCGGAACAGGCTGACAGTGAACTTTATCGATGGATACTGCAATGAGCCATAACGGTTGGAACAAAAAGCCAATGTATATTCTAGATGGTGAAGAGTCGGCATATTACAAGATAAAAGACCAATACTGAAGAACAGAACAAATTCCATATACAATCCGCCCCTTTCCTCCCCTCCACTCGAATCGTCCTCCTGAATCGCTCTTCTCTTTTCGCGACATATAGGCGACGAAAACCATAACACTTGGTGGGAAACACCTAGTAAACAGGCATCTTGAAAGCGTCGAAAGTGTACGTCCAGCTCTCAATAGATGCCTCATCCTGAACACATTCAAGTTCAGTGCTGTTTCCTGCCCAAAGCGGTCGTGCAGGCCACTGGCAAAGCTGCTGCACTTCACCAGCGTTATCACCCGCCGACACAGTCGCATTGAGGCGACTGGGCTTGACCCCATTCTCAACCCAATCAATAATCGTAGCCATGTTATCCTGCGGGTAGGGGCCAGGCTGGAGCTTATTAGCACCACAGTGCGCCGCGCCGGGCACGAGGTAGAATTGGTACCATTCAGCCATGGCTTCCTGGGCTTCAGCGTCGGTCATGCTGGGGTACATGATTGAGCGGACGGACTGCCAGTAGTGGACGGAGGATGCAGCGGGGATAGAGGGGTCAGATTCGCCGTGGTAATGGATCATCTTTGCGCCGGAGGATTGGAACGGAGTGAGATCGGGTAGAGTGGTTTGCAGGCTGTCGAGGTAGCGGACCATACCGATGTTCATCCATTCTACGAGGGTGTCGTAGGTGACGTTGTCGAGGTTGGCAAGGTTGTCTAGGTCGAGCAGTTGGACGAATTTGGTAACGTACTCGCCACCGGTGGAAGGGATGCTGAGTTCCCACTTCTCGGTCGCGTTGTTGTATGTCGGGTCGGCATCGCTGAGTTCGGAGCCGATTTGCCAAGAGAGGTATGCGCGCTCGCCCTTGGAGTTGTGTAGACCGTCGTAGACGCCCTGGGCTACCGCGATATCGTCGGCAGTGATGGTGCCGTTCTGTTCGGGCTGAGCGCTGGTTTGGCCGCCTGGCATTTGGCGCTTGTTGAGGTCGCGCTTGCTGAACCCGAAGCCAAGGGAGGTGCTAGTCTGCGCTGCGCAGTAGTAGCTTTCGCCGATCAAGGAGCTGAGATTGAAGTTGAGTTTGCAAAGGTCGGTGCGAGAAATGACACCTGAAGTGACTCATGTTAGTGTATTACCACATGGCCGGAGAGATGGTACTTACCATCAGTACGTCCGTCCAGAGGATCACAGGCAGCGATAGTGGCGTTAACTATCTTAGCCAAAGCGCATGGTGGAGGATAGTAGTCGTTGATAACGTTGATGGTAGCAGGGTAGACATGAAGCACCTGCTGCTGCGCAAAGCGGAAAGCAGGCGCACCAGCTACGACGCCGTCGTACTCCTCGCCCCAGCGCTGGACCTGGCTCATAGCCTCGCGGCCACCATCAGAGCAGCCCTCGAAATAGGTGTATACCTTGGTGTCGTTCAGACCGTAGAAAGCCTGTGTGAGCGGCTTGCCGATCTTCGTCAACTCCCCGAGCGCGGTGTAGGCAAAGGCGTAGGTAGCATCCCAGTTGATGGTTCCGTTGCCATACAGCACTGCCTCATCATAGCTCTGGTCGAAAGCGTCGTAGCCTGCCGATGTGGCTCCAGAAGCTGCGTCGTATGGCAAACCTCCGGTGGCAACGCTCTGGAGAGAGAAACCTCCGCCACCAGCAAGGTAGAAGCGATTCGCGAAGGTCGAAGGATCAGGAAAGGCGAATCTGAGGGGAACCGCGTCTCCCTTTCCAGTATGGGTGTAGCTGACAGTGACGTTGCAGTAGGAGTAGGTAGCACCATCAGTTGTCGACGCTCCCATGCCGCTGCTTTCAAGGGTAGCATTGTAGAGCGCACTGGCAGTCACGGTGCCAGGCAGCAATTCGATTCCGAGCAGAGTGCCTTTAGAAGGAAGAGAGGCTTGCACGTTCGATACTGTGCAAAGTTCAGCTAACGAGGCTGCATTGGCGGCCACGACCATGGCGGCAGCCGTTGCGCAGGACGAGTGTCGCATGATGGATGTATAAACGAGAAGAACGTAGGAACAAAGCGAAAGTAGAAGATAGAGAAGCTGTATTAGCGGGGTGGTGTTCGAAATATCTGTCGCGGTGTATCCGGCATTATATATTCCTTACCAGTCCTGACTCGGGCTTTTGACTCCGCCATCGCAGTCGCAGTAAGGAAACCCAATTTGTGGCCGTAGACTCTTTCCATACTCACAATGACCCCCCGGTAATCTCTTAGTTGACTGTCACAAGATCTGTGGAACCATTCTTGTCCATGCGTGCCCTACCAGAGGTCTGGCCGGCGATGTCTGGCAGTGTAATGACGGCAACTTCCGCCTTGCGCAGCATTGCAATACGTATTTAGTGATGCAAAGAGAGAAGAAACATAGTGCGCCGGCTGTATCAATCGTTGCGCCGCGTCACTGGCAGGCTGCTTGCTGGTCGTAGACGTGAGCTGAAGACGCGTTCTCGGTTAGCGTGGATGTGGCCCAAGCTTGGAAGAGCCTTCTTCCAGACAAGCCTCGCTGCACACGCTTTCGAAGGCTTTTGCTGTGCAAGGCTTGCAACGAAGTTTTCACGCGGATGAAAGATCAAGCGGTTTTACAGACATGAGGCCGCGTATTATCGCGGCGATGCTTCGGGATTGAGCAATGGAATGGGCAATTCACCCGGAGCAATGGATCAATGTTTACCATGACATTGTTTAGATGTTTACAGGTACACTGTCATATACCAAATGAACGGCACTCAACGCGCTTACACGTCATCTCTGCTTCTGATCACACTGTCTCTTTTGTCTCAACATGCTCCGTGCTGAGCCCCTTCTCAAACTTCTCCTCTTCATGCGCCGCAATCCTGGCATCAGCTTCGATGAATTCGGCTGGGCGATGTAGCTGTATAGCGAGCTTGTTCCGATGGATCAAGATACCGGGTTGCGTTTCGAAGAAGCGATCGATATCTTCCAGCGTCCGGTTCGCCGTCTCTGGGTAGAGGAAGTACGTGATCGGGATGAAGGAGAAGCAGATGACTGCCCAGATGATCCAGAACTTGTAGCCTAGGTTCTGGATACCGGGAAGGGTTGCTTGTACAACACCATAATTGCAGATCCAGTTGGTCGCCATCGCGAGCGAAGCGCCTTTCGTTCTCATCTCAAGCGCGTTGATCTCGGTCGGGTACAGCCAAGGCACGCCTAGCACGCCCATGCCAAAGCTGGCGAAGAATACGAAGAAGAAGGCAACAGCGACAATGCCCAGCTTGTACGAATCGCCACCTTTCTCTGTCTGACCCTGCGATGCTGCAATGACGATCCAGCATATGGAGCATGCTGCAGCCGAGACCATCATGACCTTGCGACGTCCATATCGCTCAATGACGAAGTATGCCAAGCAAGCAAAGATGAGATAGTCGACAGACCCGGCAGCAGCGAGGATGCGCGATAGTAGCTCGGAGATTCCCAAGGCGTTGATAAAGATATAAGACATGTAGTAACTCGTAACGTTGATTCCAGAGATCTGGTTCATGGCCTGCATCCATGCGCCCAGAAGCATGCGTCGCAGCACACCGCTTGGGCCCTTGCCTGTAAGGAGCTGCATCCATGTGTATGTGTTCATTTGCTCGCGATCTAGAATGTCCTTGATGATATTGTACTGCGTGATAACCGATGGTGATTCTGGGGTCGCTCCATGGCCTTCGAGCGCAGCAAGAACTTCCAAAGCTTCGTCGATCTTGCCTTTGCGGATCAGCAACCGAGGGGAGTCTGGTAGGAACGGGCACATGGCGTAGATGCACAGGGTGAAGAAGAGCTGAAACGCGAGCGGGAAACGCCATGCGATATCGCGCGGTGCGAACGAGAAGCCAAGAGTAAGCCAATTCGAGATGCTGAAGCCGGTGATGCAGTTCGCTGTTGACGAATTAGCTAAGATGTCACACTGTATGTTACGAATGCCGTACCCATCTGGATGATAACGAGCTTTCCTCGACTATTCATCTTACTGGTCTCAGCCTGCCAAACTCCAGCTGTTGCTGTGTTCATGCCAGTACCAAGCCCCGCCACAATGCGCCCAACCATCATGCTTGCTACAGTCCAACTACATGTCTGGATGATTGCGCCGATGCCGATGATCGTCGAACCGAGGAGAATCTGCCTTGGGCGTCCGAGAATGTCGCCAGTCCATATGGTACTCATCGCTCCGATGAAGCAGCCGATGTTGTAGATGGATGTCATCACACCTTGCATGTTGGCAGATGGGTAGCCAAAGGTGTGGAGGAAGTTCTCTGAGATGATGACATTGCCGAAGACACCTTGATCGTAACCGTAGAAGCTAATGAGTGTCAGACAACCGCGTTGCAAGATGTCATGATCGTAGCTTACACGAGTACCGTACTGGCAGCGATGGAAATCCATACTGTCAGCCGCTCACCAGAGCCTCCAAGATATTTGCGTGCCATGGTCGCGTACTCCCTGTCCAGCTAGCGATGTCACGAAGTATGTGATCGTGGATGCAGAGTAAGAGATGTCGTGGAAGAAGGAAGTCCGTCAAATCAAGAGATGTCAATAGCCGGTCCAATGCACTGGGCCTGTACCAAACTTTGTCATCTGCAACGGGGTCGCAGCGACGATCAACTCTTTATACCGGGCATGAGCCCTGGCTCGGGATCTTCTCCGCTTATCATTATCCTCGTCATGCGAAGCTTGTCAAGCCTCACAAGCCTCTGGTCGTCTCCAGATCCACTGAACTTCCCCAGACTCTGATTACATACCCGATACCACATAGGCCGAGGGCCCACTCGGTCCACACTGGAGCTCTGTTACTGGTGATAGCGGCGTTTTAGCCGAGCGAGGAGGCAATGAGTGATCAAAGCGCAAGGGTAGACAGGCGAATGCAGCGATGTTGAGGTTGCGCGTATTGGAACGATGCATCGCGGAATACTAATTCAGGGAAGGCGGAAAGATGCGTCGGCTGATGAACACGGAAGGTGAAGCGAGCGCGGGGTAGCGAGGAAGGTGTGCCGAGTGTGGGGAAAATCGATGCTGAAGTCCAACGCCACAACACGAAAAACCTTAACATTCTTGTACGAGCCTCTGAAACAAAGCTGGCGATACAGCCGGTATATCATGCCCAAGCTCTTCCCGGGCATTCAACCACGCGAGTGCCGAATGAGGGAGGTAGCCTCGGGAACTCCCCGCAGTACTCCTCTCCTCCAATCTATCCAACGGAAGAAATAGACTAAACTTGAGGTCGCGCATCATAGTCCCCTGATCTGCGCATCATATCCAAACATGTCGAGCGCAAGGTCTTCCACTTCGAGGAGTACTTCCGGCATACGAAAGGTATGCGCACGAACTCATTCCTTCCACCGGTAAAAGGTCGCTCGCGGCTTCTTCGTGTTGATGATGAACTCAAAATGCGGAAGTATAAAGAGACGGGGTATTCGTATGGACGGATAGGAAGCACATCGACCAGGAAATACGCACCATGATCTTGACCAACTCTGTTCTTCTGACCCTCGCTGGAGCGACCCATGTCGCGTCGCAGTCGTTTCAACTGACGCCTGTTATGGGTTGGAACTCCTACAACCAGATGTCATGTAGCCCAAACACCCAAAAGATCACCACCACCATTAACTCGCTTGCGAGTCGCGGTTTCGTCGATGCTGGCTACAAGTTCTTCCAGATCGATTGCGGATGGGCTTCAAGAGATGGACAGCGAAACGCTACTAGCGGCGCACTGAAGGTGGACCTAAAAGCATTTCCAGGTGGCCTAAAACCTTTGAGCGACCTAGCAAGGTCAAAGGGCATGAAATGGACAATGTACTCGGATGCCGGTGTGAGAATGTGCGACCCAGAGGCGCCGAGCCCTGTCTTGGGCTCATTAGGTCATGAAGCTGCCGACGCGGATTTCTTCAAGACGCTGAACACCGAATACGTCAAGTGTATGTCCGAAGAAATGTGGTCGCGCACTGTGATCACCAAGCTGACAGCCTTCCAGATGACAATTGCTATGCCGACGGCCCTGCAGCTAGCCAGAATGCTCCCAAGAACGCCAGAACCGATTTTGTCACCCGATTCGGTGTTATGTGGAAGGAACTGCAACGAGTTGGTATCCCGGGAATGTTAATCTGCCAATGGGGTGTTCCTTTCACGACCTCTACTGGTCTCCAGGGACCCGCTCAATGGACGAAGCCCATCTCGACATCCTTCCGACTATCGGACGATATTACATCAGGTTGGGCGTCCATGTTCCGCATCTACAACCAAGCTGTGCACATCGCCAAGTCCGGTCTGGTCACTCCAGGACACATCGCCGATGCTGATCTGCTCATGGTCGGCAACTCTGGTATGACATTCGACGAGCAAGCTACGCACTTCGCCGCGTGGGCTATGCTGAAGTCGGCGCTCATGGTCTCAACCGACGTAGCAGCTCTGTCGAACGAACTCGTCGCTGTTCTGCAAAACAAAGACCTGATTGCGATCAACCAGGACTCCGCTGTCAAGCCGGTCACTCTCCGTCAGCGTTGGAGCGGGGACCGCGACCTTTGGGCTGGTGACCTCGCCAATGGAGACATGGCCGTCTTGGTCGTAGACCTCAGCAACACTGCGCGTACGCTGAGCCTGCAGCTCTCCGAACTCGACATCGCATCGGCATCGATCAAAGATCTCTGGACGGGTAAGACTGTTAGCGAAGCTTCCCTCTCCAAGCAAGTCAAAGCGCACGGATCTCTCGCCATCCGCCTGTCCAACATCCGCCGCTCGACAGCAGCCAAACCCACATACAAGTATGTCTCCGCATCAACCGGCTCCCTTTCCTCGGGCGCATCCACCCAGTCCTGCTCCGGCTGCACCTCTTCAAACAAAGTCGGCAACCTGGGCGGTTCGTCGAACGGTCGCGTAACCCTCTCCAACATCCGCACCTCTAAAGCGACACAAACAGTGTACTTTGACTACATCAACGGCCAGGTCGACTACATGGGCGGCAGCAACGAGCGCGTCGCATCGATCAGCGTGAACGGGGGTGCAGCAAAGACCGTCAGCTTTCCTCTGAGCGGGTACAACTGGGACAAAGACGTATACAAGAACTATGGCGTCGAGCTGTCGGGCTTCAGCACCACAGGTACCAACACCATCACCGTCTCTGGTGTTGGAAGTGCGTACGCGCCGGATGTTGACAGGATTGGTGTGATCGCCTAGTGCGCGGCCGGCCTCAATTCGGCGCAACACTGTCTTTCCAGCCACGCTTGATTAGCCGGCTCAGCCACCTTTCTAGCGGTCTGGACATCTCTTTTGCGACGTACTACGGATGTTTATGAAGCACAATGAATGAACAACAATATATTTTCGGTCCGACGCCAAACCTCCGGCTGGGTATCATGTAAATACGCAACACAATCTGCTCTTCTGTCAGCCCTCTGTCAGCCAAGTCCAGCGCATCATCGCGATAAATTTCTCCGTGTCGCTACCTCGTGCGCTAATGGATGGTTGTTTGAGTTGTTGCATGTGCCAAATCTTACGATGATTGATGCGATCTCTGCGTATTCGGTGGTTCTCGCATCTAGGCTTACCTCGTAAAAGGATTGACCGCGTTTCCAACGCAGCGCAGCATAGCACAATGCATCTGACGTATGCGCATCTCTTAGCAATACAGCGCATGAGCAAATATTAAATATCTCGGCCCTACAATACGCAGGTACAATGATGAATACATAAAGATCTTCATATCCTCCGTGTCCTGCTCCACCACTCCAGCTCCACAGCTACACATCACCACTCCAAACCTCATTCTCCAAACACCCAAGAATACCCCAAGATGCAGCTCCAGTACCTCCTCCCCGCGGCGTTCCTCGCCGCCTCAACCATGGCCGCAAAATTCAACGGCTTCTCCAACATCGCCTGCCAACAATACGACGGCACCTACATCCCCCTGACAGCAACCCAACTGCAAGACATCGTCGTCAAGAACTGGGCGACTACACAAGAAATCCCCGAAGCATCGCGCTCCTTCACTGCGCCTGATGACAGGAAGCTGTGCCCTTCCAATTCGGATGATACGTACAAATGGGTGAGTACTATGATCATATGGCTTGGCTTGGTGAAATGGTTGTTGACTAGTCTTGTTTTCGCGGTGTAGGTCTCGATCCCGCAGTGGGGGCAGGGAAGCAAGTGGCCCGCTGGTAATGGTGGTGCGCTGGCGGTGGTTTACTACAAGGAGACTGATACGTATAATGTGTGCCGTTATCTTGCGGCTGCTCAAGCGGATGGGTATAAGGGTGCTTGCAAGTAGGTGGATAATGTACATTACTTGTGTGATGGGCGCAAAAATGGACAACTCCTAGAGCGGTGCATCGTGTATATACATACGTATATTGACTGTATTTGTCGTAACGATCAATGGTTCATCATGTTCGTATCACGCGATACGGCAGTCAACGGCGTTGAATTCTCGCCAGCATCGATTGACTCAGCTTGGTATCACATTGCTTCGTTGAGCTTTCACTATATGTCTATTGCGTTAGATCTATGAGGTATCATGCATGACCAAGCGGTACGTCAAGCTCGAAACACTGTGGAGCTATTTGTAATTTGCATTGATGAAATACTACTACACATGATAACTACCGATAGTCTAGGAAACGCACCTTGATTACTTGTAAAGCATACATTCGTGGTACAATTGGAAAGGAAAGCAGCGGTGGCATCTGGTATGAATAGTGCCATTTTCACGATAGAGCAAAGTGTCGAAGCTCTTACAGCTTATACATCTCCTTGAACGCTGCTACGCCTCCTGGCGGTCGTGACACGAATCCGCTGAAGATTTCGGCGTCCCACTCGTCGAGGAATTGCTGTGGTGTCCAGTGCTTCCGGGCTTCTATCATGCTCTTAGCATCCCAAGGGGCACCAGCGTCTCCAACGAAGTGGATGGAGCCAGAACCTTCGGTGATCTGTCGAACTATCGCGTAGAACGAGTCCGGTAGGTGGCATGGCATTTGGAATCTATTTTCCAGTGCCGCTTTGCTCAAAGATACGCCCCAATACAGTGGATCGTACAGCTCAGTGAGCTGAACATCTTCGTGTCTTTGCATATAGTCAGACTTGAGCATGGCCTCCTGAAGGCTAGCTGCATGCTTGAACGACTCCCATGCGGCAAGGCTTTCGTCCTGATGGCCTTCGATATAGATGCTGAGAGCCTGGGGGCGCGGGATGCTATCAAAGATCGGAAGGACCTCGTCCAAGAAGTCTGCAAACGGGCGTATCATTTCTAGCTTCATTATTAGACCTTCATTCACGATCTTGGAATGAGGCAGACGTAGCCAGAATGGATGGGTAAGGTTTGTCCAACACCCCACGTGCAAGTCGATCCGGAGGTTTTTATTCTCGCAGAGGTAAGGCTCAAGGGATCTTGCGTGTGACTCGGGGTAAGCTACGGCCAGTTTGTTTTCTCGGATGATGAGAGGAAGTCGTAGGCACATTCGTGTACTATGTGGCAACCTCTTGAGAAAATCGACCGCAACAGCCGTGGCTGAGAAGTACCAAGCTAAAGGTACTACAGGCTCAGTCCAATGCACCCTACTGTCAGCATCTGGGGAGACGGGGTCGGCCAAAAAGGATTCCAGAGCAAGATCAGTCTCGGTTGGTATCAGCGCCAGGTCCGGCTTCCACGCGAGAAGGGCGTTCTGGCATCCAGGCACAAACGGAGGCATCATGCCGCGACGGCTGAGCGGGCTCACCATGGACTCGGCTATCAAGTCATCAAATCTGGGATGCGAGGATGCGAGCTCTAACGTGTAATGCAAGGCGTCGCAGAAGGTTGCTGACGTTTGCCACCGCCATTGATAGTCGAATGAGTGGACTCCAGTGCCCTTGTATAGCTCGTCTCCTGACTTTATGGCATTGTATGCTTTTCGATAGCAGCGGGCAATACCGGGAAAACGGGTGGCCACCTGATCAACCATTTCCGGGGTGACGCATCCGCCCTCGGCCACGAAATGCAGCATGTGCATTTTCGTGCGCCTCGCGCATTGTACTAGTCGCTCGAACCGTCCGGCCTTGGAATCGAGGTCGTTTACGTTGGTGCCGTCCTGTGCGGAACGCGCGGGGAAGAAGGTTACGGTATTAGCTCGCAATGCAGCGTCCTGTATCTCCTCAGCTGCCTGCTTGCAGCTGCGTGTCAGCGCACTCAAGTCCTGGTGGATAGTCTGATTCGCGTACCGCAGCTTGCCAGAAGGGTAACTGTAAAATACGCCTTCGCTGTGGTGCGCGTAAGCCTCGTAGATGTCGTCGCGCAACTCGCGAGGTAAACGGAAGAAGGGGGATTGCTGTTGATCGGATCTGGCATGCGACGAGGGCGTAGCCGTGCTTGAACACGACGGAGTATTACTCATCGTAAAGTAGGAGAGTGGAGGAGCTTGCTAAGTGACGTTTTGCAAGACGGGTATCCGATTAGAGGAAGCTCGATGTGGAGGGGCAGATGGGGAGTCTTAAATTCTTCGCTCACCACCATCTGCAGCCCGGTAGGCTAGGCGCCAGCATGCCAAGAGCGGCACGTGCACCACTGAACCATGGTTCCCGATGCCGCCAAAGGCACCCCGCGTCGCCGCTTCACCATCCTCTCCCCCATCCTCTCCCCCATCCTCTCCCCCATCCGCCCACCCTCTCCACACCACGACAGCAACAGCAACAGCAGACTTTGCGACTTCAAATTCGATTCAATCTTGAACAACACCCAACTCGATTGCGCGCAACTATCTACAGCGATACATACAATTCACACGTGTGGTCGCCTCCCAATTGGCTCTGCCTACCAGCCCAGACATGGCGCGTCGGAGGTCGCGCGTCGCGCGCCGCCGCCTCACCACACCTGAGCCCCAGACAGGTTCGTAGCCCTCGCCACGTACAGGCTGAGAGTCTCGAGGACCGCCGCACCACTGCCTTCGCATCGCTGCGACTGCAGGGGGGCCACCGCTTTTGGCTGCAAGTGATAGCCCGACCATCACGTGTCCGAGTAAGCCTTGGCTTCAGTGTTTCTCAACCATGGGAATTCAAAAAAATCTCAACTCAACAACCAAAGTACACCATCGTGGTCATGTGCTGCTCCTGGGAGCTGTTAGCGCCGCGCTTGCAGTCGATCGCGATCAAGAAGAAACTTACTGATGCCTGGAAGGGATGGGATTATAAAATCTTCGCACTTGTGCTGCCCAAGCCATCAGTCCCCAGTCGACGCGAGCAACGACACTCGAACTCACCGTCGATCGTTCTTCACCCATCTGCACAACTCCAAGATGGCGATCCAAACCCAATCGGATACGCTCGCGTATGTATCGCCACGGGCACCCGGCGCCAACGAATACGAACGCTGCAAATACTATTAGCAATATACGCCGTGCTGAGGTAAACAGATTTGTAAAGAGAAGAGAGGCTGAGCTATACATGAAGACGAGATAAGGAGGAATGGTTTGACAAGACGGTGGTTGACAAGACGGTGGTTGACAAGACGGTGGTTGACAAGACGGTGGTTGACAAGACGGTGGTTGACAAGACGGCGGCTGACAAGACGGCGGCTGACAAGACGGCGGCTGACAAGACGGTGGCCAGCAAGATCGAAAGCAGGACGAAGGACAGGACCAAGGTTGGAAAACATCAAGATCGAGAGGAGATGTTTCGACATACATTCATCGACGCCAACCCCCCCGAGGGGGAGTATCCCGACCATGCCCTCAGGTACAGGTACGCCATCAGCCACACGCGTACTACGGAGCTTCAAGCAATCACTGAAGCAAATTAGCGTTACCGATCCAAAGTCAACTCGTCACGATACACATACCCTGTTGCGAGGTCATAGCCGAGTCCATCTCCACCAATGTCTCCGCTGACTCTATGCTGCAGCTCTTCGCACGCGGAGAGCTTGCAGCTCTAAAACGACTCTACGCAAGAGTCCTTGCCGACAACACCACATCTGCTGAAGATGAAATCATCAAGACGCTCACACACGGAGGTCAAAGGAGGGTGCAGGGACAAGCAAGACGCATCTTGGTTCCTAAGAAGTGAAGTTAGCATCCTGAAGCGTCTCTTCGTCTGAGAATAACTTACCGGTTTGAAGCGGGCAAGGGGGATGGGCAGATTAAGCACTGTTCGTCATTAGTCGAAGACTCGGGACCAGGGAAAGATGCCAGGTACTCACGACTAGTAATCAATGAGCCCACGGGCATGCCCTAACGTCTTCCGCAGCGTGACATCGGGCTAGAAGTAAAAGAGTTACATTGATACGATAAGCTGAGCAAGAAAGATACTAGGCATACATCTAACGACATCTATACGAAACAACGGTCACTATCATGGCGCCTCATCAATTGCCAACCTTCGTTTCCGCCCGAAACCTCTCCAAAGAAAACCTCCTCCCATCGAAAGCTCACCATCCATCGCAACGCCTAGTATCCGTGTTTCCGCATCCACTCGAGCTGATCCAACTCCAAGTGCTTGACCCCCCATTTTGCAGTCAGACCGACGAGCTTTGGATCCGTAAGCAGTTGCTTCTTGCTAAGGCAGCCTGTCTCTTTAAATAGAAGATCGGGCTTTCTCGGCTTGCATTGGAATAACACATGCTCAACGTCCTCATCGAGCTTGCTCGGCTTGCACAATTGACAATATGCGTAGTGATTGTCCTGGCCAGTCGTTAGTCAATCCACTCGCCAAGTGATATAGCTGGAATGCAAACTTACTCCGAATAGCTTACGCTTCAGCCATGCCCTCAGACCAATGGCCTCAGACCTCAACTGCAGCAAGACCGCGCTCTCCTCCTTCGACAAGTCCTTGTAACGTGCCAGGTTATGTGGACCCCATCCCGACTCCTCATGCAGCACAGCAGGCCACCTGTCCATGTCTTCGATATTGGCTCTGTGCTCCTCCTGATCCTTGGCGAGCACGTCGCGCATGTAGCTCTGCGCATCCTGATTGGCAACCTTGTTGATAGCCCGCCTGATCGCATCCGGCTTCCTGTTGCCGACCCCATCTGGCCCCAAAGCCCTTGTCCGCAGCTCCTGGGCTTGCTTGTCGAGCTCGTCGGCTGGATTCTTCTTGATCGGCATCGTGCCCGGCTCCATCTTCTCTATTGCCGTTCTCGCTTCCCGGATGGTTTCCCAGACTTCCGAGTCGAAGAGTCTTGCACGCGTCGAGATCGCGAGACGGCGCATGTACGCATGAAGGCTCTCGATGTTGACTTCGTTCTGGACGACAGTGGTGCGAGTGCCGATGAAGGCGCCGGACATGGAGCGGAGAAAACGGTTCTGGAGTGGCTCGATTCGTTTCAATAAGGTCGGCGATGGCGCGTAGAAACCGGTAGCGGTAGAGGTGTTGACCACGTACCATGCAGCAGCCGCGTAGGTGAACGTGGCGCGAATGCTGGTAATGTACATGTTTCGAAGGGCGTGCAGACCAGGGCCCCATGTCGGGCCAGCAAGCTGAGCAAATCGACCGCGCATGGTGGCGGCCTTGGAGCGCATCGTGTTGACATGGTCTTCCCACTTCAGATTCTTAGCGATGGTGACGCCCACGATGGTCATGGGGACGTTGTAGCCTTTGTCCTTGCGCTTGTCGTCCTCGTTGACAGTAAGTCCGTCGATTTTGGGTATGGTATTGGGTGGGGGATGGGCCTGCGGGCATTGTGTAAGGTGCAGCACTTGGTACTTCGGAGGCGAGAAGACAGCCTTGTGAGCGTTCGCCCATTGCAATGGATGGCCATGTGCGTGCTCGAGAAGGTCGTTGTTTCGCGTCCATGAGTCGGAAACAGCAACCATGTACGTGTCGTCAACGTAGCTGAACATGAAGATGTCTTCGCCGGGGTTGGGCTTGCCATACTTGGTCTTGTCGATGTCGAGGAGTCCGGAAGAGAAGAGCGCGAAGAGGATGGGCGAGAGTGGACTACCCTGAGGGATACCGCAGTGTAGTGGCAACAGCTCAGACTTGTGACCGGGAAGGCAGAGCTGCGCTTGCCGGTTGGTGAAGAACGATCCAAGTATGTTGACCATCCAGGCTGGAACGCCCTTGGTGTGTAGAGTCTCAAGAAGTGAAGGGCGGTCGGTGTTTGGAAACGCCCCAGAAAGGTCGAGGCTGAGAATTGTCACGGCCTTGCCTCGTCCCCACGCAGCGCGGATGATCTCCATGAGGTAGATGAGAGCGCTAACAGTGGACCTGCGCGCACTCCCGAATTGAGTCTTCGGTACGAGCTTGTGCTCAAAGGCGAAGTCGGTCAGCAGCATCGCAAGAAAAGCTTCGAAAAGCTTCCCCAAACACGAGAGAAGCGAGATCGGTCTCCAGTCTCCAGGGTTCCCGTAACTCAAGCTTTCCGGCGTCTTCTTGTGGAGAGCGATGATCTTCTCGATCCTCCAGGCGGTGGGAAAGTACTCCAGTTGGATACAGGCACGGAATAAAACGATGAGGTAGGGTACGAGTACATCCTCACACAGCTTCAAGATCTCGTTCGAAATGCCATCAAGCCCAGTGGCTTTGCGAGACTTCAAAAGGCGAAGAAGCCGCCGGATTTGCTGCTCGTCGACCTTCTTGCTGATAAGAGATTCGTCCTCCTTAGTCGAAGCAATGGGTTGGTGCTCGAAAGTTTCTTCCGATCTTGGAAACCACTTCTTCATCACGACACGGTTGATGTCCTTGGGATCCGCACTCCTGCTGCCATTGTCGTCGATTTCGACTTGCTGAAAGACTGCTGGTGTTCGCGCGTTCCCGGCGGTCTTGGTCGCTTTCCACTTCTGCAAGAGACTGATGCCCTCGGTCTTGGCGAGCTTCCTCCGCTTCGACAACAGACCATCCGAATACTTCAGAAAGCTGTAGTCCTTGCGGTGATCTTTCCAAGTCTTATGCAGATCACTCATCTTCTCTTGGGCTTTGCGGGCTTCCAGAATGTTACCAAGCTTGTCTCGCATGCCCTCGGTCCATAACCTCATGTCGGGCCGGAATCTTCCGTAGTCATCGAAGGGCCTGTTGTCCCAGGCCTTGTTTGAGTCGTAATCAGCATCGCTATGCTCATCGTCGCATTCGTTGTCTTTGTTGTCTTCGTTGTCTTCGTTGCCGCAGTCGTTATCGGCGTCGTAGGTATCGTTGTCGTCGTCGTTGGTATTGTTGTTGTCGTCGTAGGTATCGTTGGCGTCGTAGTAGGTATCGTTGTCGTCGTCGTAGGTATCGTTGGCGTCGTAGTAGGTATCGTTGTCGTCGTCGTAGGTATCGTTGTCGTCGTCGTAGGTATCGTTCCAGAACCAGTCGTCATCGCCGTCATCTTCCAACTCTTCCCAATGGTTGAAATCATCAAGATCCGAATCAAGTGTAGGATCGCCGATTTTGTCTAGATCATTGTCTGACTTCGTGTTCAGGTCAGAGTTCGGGTCGGAATCGTCGCAGTCGCTCACGTCAGAACCATAGCAAGCGCAAGAATGCGAATGCTCTGACATGCTGTCGTCAGAGTCGCTGTCATCGGATTCGGAAGTCTGGATGTCGTCACCGGTGGGTATTTCCAAGTTGGCCGCGTGGTCGCGCGCGAAGCTCTCTTCCGCCTCTCTGAACTGCCGTCCTGTCTGTTCGGTACGGGCAAGGGCTTCCTTCGTCTCTGGGGCCACCTTGTGTGCGTCCGCTGGATTGGGTGCCGGTCGATCAGGCACAGTGTTCGTGGCAGCCTCAAGAGCCTTTGTCAGGCGTCCAGTGACCAAATCGATCGATCTGACGTCCTTCAAGTCGGGCAATTCGCCCTCTTCAGCAAGACATTGGTTGAAGGCGGTCTCGGCTTTCGCCTTATCCGCCTTCTCCCACGCCTTCAAACTTGGTTGGTCTTCCTCTGCCACGGTCATGTTGATGGCAATCTCGTAGGGCGTATGGTCCGCTGTCGGATACCTCTCGGTCAGGTCAGGCCTGGGCTCACAATATACGAATCTGTTGAGATACTTCCTGCTCATCCAGGCCAGATCGATGATGTCATGGAAGCTTGGGTCATGCTGGCGACGCTTGAACGTCCCCCCCCTGTTGGGCGAGACGAGAATCTGCATGTGAGGTTCAAGAGCTGCTACGAGCTGTTTCCCCTCTTTCTCGGGCCGCTGGGTCATGTTTCTACCCCCCCATAATGGGTTGTGCAGATTGAAGTCGCCGACCATCACATGGAGGCCGGGCTTTTCGATCCGCCGCTTCACACACTTAGCTGGCAAACACTTCCCCCGGTTGTACACGTTGTGAAGGAAAATCGGTATTTCGACGGTGGATTCGATCCGAAGGGAGCTGATCAGCTGGTCGTGGCGCTCGTGGTCCTTGCAGCCACAGCTGATATCCTCCGTCCGCCAGCGATCGCGAGGTATGTTCTTCGACACGTACCACCAGACTGGCTGGGAGCCATCATCTAGTAGAGTGTGTTCGACTTTGTCATAGCCCGAGCATGGAACCCTTTTGGAGTGTTTGCTCGCCTCTTGGATCGCGATGAAATCCCAACCGTTTTTGTCGGGCTCTTGTGTAGCCTGCTCCAGTAGTTCTTTCTGCTTGTCCCAACTCTTGCATACGTTCCATTGCAAGATCTTCAGAGTTTCCTCCAGGAACTTCAACAGGTCTCCCAACTTCTTCTTCGGGGGAGGTGGATATGGGTTGTCGCGCAGATGGGCCTGCAGCTCTTCCTGAGAAGACCTGCGTCTCTTTGGCGCAAAAGACGAAGACTCATCTTCCGACGCATCGGTGAGGAAGTGCTTCAAGTCTTTGGTGGATTGCTTAGTGACAGGCATGGTGCGGCTACAGAAGGTGGACTATGCGCGGATGGGTGGGATGTCTGTACGCAACAACACTGTCAGCTTTGCTACGGCTCAGAGTATATGGCCTGTCTTCGAGGTCACGACAATCCCTCACGTGGTACATCGGGTGCCCAAACACGAAGGAGGTGGATCATATCCATGAACGTACAGAATCGGAAGACCGAGTGAGATGCGAACTCAACGCAGGGTGAACTGGAGAGGAAAGAAGCGATATGTGTTGACGGGCTTGAAATCGACTCTGTAGTCGCTGTACGAATAGCTCTAATGCTATAGCAAAACTGACAATAGTAATTGGTCTGGTTTCGGTTCAACGCCAACGATTGCACATTCGTTACCTGCCAAAGCCCTTTGCGGGGACTGCTTGGGTACCCGAGAATGAGATGGACTGACGTCAACATCAATGCGATCACCAAGCCTCAGCGCTCTGTCCGAACTCTGGTCAACACATGATCGTGTTATGTTGCTGTGATGCGCAGTCCAATAGTGGAGGAGTCGTGGTCCTTGCGCTTCTCGCCAAACCGATCGACAGTCTCCGTATCCAACATAATACCCCTGTTGGTCTCCTCGTTCGGATTAGTGTCTCAGTCTCGAATCCTAAAGGATTTGATTGTAGACGTCGCTTAGTCGCACCCGGGAAGCGGAGATATCCAATGACGTTGGTTTGGCAGCAAGCATGACTCTCGCCGTGAGCCTGGGCCACCGGCGCGGGACTCGATATCGCTTCGGGACCTAGACGCCGGTCCCGGAATACAGGTTAGTTTCAAGGCGACCCTTTCCGCGACTTTTCCCGCGACTGACCCCTATGAGCTGAGGCACGGCGGCGTGACGCGCGAGTCGTCAACCCCACCAGTCCGCGGACTTAGGCCGCCCCCGAACCAAAAACTCTATCCGCCAAACACAGTGACGGTCGTGCAGTCAAAGCGCAACCATCATAGTCGTAGCATGAACGTGCGCATGTCCGCGGCTCGCTGCGCCAAAGTTCGCACTAGGCGAGTAACATCACGTATCTCAGACATGAAACGCAGGACCACTTTCGTATCTACTATTTGAGATGCGCATGAGGGCGTGTGGTGAAAGGATCACTCTGCACAAAGCACACGTGTACGTTGCACAGCTCGGTTGCACGACGTTGCACGACTGTGAAAAGTTGTGGAATATTGTTCAGCTATGGACATGTTACCTAACGGTTGAAATGCCAGTACATGTCTTCGCGCACTTCGTCTTCGTTGATGAAGCCGGTCGTGTACCAAGGACCCCAACGCTCGAAGTATGCATCGTCTTTTGCTTGCTTGTAGTCCTCCAGCTCCTTGGTGGAGATGTCACGATACCACCGGCTGTCCTTTGGATAATTCAAGTCTGTGCAGTGTGGATACTTGTCTAGCATGGGTCTTGCCCAGATCCCTGCATCTCGTAGGTCGCCTATGAGGGCATCGACTCGCTCTGGTGTGTTCTCGTCGCTGTATAGATCAATTTCCTCGACGTCGCCACAGGACAGCTCCAGGTACCACAACCGTGGAAACATCTGGGAGTCCGATTTTTTGGCATTGCTTAGGCGTTGGAGAAGTCCATCAGCAGCCCATACGTGCTTCATTCTGTACTCGCTGAGACCGTGCAATCGCAAGGTCTCAAGTGAAGATGGAAAGAGATCTTGCAAGCCGTACTCGTGCCAATCTCCGCGCAGGGCACAGTCATCTATGGCCAAGTGTCTGAGCTTCGAAAAAGAGACAAACCCATCATCGAAGTGCGATTTCTTGTGGCGCCAGAGCTCAGCCCAAATCGCGAGTTCTTCTACGTAGCCTTGCAATTGTATCATGACAGGCCACATCTTGGAAGCGAGGATATGTGTGCTAGCATATCGATCGGTATGCCTGTCTTCTACTCCGAACGAGAGCTTCCTCAGGCCGCGACAAGCATGCATAATAGGGAGTACCATCTCGTCCCAGCAAATCGGTCCTGGACGAAGTTCTAAAACCTGGAGCTTACCCCAAAGTTCAGTATCGGACATTATTCGTTCCAGCGCTTCGATGTTCTTCCGTTTGGTCTCCTCATGCTCCGGCAGGCCAATCAAGGCCATCTCTTCATGGTCGTCGACGTCCGAGTCCCGTATGTCATTTATCCGTAGTGTCTTCAAATTTCCGTGTTTCAGAAGTGGGAGTACGCCCTCAAGCCATTGGTGCCGCCAGTGATCACAATCCAGAACAACCTCGGATAGCTGATTGAAGGTTCCGAACTGGAATGGCATTTGCCAGTAAGGGCCGTTCTTGGGCTTCCGATAAGGTTGAAACCGGTGGAGATCGGAACTAGTTCGATCACCCAGATGTGCGCGTTTGAGGTTGGGAAGGAGTCGGAGAACCATCGAGGCGCATGCTAGGGTATCTCCCCTCTGTTCCATCGTTTCAAAGGTCCGACGATACCCTGGTGACTGCAGACCATCCTGAGCCCACTCGCTCTGGAGGGTTGAACGAATGTGCACGACATCGTCGTTGCTCAGGTACTTCCTGTAGTCGTGCCGATAGGGTGAAAGACCTAGGGACCCATCTTCGTAATACTCCTTTATTGGTGTCAGTATACTTGGGTGATGGATGCAGTTTCTTTGCAATGCTTGGCATTCACACCTACCACGTCACAGTGAAACCCCCTGATTCCAAGTACGGACTGCAGATAGAAAATCATCTTGCGATACTCTTCTTTCTCGACCAAGGTGCGCAACAGGAGACCAACATTGATGTGACAGATAGCGACATGTCTGTACAAGAATGGTTTGGTAAAGGTGCTGCACACTTTGGACGTGTACGAAAGAGCTAGTAGAGCACCGTGATCAAGATACTTCGAGATTTCTTCGTGCATCTCAGCAGGTAAGTTCTCAAAGAAGCAAGGAGCGAGAGTAGATGAAGAAGGCATAGTGTATACAACTGATGTTGCGGACGCTGAACGAAGCGCGAGGAGTATTTCGAGACGGGCAATGAAGCTGGGCCGATTGATGGGCTTTCCAGTTATGGAATCTACCCTGAACCGATAGTGATAGCGGATGCTTCGATTTCGCATGCAAAACAATACCTAGGTAAACTTGCACCAGTCATCAGTTGTCATGTATCCAGGGTACCTGCCTACGTATGTTGGCGTCGTACGATGATAGCATGGGCCATGTGGGATTGTCTGACTGATGCGGGTGCGAAATTAGGTTCATGGTGACGTCCCGAGTCGGTACCTAGGCACAATTGACCATAGCGCTTCTAGTGCGTTGTTAGAGACCTCGTCTGTATGAGGCATTATGGGGCCCGAGCGTCTGTGCCGAGACCAAAGACCAGGACACAGATGCTGGGCATTTGGATATGACGTCGTGGTTATTTCCGCTGAGACCAACTTCTTGGATCCCGAGGTCTGTTCGTCAGGGCACAGGCCTCCCCCGTCAGTCAACCCCGTGAGCTGGGTTTCTGACGTCAACAGAGTTGGAGAAGCAAACGATCCTCGGGAACTAGATACCTAGCTATATAGCTATTTTTTCCTTCCCTAGAGTTGCATCATTTCCACCCTACCTAGGTATCTATCGTCATCGAGACACCTGCATTATTCACTTTCGATCATCATCTCTTATTCAGCATCCAGCACTCCGCGTCCAGCACTCCGCGTCCAGCACTCCGCGTCCAGCACTTCGCTTCTAACATCTCAGCGTCCAGCATCCAGGCATCTCAGCATCCAGCATCTCCGTATTCCACTCTCAGCCTTCAGCACTCAGCGTCCAACATCCAACATCTCCGCATCCAGCATCTCCGCATTCCACTCTCAGCCTTCAGCACTCAGCGTCCAACATCCAACATCTCCGCATCCAGCATCTCCGCATTCTACTCTCAGCCTTCAGCACTCAGCGTCCGACATCTCAGCATTCCACTCTCAGCCATCAGCACTCAGCGTCCAACATCCAGCCTCTCTGCATCTCTGCATCTCCGCAGTCCACTCTCAGCCTTCAGCACTCAGCGTCCGACATCTCAGCATTCCACTCTCAGCCATCAGCACTCAGCGTCCGACATCAAGCACTAAGGATTCGACACCCAGCATCTCAGCAATCTGCCTTCGGCGTTTAGCGTCCAACACTCAGTGTTTCTACTCCAGCCCCTAGCATCCCGCTTCGACAGATCACTCTCGTATCTTGGACAAAGACCCTGCCAATCTGCCCAAGAAGTTGTCATCTTCCAGCTAGGACAGGCTTGAGATTGAAGCATCACCATGAGCCCCTCATCCACCTCATCTGCTTCCCAACGCAACATGGAGCACGAACGTCACGTGAACCAGGAGTTGAAAGGCTTGCGCATGGAGAATAGGCAGATCAAGCGTCAATTGAACATTGTGGTAAACCAGTTACCGCACATGGCAGGGGCAATGCATGAGATGTCCTCCAATCGCGGAAGAGGATCGCGTTTCAGCAGACCCACCAACCCCCTGTCAGACTTCGCTGGTGTCTCTTTCGCCTTGAAAGAGGGCGTTCCAAGAGACTACTGGCTTAAGTTCACGCAATCACCAAACTTCGACACGTGCTGGAAGAAGGTCACGGAATGTCTCAAAGACAAAACTGTGGCAGTCAAACAGAAGGGCAACCGGCTCTCTTTTATCGCAAAAGACGAATCCAAGCAGAAAAACATACTCAGACATCAGGGAGAAATCTTGGAGTATCTTGAGATGACTGCACACATCCTCATGCAGGATGGCGAGTTGGAACGTCGCAAGGAGGGCCCGACTGTCGTCATGGCTTTTTTCGGATACTGGCGTACCGGTAAAGAGGTCAACCGCAAACTCGAAGAAGAGAGGCTTCGGAAATCCTTCACAACAGCCTACGAGTTTGATGTTCGACAATTCACGATCCACACCGACCACTTCTATGTAGAAGCCGTTCGCTGCCCCAAAGTTACTAAGCTTCTGGAACGAGGCTGGGCTTCTTTGAACTCGCAGGAGCTCAAGGTCTACCTATGGAGTGCTGAGTGTGAATTGGTTTTCTGCTACTTGTGTAGTGAGCCGAGTCACAAGCAGTATGAGAAATTCCACTGTTCTGGCAATAAGCACTGCGGATCATGCGATGGCGATCACACGAAGAACGAGTGTTCCGAGACTTGCGTCAGAAAATGTCCCAACTGTGGTGGACCCCACGCAGCTTGGGACAACGAATGTCGCTACGGCCCCACACTGGACATGCGGAAGTACGTGGCTGAGGTCCGTCAAGAGATCGCGGGTCCCTATCTGCCCAGAACAGGTTGGATATCGGTTTACGACCCATCCTGGGAGGCTCACAGAATTTCCCCTGACCGAACCCGTAGGACGAGCTCTGGCACTGGCAGAAGCAGTCCTCGCGGGATTGAGATCAACGGATCTCATAAGAGCAAGCGAAGGAACGACAGACGTAAGTTGCGGAAGCTCAACGGCGGCAACAACATCGGCGGCAACAACAACGGCGGCAACAACAACGGCGGCAACAACAACGGCGGCAACAGCAACGGCGGCAACAACAACGGCGGTAACAATGGCGGCAACAACGGCAATACCGACAGCAACATCGATCATGACAGCAGCGGAGCGAGTAAGAACATGTCAAGCAACAATGGTCAGAAAGAGTCGAGCAAGAACGATGGTCATGACGGCGCCGCGAATACCGCCCCTGCACTTAGTGCACCGTCTGAGGACGCCAGCCAGACGACTGGAACTGTTGCAATGACTCTTGTGGAGGACTCTATGTCTCGTGAGCAGCATGCCCATTGCAACGATCACCCGCTCAACGTTGCGAACGACCAAGCTCTCCTTGCCGATCAATCAGTTGAGACAGTCCCTGAGCTTGCCAACCAGTCCTCCAACGAACCAACCACCGATCGCCTCTCAACCGCGCCTATGGGGTCAAACGACACTCATATGATGTCTGTTCCGCCGGCTGTTTCAGGAAGGCCGCCTCCAAGTGACTCTCAGACTATCGCTCCCTCCAATTGCATGGAATCGAGCGATATCCCGTCCGCCCCCGCCACTGCTCCTATGGGGTCGGGCAGCGTTCGCCCTCCCCGTGGCGACCCATATTCTGTCCAGGTCTCCGACATACAAGGTCCCTCTGGAGCATCAGTGCCAGTCATGGCCGATCTCTCCGCACATCAGGGCAAATTCGACTCTCGGCAATGAGCTAGCAAGGCAGTGCTTTTTGCAAGCGTTCTCGAGAGGTCTATGGCTAGTATCCGTGGCGTATCAGGATGAATGGAGTTCTGTTCCGAACATAGGTACTGCGGAGTTGGCACCGACCATCCCTCCGAAACGTGTGCGGACCGATGGGTGGCCTACCACATGATTACCATATGTATTTGTAGTATCCAAATTTGATCCAGAACTGCTTTCAATGAATGCGCAAGCTATGTATCCAAGCATGTTCCCAGAGGATTGACACTGCATTTGTTGAAAGACGTGATCATTCGATGTTGTGTGGTGTGATGCAGATGATCAACGTTACCCTATACTCACGATTAACAATTCTGATCTTCCAACTCCATCGAGGGCATGTCATTACGCAAGAGCCCCAATTACATAACGCCTGATCATGGCAACAGACGCAGTGACTTATGCTTCTGAGTATGATGCTGTGCCGGCGCTCCCATCTTTTGCTCTTGATAGAGTTGGTTATCTCCGTCGCCGCAGGAGGTGTGGCTCTGCCACTATGAGGGCTTTAGATCTCGGAGAGAGCGTAGCAACATCATGATATAGCTCAGACATTGGCTAGCGATGAACAGCCTAGTCGCTCACAGTAGATGACGGTATTCGGGTGGTGATCGCATCATCATGAGACGAGCGCGCGAATAAGGAGGAGTACACGAAGGGCTAGGCAACGCGGGGTTCAACTTACGCCACTCAGCACCGCCACATCGTTATCGATAGGCGGTGCGTACATCCGAGCACTTCTAACTACGTCCACAGGTGTCGCCCAAGTACATTCTTTGCCCATCATGTATCAGGAAGCACGCAACGCAATATCCAGCTACAAACGATATAGCAGATCGTGGATACTGAGACAGACTTGAGTGTAGCTGCTGCAAGCTCTCCGCGAACGCACCTATGCATGACAGGATGCGTGACGCCACGTTAGTACCCAACTTTGGAGGTACCTACACGTGTCAAAGTAAGCCATGGCTTCAATATCGCAACCATGGAACTCAGTAAAATCCCAACTCAGCAACCAGGACACCACGGTACCTAAGTACCTATACCGTAATTTAAGGAGTCACAAGATATCAGATATGGCAAAGCAGAGCAGCGTCTCATTCGTGTAATGGTTACTGAATATATTTCTCATATAGATAGATGTAAAAACAACATGCGCCAACCCTGCAGGAATGCAACCTCTCGCCCACAGCCGCCCACTTCAACCTGACAGCCCACCCACCCTTGCATTCAGCCCCATCAACACAGAAAACAAACAGTAAGGTCAAAAGCACGCTGTACTATGAAAGGTTATGCTAGAACTGCCGCGATCTGTTCTAATACTTGCTGTTTGGCCTCGGACGACAGCGGCTTCCGAATGGACTGCTTTAGGTTCTTCACTAGCTGGCCGACAGGAGGATCGGTGGAAGGTTCAGCGGGTGCATGAACATGCTGGTCGGGTACATGAGGGGCCGTAGCGGTCGCAGTACTGGTGACAGAAGCTGGAGCCGTCGGAGCCGCAGCAGTTGGAGCCGTAGCAGGTACAGTAGTGGTCGTAGCAGTAGCCGGGGCCGTAGTTGTTGGAGCATTGGCAGCTGGTGCGTCGGCAGTTGGTGCGCTGGCAACTGGAGCTGGAGTAGTCGAAGCTCCAGTGGGAGGAGTTGTGGATGTTGTAGAGGTAGGAGCGGCGGTGCTTTGGGGTACAGAGGGGGCCGTGGGGGCGTGAACTGCGGCAGAGGCCGCAGAGCTCTGTACATTTCCATCTTGATGCAGTGTGCTTGTGGCGAGAAACTCCTCGTCCGAGATGATCTCTTCACCAGGAGCGACATGTCTAGTCGGGGGTATGGGTGTCTTAGGAATCACTTGCTGAAAGAACTTTTGAGCCGCCGCCTCGTCAGGGAAACTTTTGTACCTCGCTTTAGAGAAGAGCCTGGTAAACTGCTCCATGTCCCAGTAGCAGCCAAACATGATGCCTTTCCGCCGAGCTACCCATAGCACCCAATGCTTGGGTGTTTGACCAGCTCCACTCGGTGAAGAATGTTTGAGTTGGGACACAGGAGTACCGTTGTGGAACAGGTTGGTATTGTTGGTGTTTTGCTGGTTTGAGGGAAGCGAGGTTGGTGCCGTATCCGTGGCGACGCTCTCTGGAGCAGAAGTTGTATCCGTGGCGACGCTCTCGGGAGCAGAAGCTGTATCGGAGCCGACGCTCTCGGGAGCTGGTCGCTTGACGCCGTGGCTCATGGCGATCGCGATGGATGAATCTTTCTTCTCTAGTTGGCTCTTCAGCCTCGCAGTGCAGCCGCCTGATAAGTCAGCCTCTTTATCATCTCATTTGCTGTATGTACTTACATTCGGAAGCGCCCTTGGCCTCTGCATCGCAATCAGGATAGTGTGGTCCAGCGTATGGCGAGTTCGTTTCGCGAACAGGATGCAGCTGGGGCGCTGTCGAATTGGATGGTCGATCTGAAGTCGGCCCCAGTTGATCACCAGATGCAGATGTACCTGGTACTGCAGTAGTGCCCGTAGCAGATGGCGCCTGGGTGGAAGGGCCAGCATTGGTCTTGAGTTTCTTCGAAGGGTTCATTCTGACAGTGTGCAAGGTAGTAATTCAAGTTTGACAGTTGCGAATGGAAGTGCAGTGCAGATTTTTGCTATTCGCAACCTGGGAGCGAACCCGGGTATTTCTTCACCTCCGCCTGCTGCTACGTAGCTACACGGGCAGGGACTAACACCTGTGAACCCGTTACGGGTGAGCCGAACGCGACGTCATTTGTCTCGATGATCTACGAGGCATTTCGTCACTGGGTGTCTTCGTCATCTTGCTCGCGGTTATCTCCAACACCTCCAGCTTCCATGATGGCAGAAATCAGGTACGAAAGCGACTTCCTGTAATAGAAACTAACTTCTCGCCTTGAGACTAATGCGCGATAGTGCGTGCAACAAGGCGTTCCCCACTAAGTGTAGGTACTAGCTTTGCCCAGGTGGTCGGCGTCGGCATATGGTGTGGAGAACCTGGCCCGAGTTTAGCTCTGACACATGAAGCGCATCAGGTTGAGCTCCCGCCGTGCCGACTCAGCATGTTCGCCCGTTCCGTGGGTTGACGACTCGGAACTTAGCGCAACACCTCTTAGCCTGTGCCCAGGCGTGGGGCTCTCGGTCATGAGATCCCGTTCGCGACTAGCGCAGTGAGCCTCACAATAACAACAGAACCTTGGAAACAACCCGCGTCGAGATACGCCTGGAATGATGATATCAGAGAGAACTGAGTCAATGTATTAGGTGGCGTAGATCGTGACGCTCAGGGGCGCCATGACTGCACATCGCGCAAGCCGCCCAGCACGTGAGCGTTTTCGCAATGCCCAGGTGTCTACGGACCAAACCTCTGCGTACAACATCACAAGCTGTTTACGTCCAATTCACCCCATGTTAACACGAGACCGACTATCCAAGATGTACAAATCAGAGGCAAAGCCGAGATCCTACAATCACTTCTTCAGGCGGGCTTTCCCTCGTGTCACAAGAGCTTTGGTTTCCAGCGCGCTCTCGGACGGAGTTCCTAGTCATGCTGCCAGCAATGATCAGTGCAAATCCGTGCGCAGGAGCGAGAAATCTCAGAGCCCTTACGTCCATGCGGGTAGTATCATCCGCTTCTGCACGTGCTCACCGCTGCTCCTTTTCCTGAGCCTGCGATACTGGTCGGCAGCATCAGCCAAGGCGGAAGCTGCTTCTGGGGAATGCTGTGCCGTAAGGATCAATCTTGAGGGTCTGACACGAGCCGAGATAGTGATCAGACGATGTCCAACTCGCCATAAGGCCCTTTCAAGGTGAGACAACCCACTACGTCACACAGGCAGTCATTCTAGGGGTCAGCGGCCATCCCCATTCACCAGATGTCAATACTCCCTTCTCAACTACAGTCCTCCCACTGCTTATACAGACTCTATTCACGTCACTGGTCGACACGCAACTTGCCCCTGGACGATGATACGGCACAGTCCTTCACCTGGGAGACGTCGACAACCTTCCGGCCCGCTTGATCTGGCGAATGTAGGTAGCGAAGCTCTCTGCCCTTCTGATCATGGTTCTGAACTCGACTAACTCTGTACAGGAAGGAACCGGCTTCTCTCGACTCCCTCGTGAGATACGAGACAAGATTTACGCTGATGTTCTCGCAACTACGTATTTCAAGTTTCGTGTTGATGAAATTTACGTCGTCGCTAGCCCCAGGACCTATCCATGGCACGATCCCGATGACGCTATCCTTCCCTATATTCGTGGGCCCTACGAACATACTCAAGACCATCACGACGATGCCAACCAATCGAGAGGATTGCCTACCTGGATCAGAACTTGCAAGCTCATCTGTTCGGACGTATCCAATATGATCAAACGAGACTGGGTATTCCAAGCTGCTGAAAGGGTACCGCGCCTCCAGTTGGACCAGCCGGTGCCATCGAACTCGCTTGTATTTCATACCAATTCGATACGTCGTGTCAAGATCATTTCTCGGGTCAAGCTGGCCGATCTCATGGACGCCGGTTGGCGCGCGTCGCGCATGTTTTTTATCGATGAGGAACGAACTGAGCACTTTCTCGGACTGCTGAGCAGGTTACGACTTCACGAAACGACCCTCGCGTTGCATTGGGAACGGGGTTGGAAGACCGACGACTGGCTTCCAGGTGAGCCCGAAGTGTGGTTCAAGGAGTGGTGGGGTGATGAGTGGAATGGAAAGTTCCGCGAGGTGAAGATTACGATTGTGGTACTCAAACATGAGCTGATGCTGGAGGAGCTGATGCAGGTAGCAGACAGCTGCGTGAGGAGACTTGTCGGTGACCAGGGTCGTGTGACCTGGCGCGACTTAGGGCAGGTGGAAGGTACACAAGGATCATCCAAACCAAAGTGGTCTGCACATGTGATAGCTGAGCGCGCCTTGACGCAAGATGGTAGCACTTGGTCAGAATGACAACAGGAATACTCCTGATATGGTGGCACCCTGATCGCGGTCGCATGATAACGAACTCTGTCTTGATCTATACGTATCTGGTAGAATGACAATGTCACGAGAACCCTGTACAGTGATTGCTCTCTCTGATGGTTGACTAAATACGATTCTGACAGCCATCGCATCAAGCGCCGTGGGCCGTACGCTCGTGACGCCAGTGACTTTGCCCCGTCCCTGCTCCGATAGTTCATCTGTTGCCAAGCCATCAAAGTCACAACTTGCCTTGTTTTACATGAGCTTGCCGCGGAACGCTGAAGCGCACGCTCCTGAATCGGCATAATGGAGAAGCCGATAGTGCCGATCACTCCGGTCGGCCTGGAAGCCCTAGTGACGTGTTGTGATCCATGTCAGGACTTTTCTGAGAATACATGTCCTGTAGCTGCGTCTTCTAGCGTATGTCAATTACGCATCTCCAACTTTGATCTCATCACTCGTCCTTTTGCCCCAGCAACCTCTCAACTCTATTGAATCCACAATGTGCAACGTTACGATCGTTGACTTGCATGCCGACGCGTACTTGGAGTGCTTTAGCTACGTCGATAGCGAAGATCTCTACGCGCTCGCTCTCACTTGCCAGAGATTTCGACCTTACGCTACACGTCAGCTATACGAAAGTGTTCTCATAACGAAAGAGAATGTAGGCCAATTTCTGCGAACCGTTACTGAATCAAAGGATTGCAGGCCTTTGGTCAAATCCTTGGCGCTGTTCATCTTTGAGGAACCTCCGGAAGAAATCAGACGCAAATTGAACGCTCGCGATCGCGCTCGGATAATTTCGCAACTCCAATCTGAGCTGTCACCGGAAGAATTGGCTTTCGATTACTTCCAGTCCATCATTGAACTCGTCAAGTACGATCGCGACTTTGTTGCGATGGGCTCATTGATACTTCGGCTTCTTCCAAATGTCAAATGGGTCAATCTTGGAGATGATGAGTACTCGTACACGAAGCGTTTGGAGTCTCCTTGGTGGGCCTTACCACTACGACACGGTCGTTACGATCATCTGTCCGAACTCGTTATCAACATGCAAACGGTGACCGACCTGAACCATTTACAATTCATACCTCCATCTGTAAAAACCCTTAGGCTATGGAACTTTGTACGCATCCCCAAGGGAAGAACTCGATCGGCCTTGCTCGAAATGGCCTTGAGGGCGCGTCTCAAGAATATTGATATCCTGGAGATCATGCCCGAAGTACCGGGTACTGAGGATAAGCACTACAACACCATATCACTGATAGAAGCTTGCGGGCCATTAAAGAAGCTATCCTTTGGTCTGTCCGCGGTCGACGTACTGAACCATATCCCTCCTATCGATACGAAGGAGCTGTGGCCGGTGATATTGGGAAAGCGCGAAAGTCTAGAAGAGATCGCACTCTGGTACCTCTGGGTAAACGACTGGGAGGATGGCTACACGATACGCCCTCAACTCTTTTCCAAACTCAAAGCGCTTACGCTCCCGAAGCGAATGCTTCCCCCACATTGGTTTGAGTCCAACCTCGAAGATTTCCTGCCCCCAACTATCGAGACCTTCATCGTACATGGGCTTTGGCTCGAGGAAAGAGATAGAATGTGGTCACCACATGGAATTCTCCGTCGTTTTATCGAGGCAAGACGCTCAAACCCCGATACACTCCCCCGACTTCGCTACCTAGGATTTGCTATCTGTGATTGGGAATACGGTCTGCCCCATGGGTTCCCGGGCAACACCAACGAATTCTTCGGCCCCAACGTATCTGAGCAGATTGAGGACCTGTATGGCGACCTGTTGGAGGTCGGTGTTGAGACAAGTCTCTGGATCGGCACACGTCCCGACGCCATTCCACACATATGGCCTCGCACCAGTCGGTGGTATGTACCCCAGGAGAAGAGGTTGGAGATTTCCGAGACATGTCAAGCACAGCTCAGGAAAATCGGGCGGCGTTGGGGCTCAGCGTTCGCGTCAGGTTTTGTTGAGGAAACCAAGATTGACGCTGATTGGGAGTCGTATCGTGATGAGTGTGGGTCAAGTTGGTGAATTTGAGGTGTGTGTAGTCACTCAGCGAGCATTTCATTGAACTAAGTGTGCATCTATAACTGGACTCACCCGTGAATGTCGTGATCATGCCCAGGTGTGATGCGGATATGTACGCCTGCACCTTCGAGTATTCAATCGAATGGAAATACCCATTATCCTCCTTTCTGGGATACTACCCACGCAGTCAGTCAGCGACGTCTCCTGAGTCGAATCTTAGTGATGCGATTGTTCTTGATTGGTCGCTGGCATGGTTGCATCGGCGATGGAAAGTGCTCGCCCCGGCCTCATACCTCTGACAGCGCAAATCGAGAAGATAGATACAGAACTGTGCTGCTGGTCGAACTCGCATAATTGAGCTTCACCGTCTACTGAACATCACATTCATTCCTCACCATTTCACATCTCCAACTCCTTCTTCTTCTTCATGCTTCTGCGCAAGAACAAGTCTTACAATACCTAGGCAGCATATCCGACCCACTGCAGGGCCTAAAGACTGCGACATATACCAGCGGCCGTTAGCGACCCTTCCCTATTGACTCATCTGCCACGGGAACTGCGCGACAAGATTTACGAGTATGCTCTGGGTATCGTTATGCGCACCGTACATTTCCACGAGATGAAGTGACCCCGAAGCCTGGACCCACCCTGTCATCGAGAGCAAGAGACAACATTTCGCTGCGATATGTCAGTCGGTTGAGGAGTGGACGAGCGACTTGATTGGCGGGAGCACACATCTCTCGTCGGAGGACAAGAGCAACGAGACGTACTTCAGGTTTGTATGCGAGGTGAAGAAGAAGAGCTGAACATGCTGGAGGACATTTGGGATGTTGATAGCTGCGGCAGGATGGCTGTGAAGATTGTTATAGCGAAATGGAGTTTTTAGTACAACCTTGGAATGCTTATCTCCGAGCACGTGACATATCAGCAAGCATGCCACCGGAGCCAGGTGCGCACGTACATTCGCAGTCCACCAAATGGTATCCGGCTCATCCACCCAACACAAACATGCACATGGGCTACCTACATAAATAGCACAGTAATCATTCTTCTCCTCCCACACCAACCCCTCACTTCCCCCTCCGCAACCCCCTCAAAGTCCCCGCAAACCTCCTCCGAGTCACATACACAAACCCCATAAACACCACCGCAAACACCACACTCCCCGCCTCCGTCCTCTGATTCATGCCCGCCTGCTTCTTCGCCTCCTCATAATACCCCTTCACCTTCTCCGTAACACCGTCATCCCTCTCCAGATCAGGCATAGCCATGACCTTAACCACCAACGCCGACCAGCCCGTGAAGTGCTGGGTACGCTGTCCAGCACCTTTAACAGGGTCGTATTGCTCCCAGATATAGCCTGTTTGGAGGTACGAATTGAACACGGTGTGGACGATGTTGCTGCGGAGTTCGATGTAGATCTCGCGGCAGCGTTGTTGTGAGGGCCCGGGAATTTGGGCGAGGTCGAGGAGGTTGGTGAGGAGGAGGTAGTTTATGTTTATCCAGATGGGCGAGCGCCAGTAGTTGTCGTCTTTGCCGTAGGCGTCGTCTTCGGGGCTTAGACTGCGGACGCCGAAGTCGGTCCAGAGGTGGGAGGGGTCGCGGAGGAGGGTTAGCATGGCGGGGAGATGTGGGTGTGAGGGGTCGGTGAAGCCGGTGAGGAGAGGGAAGATGGAGATGTAGCCTTTGTGGCAGACGTGCGTGTGGAGGTCGTTGCGGACTACGGCGTCGCAGTAGGTGTTTGGTTCTTTGGACCAGTGGATGGTGTCGATGTTGGTTTTGACGCCGCGGATGTGGTTTTGGTATGTGAGCGCGTCGTGGGCGTTTTCGGTGAAGAACGCGATGCGTTCCAGTGTTCGTGCCATGACGCCCACCCAGCACAAGGCGTCCAAATGCAACTCCGTGATGTCGGGAGGTTCCGCTCGAGGGTAATCGTCCAACCCGCTGGCAAAGTTCGTTCCTGGTGTTCGACCACGCCACCTGTAGCCTTCATTCAAATTGGCCGATGGAATTGAATGGGCCTCCACATCTCCCGATTGTGACCTCCGGAACCAGTCGTAGTGCTTCTTGAGGTACGGATACGTCTTCGTCACCAAAGCTTTCCCAGTCTCTGCTTTGGCGAGATACAGGGAGTCGTGACCATGATATTTTGTCGTGCCTTTCAGCATATCGATGAACTTTGAGATGACCAGAAACATCGTTGGCGGATTCGCAATGTGTGGAAATTGGGTGACGAACTCAGCAGGCGTTGCACCCTCGGCTTCCGCGCCTAGGATCTGCTCTCTTGCTATCCAGCCATCATCATCCATGAGGTTTAAGAGCCAGTCGCGTATCACCTCGAGAGCGAGATCAGCATCCCATTCAATGACAAGAAAGAGATGGAACCCCTCGTCCCACAGGAATCCTCTAGGAAATGCTGCACGAGATGGCGTATGAGTGAGGAGCTCATACGGGCCTTTCGTCTCCGGTGTTGTATGCTTCTTCGCATCGACCGACTTTTGCCAGAAGTTTGCAGTGGTCTCAGCGTATATGGCCTTCTTCGACGTGTCGACCTTTGCAGTGCCAGTAAAGTAGCCTAGTCCACCTAGCAGATTGGAGAAAGTATTCCGAGAGAAGGCGCGGTGCATGACGGTTGTGAAGGGAGTTTTCGGGGTGAACACTGCGTCGAAGTTCTTGGCGAAGGATGCGAGGGTTTCCTCTAGACTGGTGGTAAGACCGGCGGCTGGAAGGCATTAGCATATGTAGTTCATGGATGCACTTCTCCGTATAATTGGCGGAGGTGAGTACTCACAGGTCATGGCTCGTTTCGCAGTATCACTCGAGTACAGGATGTCGAACTGCTTGAGGTTAGTCGCAGTTTAAACATGTGATCGTGGTGCTGACCTCGAACTCCCCATGGCACACCATCTGCACTAACTGTAAATTGCCGTTGCCCGGAGCGTTGCGCAGTACGATATCATTTGGTCCTGGCTCGGTGCGGTCTTTCGTTTGGTCTTTCAGCGACTCCAAGAAGGTGGCTTCTTGCACATGCTCATCAGCTGGTTGTTCATGACACGATGGGGAGGTTCGAAGCACAGGTAGATGGGATTGAAGATATCATGGCATTCATTGTACTTACATTTACCCTGCCACAGCCTATCTTCCGTAACGTTCAGCGTCTTGATATACGCTATTTCACGTTTCTCATCTGCATTGATGGGCACAGGGATATGAATACCCGCATTACCCAACTTCGGATGCGCAATATTCATATTCACAGCTTGAACCGTCTTCTCATCGGCCTCAAACTGTTGACGCGCCTCGAGCTTGCAGTCGGCACAGGCTTCCATGGCCTCCATGCCAATGTAGAAGACCACGGTAGTCGTGAGATCTTTCGGCGCATCAGGCCTGGGCATGCCCTTGATGCGCAACCCCCAATTCCCCTGGCTCTGGCCTTCAGAGTGCTTTATGAACTCGGTTATGAGGTTTATCTTGTTTCCGACGTCTTCTATCATTTGTCGGCCGCCTTCTCGTGTATCGTATGAGATCCAGCCGTATTTGGCCATGCCGTCGCTCTGGTTCACGTCATGTCGGAGTGCTATAGAACTAGTTAGCGCTGTACGCATATCCTCAAAATGTCTACTTACTCGTCTCTACATCTTCCAGCTTCCCCCACATGACGCCCGCAATGAGACTTTTGGGCATGCGGGCGCGCAGCCCCAGATACAGATTCGGACGATAAGGGCCCCATAGCAGCGATTCGTTGCTAGTCGGTACCCTGTGGTCGGCGGCGGACGCGTGTGGGAGGAGCGTGAAGAGGAGCGCGAGGAGAGCTGGCGGGAGCATGATGACGTCTGGCGGGTGCGACGCGTTCTACGACGCGTTTGACCAATTGCTCTCAAGCTCTTCGGGACGACTGCGGTGGCGCGAGGCTTCGGGGCATATCTCTGCTACGTTGACTTAGCTCTTAGCTGACAGCGACAGCAATGCGCCGGCTATATCGGACATATTTGCCCAGCCAGAGCGGCCTTGGTTCCTGCTGCGTTGTGATTGGATGACGCGCTACGCCATGGCCAAAAGAACTCTACTTCCATCTTCAATCAGTCGTACGCGATAAGAATCACAATTCGCTTTACTCATCGTTCGAAAGATCTACATCCATAATTCGCCTACGATGTGGTTCGGGATAGATACAGCGACCGGTCGTTTCCATCTTATTACCTAGATGCCAACCTTGGAAGGCATTTGTCACCTCCCATGCCCAAGAAACTTCAACTTTTCTGGGGTGCATCTCGGAGCAATCCTAAGAAGGATGTATCACGGAACATGACACCAGTCTTGGCCTCAAGAGACAGCATAAGGCTGAACAGACAGCAAGGATACTGGCAGTTCCAACCCGCCAACCTCCCGCGCGACGTCAGCGGTCCACTCACGCCGCCGAGCCCCCACAATCTGCAAATGCGGATGAGCGAACTAAAAGCCAGCCATCCCGCCTTGGATGCTGGCGATCCCGATCGACTCCAGGATAGTAAGATATAAAGACTTTTACGCGATTATCAACACAAGACAGTTTTTCGGAGCCATTGCAACATTACATCAACATGGAAGAACAAGTGGAGCGCCTAGCAAACAAGGTCTGGGGTATGTGATATTACGAGCTAGAAATAAGAGACACGCATTGACGAGACTGCAGACCAATATCAAGATGTCCCTGCATCAAAGCGCTTGCTAATCGCCGTATCCGGTATCCCAGGGTCTGGTACGTACAGTACACGCACGAACCCCAACCCATCCAACCCGCTGACCACGACCAGGCAAAACAACACTAGCAGCCATCGTGTCAACCAAACTCAACGAGAAACATGCACAGCAATCCCCTGGTACCGCCAATAGCAACCCACTCTCAGCCTTCATACCAATGGACGGCTTCCACCTCTCGCGCCAACAACTCGACGCAATGCCCGATCCCGACAGCGCCCACGCGAGAAGAGGCGCGGCATTCACATTCGACGGCGACTCCTTCTACAGCCTGGTAAAGAAACTACGAGACCCCATATGCCCAGAGAGCTCCACACTCTACGCCCCCAGTTTCGACCACGCGCTCAAAGACCCGGTTGAGAACGACATCGCCATCGCGCCATCCGTTCGCATCGTCATTTTCGAAGGTAACTACTGTTCTTTGAACAAGGCGCCTTGGAACGAAGCTGCGAAGCTCATGGATGAGCTTTGGTTCGTGGATGTGGACTTTGATGTTGCGCGGAAGAGGTTGGTGCATCGCCATGTTAAGGCGGGGATTGCGAGGGACGAGGAGGAGGCGGGGAAGAGGGCGGATGAGAATGATCTTGTTAATGGGAGGGAGATTGTGGATTTGAGGCTTGAGGTTCATGAGTTGGTTAGGAGTGTGGAGGATGGGACGTGGGCGCCTGAACAGCAGGGTGTGGGGGATGGGGCGGATGAGGGGAGTAAAGGGGGGATGGCGGGACGGGTATGATGATTTGTTTGCTGATATTTAGCATTGGCAGTGGGTTGCCTGGCTTTCTTCGCTGTTTTCGGCCCCCAAGTATAGACGCTGCAATACCGCGCACTCATGATCTCTGCGTGGAAACCCTGATAGTCCTCAAGACTGTTCCCTTCTCATAGTAGGACGTGTCTCTCGTATCATCGCATTCGTGCACCTCCGCATCACTACCAACAATGCCCTTTGCCCACGCCTCCACCGTCGCTTTTTCCTCAAAAGGTTGATCCGAACTGTCCAATTCGCAGTGCTCGCACACGTTACTCTGAAGTTCAACAGTCAGGCCTCTGCAACACCCACGAAGTCCTTCTATCTTGCCATCTAGGCTCTTTCTTCGCTTTTCCCTTCTCTTCTTATTATGTGGGTCCGCTTCCGTACGCACATAACTGCACACCTGGCAGAAGAACGCCACTTCACAGACGAATTTAACGTCTTTGAGATCTGGTCGGAGTCGCTGCAGGTATCGCACAAACATGGTGTCGACCTCGTCCGGCGCAAACCACAGATCATTCGCGGCGCCTGTAGCCCCTTGCCAATTCAACGTGATTTTCCATGTCATTTCGACGTTCTTGATGCTGTTGTTGAAGAGAAGTGTGTTTTTATACTCGCTGCGGTCCACCGGGTTCGGTGGTGCACGATAACATGATTTCGCACTGAAAACTCTGCGGCGAACCTTTGGTGTTAGGCTTACTCTTCGTTTTGTTCTTCCATATTCTGTGGTTGGAACATATGTCTGCGTCCTGTAAAAGAGCTCAAGCGCTTCCCCAAGAATCGTTTTGCACGAGAGTAGCCACTCGGGAAGGCCCACGTAGTGGTCATCATGATATCTCGAGGGGTACTTTCGGTTTTTGGCATCGATGGCGAGGTTACGGTAATGAAAGGTAGTTTCATCGGAACCGAAGGCGTGCTCCCAGATCATGTCGCGCAATTCGCGGGGCAGGCGAGTGAAGAGTGGTGACTGCTCATTCTGAGTGGTGATGAGTCTTGATCGTTCAAGATCCTCTTTTGTGCTGCGTTGGCGGCGCTTACGGGGGACGTAGGGTCCGTCGTCGGATGAGTAGCGTTTTGCGTTGCGGAGATGCATGTTGAGAGGTGTTACTATCTGGCGAGAACCTGACAGGAATGTGTGAGACGACCTCGGGAGCGTACGCCGCGATGGGGGATTGTTGTAGAGAGAAGAAGACATGGCTTCACAAGTGGGATCGAGGTTTAAGTAGCCGTCGTATTGGTATAGAGCTAACTGGTTGTGGCTAGCGTCATATCCCCGTTGGAGACCGAGCCCCTGGAGGCGTTAATATGGACGACTGTATTGCCTGGAACTGCAGCAGGCGTCTGTCGACTATCGATACAGCCTCAGTGACTCCTTTGTGTCTGATCTAGGTACCATACACAGTTATGTGCTGTTCCTCGATGCGTTTTCTTCCACCTTCCGCGCAACGGTCGTCACATGTCGCACCCACACCAAGTCCGGCTGATGAGGCGTCCAGGGCTTCCAAACATCGAGACGACCCAGATCGTCCCAAGATGAAGCCCCACCCATACCGACAAGCCTCATTGCACACTTCTCCGCATCATCCATAATCATCAATGGCGTGCCACCCTTCTCAGGATCTGACCTAACCACGACAGTAATCTTGACTTTACGAAATCTCTCTCTCCAGTCTTCCTCCCACTGACGGGCGAGGTTGTGGGATTTGTAGTTCCTATAGTAGTACTCGGTTTCGACGTGGTACCAAATCATCTCCAAACGCGCATCCTCCAGAAGTAGGTTGTCCATCAGCTTGAGGAAACGAGCAGTCAAATCACAAAAGATATCCTTGTTCTCAAGCCAAAATTCCGGAGCGTGATATCCGGGGACCAGCTTGACAGTTCTTACGCCACCAGGAGTGAAGACCAGCGAGTTCGGTAGTCCAGGCAACTCATTCTCGGGGGATGTTGGTCGACCAAAGGGTTGGAAGGCGTAGGTGCGGGCGATCATGTCTAGGAGCTCGTAACAAATCTGCTGGCTAGACAGCGACCATAGTGGGAGACCTCGCTTAGTTCGTTTCAAGCGCCGGACGCCTAGGTAACCTTCGGTGTCCTGTGTTGCAACAATGATGAGCGTATCCACGCGGAATGTGAGATCCAGACCATCAAGTAGCTCCAAGTAGATCTGGTTTCGAATTTCGCGTGGGAGATTCAAGAGGGCGCTTCCTTCCTGACAAGGAATTTCCGAGACATTAGGACGAGCCTTTCGGGCTTTGGTCATCAGACGCTTCGAGGAGCGAGTGCCTTTTACCGGCGACGAGGCGCGTTTCTTGGGTGGTGCTTTCTTATCGGAGGCCATTTTGTCGTCTGGATGATATGCAGGCAGTAGGTTCGAGTGGCGAGGAGCGATTGTAGCAGCCAGGCCGAGCAATGAGTGAGCTATGAGGTCGAGTTGGGTGATGGGCGAGCGTCGATCGTTGACTGTCTGTCCTGCGTAGGTCAGAAGATCCAGAGGTACCGGATTTTATATGCGAAACCATCCGAATTCCAGCGCTAGAAATTCTCGTGATCGCGGGCACGGCCCTCTTCTGGTAATGAAGGAAAGCGCGACGAATGCTGCCTGGGTCACCCTCTTCGTGACCCGATTAAGAAGTCGCGAACACCGCGCATCTTACCAATTCTCCTGGCTTCCTCAAATCAACTCATTGCCAACTCAGAACCCACAATGAACTCAACATGCACAAACCGCGCCAGCATCGAGGACACCTCAAACCTCGACCACCTCGAAACATCCAAGTCCACCGCGGCGGCTAAATCAGCCCTCATCTCATCACATAACCTCCTTCTCGACCTCCCAGCGGAGCTTCGAGAACAGATTTACACCTACGTATTCGGCGCTTCCCCCCGCGCATCTACCGCCAGCAAAGAGACCTGCGTCCAGGCTTCAGTGCGCGACTTCGATACTCCTTCCCGCTACTATCCCGGATATGCAATCATCGGTCTACCCAAATGGTTGCTAGCCAACAAACAGATCCACGCCGAAGCCATGGCTGTATTCCGCCGATGGCGTACGTTCGTGTTCGATGACCCGAGACCTGTGATGGAAGATTTAACTTTGTTGGACGAATCGCGGGCACTACCTGCTTTCAACAGTCTGACTTATGGCGGCAGCGGCAATGTTGATAGCATTGTGTTCCAACCTGGCCGCACTGTGCGGTTTAAACTGCACTGGCCTGTTCGTCCCAAGTACACGCGACGCGAAATCGCACGTTTTCTCGAGAAAGCGAAAGAGGATGACACCGAATTTCTCGATTGTATCTATCATGGACTTGGAGAGAACGCGTGTTTGGACCTATACTGGGATCGTATGTGGTGTCGAAGCCACTATTACGGTGCGGAGTGGCTGGAGGGCGAAGAAGAGTTGATGGATTGTTTTGATGAGAGGTGGAGTGGGCGGTTCCGTAAGGTTTGCGTCCATGTTACGTATGGAGGAGCGGAGTGGACCTTTGCGCAAAAGATGATGAAGACTGCTAGGAGATGCTCGCGGCGACTCGTGGGTATCACTGCAGGAAAGGACGCAGGTGTGCGTTGGACTAGGAAGGAGGTGAGACCGGCGGTTAGTCCCATCCACCTCAGCGATTGGGAGTCGACATTGGTGATCGAGCGGAAGATTTGAGGTGCTGGCTTGACTGGGCGAGATGTTAGTTTGAAGGCTTTGGTGGCCGGCACGAGAACTTACTCCCGAAGTTTGTATATTTCGTGAACGATCTCCCTCATCCAGCTGATCTTTCAACCGTAACATACCTCTTGATGCGGCCGTAACCAAACGGCCTATCGCCAAGATTCCTCACCTCTTCCCTCCATCTCACGCTCGACCCATCCTCGACCGTCTCTCCGTCTCCATCACACCCCCCGCCTCCCCTAGCAACTAGTCTCTTCGCCGCCCGTTCCCCCAATCCTGCCACTATCTCTTTCGCCATCGACTCATCCACCCTACTATCCACTCTAATCCGCACACGTTCCAACCTGCCCACCCAGCGCTCCAACGCCTCATTCCTAAGAACGACTTCATCACCCGACAAGAGGCCAGAAACGTTGTAAGTCCAGTGCATGTGCAGCTCTTTGACAGCTGTACCAGCCTGGTGCAGGACGTTCAACATCTCCTCATCAAAAGGCCCAAGTTTAACCACCACCGTCCTCTGCCGCTGCTCCCTGCGCGCTCCCGATATAGCCATCTGTCCGTCCAGTGTAGGGTCTACATGCCACCGCGCAAGCCCTAATTCAGTCGTGACTTCGGTATTCGAATGTTGTGCTAGCTCGTCCGGGTGCGCGTCTTTGAAATAGCTTAACGACCTTACATTGAAAACTACTGTCTTGACAGCCGCAAAGACGAGCCTGTTCAACACGTCATCCGCGGATAGTTCCCTGAGACGTGAATTCCGGGCGAGGCCGAGGGCGGGGTGATATGAGGTGAATGCGTACTCTCTTGACAGTACGTTCATGCCTTCTCTCAAAATTTGTGTGCATGTCATCAACCAGATCGGCAGGCCCTTTTTTCGGGGTTGTGATATGGCGTTACCTTTGTGCACGGTTGTCTTGGGGATCGCGTAGAAGGACTGAATGCGAGGAGTGCTTGTGAGTGAGGCTTCGATTGTGAGCGAGTTATATGAGAAGGTGTAGATGAAGTTGCGTAATTCGGCGGGCAGGTTGAAGAAGAAACATGGTGTTGGTGAGGTGCTTGGAGAGCTGTGGGCGATATGTATTGCCGTGTTTGTAGTTTTGTTTAGCATGCTCAGGAACTGCCCTCAATCTGGGCCAGGATAGGCGCGGCCTGGTAGTAGTAGTGTTGCTGAGGGATGCGGCTGCTGTGGGACAGCGGCTTGTGACTAATTCTGGAAGTAAGAAGGGTTAAGTAGAAAAAGTACGTCGGGGCTTAGAAGAAGTAGCTTGTGAGATGCTGAGAAGCTTTCGTTGTAGGTGCGCATGCTGAGGTATCTTGATGGGGCAGGCATCAGCGAGTCACGTGCTCCAACATCCACTAGCGCATCTTTCTTCCAGACACGCGCAAGTCATCACCATGTAATTACACAGCCAAAACTGAGTTTTCCAGTAATCATATTGCTACGATAATCTTCTACTCAAACAAGCATACACGCTCGCGGCCGTGAAAGTCCCAAGTCCAGCAGTTATGCAAGAGCACCCGGAACATGCTCCGGTCTCTGCAAAACCCACTCATCCCCTATCAAACATACTACACAAAGAAGTGAAGAACGTGCCTGTGCTCTCCAACTTCATATGCAAAGGGAAAAAAATGTTTAGCCATGAGGCGTTGTGAGTGCCGATGCAAAAAGGTGCTCGGCCGGCCATGTGATGGGGAAAGCTCGCTTCATCCGGGAACGCCGCATCCGACTCCGTAAATGACGATGAGAACCGGGTTCAGGCCGTTCGAAAAAGGGTGGGTGCGTATGTATACATTTTGGGCACCCGTCATCCAAGGTTGCGCCAAATGAGTGCAGCAAAAGGAAGGCAAAGGGGGAGCGCGCAAAAGTGCTAGCGACAAACGGGTGTATGCCGTCTATGCCTTGACTGCGCCGCCCTCCTCGACGTTCTCGTTGTTCTCAAAGTCTGACGCGGAGGTCTCGCGGTTCAGGCTCGTCTCGCGGTGCAGGAAGGTGTGTTCCTTGACGGGGCTGCCTGCCAACTCGCCTTGACCGTTGGCGGTGACGCTGTCTCTGTGGCCGTTGCCATTGCCGTTGCCGTTCTGGCCGGTGGGCGTGGGCGGGGCGATGTGTGGGATCTTTTCGGGGTTGGGGTGCTCGCGGCCGACTTGGGTGACGCCGACGTCACCAGCTTTGCCGGCCTTGGAGAGGGCGTAGTCGCCGCTGTCGAAGTACTTGCGCTCCTGTGACTAGTTTAGCAGGGACGCGGATGCGAATGTTTCGCAGGGTCTCGTACCTTCAGCTTGTTCTGGAGCAAGTCCTTCTTATTGGGCAGCTTGCCGTAGAGACGGAAGAGCTTGGCCTCCTGCTCCGACATTTTCTAAATTGCTGTTAGCTAGACATATTCCCAGAGGGCGCGCATGGCTTCTGTGCGGCTATGACGTACGCTGACATCGACCTTGTTCTGCTGGTGCGGGTTCATGGTTGCGGTGGTGGTGATTGTGGTGTTGCGGATCGCAAGTGACGTTCGTCAGAGGGGCAGCTGCTCGCGAAGGGCGCAGAGTGTCTGTCGAGGGGATTCTTTGTTGGAAGGTCGACACAGAAAAGGGTCAAGGGTCGCAATTTGTTTAAAAGTTGCTGTCGTTGGCTCGCGCTGACCACTTTGGGCGAGTACCGTTACCCGTTATGTGACAGGGACAGGGTGAATAGATGTGATTGATCCGGCTTCCAGCGCTGACGATTGGGTGCCGACAAAGCTCGGGCGTGTGTCTTTGCTGCTGCCTGACAACACAACAACGTCGACGTGTTATGACTCGCTTGGCTTGTGGTTCTGGTGCTGTTGAAGCGACGATGTTTGGGTGGGAGTGGGAGGAGTGCCCCTCTATCCAGCTCGACTATGCGATAAGCCTGGATCGCCCGAGGTTCCAGCTGCTCGGAATGCTGCACGAGATCAATCAAGCAACAAAGCAAAAAACAAAAAAGGTGATGCTGAGAGCTGCGGAAGGTCCAGTGCGCTCAGTAGAGGCAGGATGTGAACAGTTTGGGTGATGTAATAGACTTGGGTGTTGCTGTCTCTTCAATTGCTTCGCTCGAGGTTGTCACTCAAGGAGGGGCAGATGCAGCACATATGTAGGCGACGAGTGGGCCGACGTGAACAATCCCCAGAACGTGGCTTACTTAACGGATGAATTGACGCAACTCGCACAAAGACACCAAGGCAAAGCAGCCGTTTCCGCGAAAGTGTAACCAACCGGCCCTTACGCGCGTTGGTCGGATGCACGCTGCACGCTGGATTGCCGTAGACCTTACCAGACGCGGCACCTTCACAACGTCACGCGTGCACACCATTGGCCTCTGAGCCCACCTTGATCGCCAGGGCCCAGCTCGAAAGAGCTTGCCGTGTCGGTATTTTGTGCCATTGGAGTTTGGGCGCGGCGACGTCACATGGAACACTGCTTGGACTGAATCACGATGCACTTTTTTTATCTTGCAACTACGAAAGCATGCTTCCCCGCTTACCACGATAGACGGTCGCTTAAGTGTGATAGGCTGCTTCGATGCGCTAGTTCTAGACTTTATCAAACCCTGAAGGTCAGCCATGCTCCCCACCACCACCTACTTTGATTAGCGAGATACTACTGCAGGGCTTCAAGGTTCTCACCATCGATCCAGAACACAGGAAGCAAGACACGACATCGAGCCTGAACACATCTTACAGAGCCCCGCCTGTTGAGTAATTCGCTCAACCACTGCAGTAAACTATCACGCCAAAAAATACACAAGACCGGGAGCGCATCCCACCTCCAATCACAGAGATCCCGAAAATGGCTGGCACCGGCAAGACCTTTGTGGTGGAACATCTGGACCCTGAGCTCGAGGAATGGTCATCCCTTGAGTACTCCAGTATCGCGGCGGAGTCACATGCATCCGGCGCACAGTTCTTGCTGTCTTCAGTGCCGGCTTCGTTGAAGCTACCCGCCAACCTACAGGGCGCGAAGGGACTCAATGTCGAGACAAGAGGTATTGAAGAAATCTATGCCGACAAGAAAGACAAGGTGTGCCTGCTGGATCCTGCCGCAGCCAAAGACTTGAGCCCGGAGGATGGCGAGACTTTTGACATTTTCTTGTTCGGCGGTATACTTGGTAAGCATCCGCACTTATCCAGAGAAGAAATGTGATGGAAGAGCTGATTCTTGATTAGGAGACGACCCACCAAGAGGTGTGTATTACTGTCACCATTCTTCCAAATGTGCACAGTTGACTGATTGACTCATAGACCGTACTTCGGAGCTGCGCAAGAAAGGATATCAAGGACGTCGCCTGGGACCAGTACAGATGACGACTGACACAGCAGTACGTGTCACGAGGATTTGCGTGCAAGACAAGGGTATGCCAAACAGTTCAGACGCTGATGCATGTTGCTGACGAGGCGCAGTACCCGTCGACAAGATCCCGTACATCGACCATCCTGATCTCAAGATCAACAAGAACGAGAGCACGCAGATGCCGTTCCGCTACGTCAAGGACGACAATGGCGAACCTATCATGCCCAAAGTAAGCGTACTCGACGTTGCCATGCCTCCATACGCGATATTAATCGGATGCACAGGGAATGCGTGAGCTGATCGTCAAAGACTCAGCCAAGAGCCTGAACGATCTCTTCTGAACACGGGCTGCCTTCGCATCTCGGGCGCGCATCTTCGCGTACCAACAGCACGGAAGATGAGCATGCGCCACTGTGGCACACAGTCATCAACGATCATTGACATGTACCCCTTGCGGGAATTCCAAAAAAGCATTTCGAGGATTAGAAAGAGGTCCGCGGTGTAGTACTAGGCGGGACTCTAGCTCTCTGTCGGGGCATCGACCAGACGGACCGAATCGGATGCTGTGGTGCTCTAGAACGTCTTTCACGTTGGCGCGGAATGACGGCATAACGAGTTGGTGCTAGAGGGATAGTAGTCTACGTAGTCCAAAGAGTTATTGTCAGCCCGGCGAACCTTGGGATGTGAGATTGACAACTGCATGCGAACATCGGCGGCCAGGGACGCGTGTACATTTTATTTGGGGTTCGCATTCGGAAGATTTGCGGCCTGAGGACGGAGCTGACACATGTGTGAAGCATGAGTGAACGCTGCATCGTGTCAGCCCTGGAGATGCTGGGGCGCGATGCGCGTTCTCGAGACGCGGAGATGGCAGTAGCCGGAATGGGCACTGTGGCGTGTGATTGGCCGTGGGACGAAGCTTGGACGGTACCCCAAAGATGTACCTCAACAGGCATCTCGCTATAATATTGATATCAGTTAACTTTCTTCGCTCGTTCTCGACTGTTGAATGAACAAGACCATTCGCTGAAATTGCCATTCCCCTTGTGGATCGCTCGCGTGTCTTGCGTCTCACGATCTACATTGACAGGCCCCTGTTCTGGATCCCAACTCGGACTCGTCAGCCGCCGCCGCAGTAGCCACCTAAGCTGTACTCTGGAGTCCGATCTTCTCGCATCTCAGCGCCTATACCCTACACTGTGCCAGGCTGCGCATTCACCTATCACTACTCTGTCTGCACTCGCTGTGCCCTATTTCCCTTCACTTCCCATGATATAGCGACTGCGCACCGCAACCTCCGCGGCCTCAACTCCGAAACGCGGCCTCACTATGGCCTCCTCACATTTTCCGCTGCGATGGCGGACGGCGCTCCTGGGTGGCCTCCTGGCGACGGTATCATGGCTACCGAGCATAATGGCGCAGGAGAAGACGCAGGCCGACTACTTCATACACGACCTGCCCGGTGCGCCAAAGCCGCTGCTTAAGATGCACGCAGGGTAAGCAGACTGGGAGAGGCATGCGCACACATATGGCAATACTAACTCCATCAAATAGGCACATCGAAGTCGACGCAGAGAACAACGGCAACCTCTTCTTCTGGCACTACGAGAACCGCCACATCGCAGACAAGCAGCGCACTGTATTATGGCTGAACGGCGGACCGGGCTGCTCCTCGATGGACGGCGCCATGATGGAAGTCGGCCCATACAGAGTGCGCGAAGGCGGCAATCTCGAATACAACAACGGCTCATGGGACGAGTTCGCGAACTTGCTCTTCGTGGATCAGCCCGTCGGCACTGGCTTCAGCTACGTCAACACCAACAGCTATCTCACGGAACTCGACCAAATGGCCGACCACATGATTATATTCTTGGAGAAGTGGTTTGCGCTATTTCCCGAATACGAGCATGACGATGTGAGTGGCTTGACTAAGTGGACCCGCGGGATACTGACATATGGTAGTTCTACATTGCCGGTGAATCGTACGCTGGACAACACATTCCCTACATCGCTCGCGCTATCCTCAAACGAAACAAAGAAAACCTCTCCAAAACACCATGGGCACTCAAGGGTCTCATGATCGGAAACGGATGGATATCACCAGTCGATCAGTATCTTGCCTATATACCCTTTGCCTACCAGAATGGACTCATGCGGGCTGACACCGACTCGGCAAGACGCGTCGAAGAGCAACAGAGGATATGTGTCAAAAAACTCGAAGAAGGCGGCATGAACACCGTCGACACAAGCGAGTGCGAGCAAATCATGGTCAGGATTCTAGAAGAGACCAAGAACAAGAAAGCCGACACGATGAACCAGTGTCTTAACATGTACGACATCCGTCTCCGTGACGACTCATCTTGTGGAATGAACTGGCCCCCGGATCTTGCGCAGGTCACTCCCTACCTCCGCCGCCCAGACGTCATTCAGGCTCTTCACATCAACCCCGACAAGAAGACTGGCTGGCAGGAGTGCAACGGGGCTGTTTCTGGCCATTTCCGTGCCAGGAAGAGCGAGCCTGCTGTCAAGTTCCTACCCGAACTCATCGAGCAGGTTCCAACTCTGCTGTTCTCTGGTGACAAGGACTTCATCTGTAACCACGTCGGCACAGAGGCCATGATTGGCAACATGAAGTGGAACGGCGGAAAGGGTTTCGAAGCATCCCCAGGTGTGCAGAACGCAAAGCAAGACTGGATGTTCGAAGGCGAGGCCGCTGGAACATGGCAGGAGGCGCGTAACCTCACATATGTTGTCTTCTACAACTCCAGCCACATGGTTCCTTTCGATTACCCCAGACGCACTCGGGACATGCTCGATCGCTTCATGGGCGTAAACATCGAGGCGATTGGTGGTGCTCCTGCCGACAGCCTCATTGATGGCGAGAAGGGCCCGCTGACCAGCGTTGGCGACCACCCCAACTCAACGCAAGCCGAAGAAGATAAGACCAAGGAGCTCAAGGCCGCAGAGTGGAAGGCCTACGCTCGCTCCGGCCAGGTCGCACTCGTCGTTGTCGTCATCGTCGCCTGCCTCTGCGGCTTCTTGTGGTGGCGCAGCAGGCGCACAACCAGCGCATACAAGAGCACCGACAATGACGAAGGACGCGAGTCTCTTCTCACCGGTATGGGCCTCGACAACTTCCGCAGAAAAGAACGCAGACAGGATCTTGAAGCTGCCGACTTCGACGAACGGGAGCTCGATGATCTCGATGATGTGCCAAAGAAGCCGGGTAATGGCTATGCGAGCGTGGGCACGGAGAAGGGTCGGGAGTCGCACAATGACTCTACGTTCTCTCTGGGTGTTGACAGTGACGATGAGGAGGCTAGCTCGAGCGATCGGGGCAGGAGAAAGGAAGCTTCGTGATAGATTGGGATGTTTGTAACGGCGCTTCACAAATATTAAAGGATAGGATTATAGCATTGCAGGCGTATTAGGATGCCAATTTACATGACTTTGCCTTGCCAGCATATACTTGGTATATGATGGTTGGATCATGGTGACGCGCATAACTAGTTATTGCCCCATCCCACGTGGACTTGCATATACTGAGTATATGGAGGCCTCCATTGATTTGGGTATGTGGAGACTTAGGCGGCTGAAGCCTGGTTGATGTTTGCTAGTGCTGCACTCGGGGGTGGGTCTGGTCGATGCTGCCTTGAGAGCACGTGAGTGCGGGACTAGCGCGACCGCGTTCCTGCCGTCCCAAGGCGCGTCATCTTCAGCCACGACGCCTCGACTTCAGCAAAGCGGCGACCCATGCGCACCACATCGTAACAACAACAATGCCTGCGTACGTACAGAATTTCTACGCGTTCCTCACGCACTGTTTCCCGACATCAACAAAGTCCGCTAACAACGATGCAGGCCAGGCGACCAATACAACGGCGGCAACGTCAAGAACCCCTTCGAAGAACGCGTCGTAAACGGCTTCACAGCAAAGGAAATCGCGACATTACAGAGTCGGCTAAATAAACAACTCGGTCCGGAATACATATCGCAACGGCCGGGTAATGGCGGTGGTAAGGTGGCGTACCTGGAGGGGAACAAGGCGATAGCGCTTGCGAACGAAGTCTTTGGGTTCAATGGATGGTCAAGCTCGCTGGGGCAGGTGCAGATCGACTACGTATGTTTTGGTCTATCTGAGAGGCAAATGCATACTGACAAAGACAGGTCGATGAGCATCAAAACGGCAAGGTCAGCTTGGGTCTCTCAATAGTAGTGAGGATCACACTGAAAGATGGCACATATCACGAGGTAATGAGGTCGCCCTTTGCATCTCACCCTTGCTAATATCGAGTTAGGACATTGGCTACGGCTCAATAGAGAACGGCAAAGGCAAAGCAGCATCATTCGAAAAGGCCAAGAAAGAGGCGGCAACAGATGGCTTGAAGCGCTCGTTACGCACGTTCGGCAATGTCCTCGGCAACTGCCTATACGACAAAGAGTATCTCAAGAAGGTCCAGGTTATGAAGGTCAAACCCATCAAATTCCAAGAGGACAACCTCTACCGACATAACGATTTCAAACCGCCACCCCAACCTGAAGAGCAAGCGGTGGTCAAACAGGAGCCGCACAAGACACCGGTTCGACCCAACCAGGTCCTTCGCACGCGTACAGATCACCTGAACAACGAGTCGTTCGGGGCTGATTTTGACGACGATGCGGACGAGAACTTGTTCGATGGAGTTGATGTCTCAGAGGGCCATGGCGACGAGTTCTCATTGTCAGAGACATTGTCCGCCCCGGAAACAGCAGCACCGCGTGCTATACAGCCAGCGAAACCAAATGGTGTATCGTCTGGTCGCACATCACCTGTCCGCAACACAGGACCCCCTCGCCAGCCCAACGGCAGACCTCCACAAGCCGGACGTGGTCAACCTGGTGTGCAACAACAACAACCAAACCAGGCACCCGGTAGACCCGCCCCTCACATGCAGAACGGAAGACAGCCACAAACTCCTGTTCAACAGCAGCCTCGACCGGTGCAGAATGGCGGTCGCATGGCCCCGCCAGCAATAGACAACGGTGCTGCCTCGAGACCCGTAGCACAGCAGCCCCAGAACCAACAAGCCGCTCCTAACAACCAACCTCTCCGACCAACCCCACCCCAAGCACAACAACCACCGAACCAAGCACGACCAGTCCCACAAGCCCAAGATACAACCACACCCGCTCAAAACGCACCTCCGCCCAACCACCGACCCCCCGTAGGCTTCGTAACCTCCCGCGCCGCCGAGCTCCTCCAAGCCTCAGACTCCGCCTCCTTAACCAACCTCCCCTCCTTCAACCCCAACGCCGACTCGCCCATACCGAAAGAAAAACGCACCCCAGGTGTCGACCACGGGGCCAGCAAACCTATCAAACGCGACGCCGTCGGTGCACCACCCGCCCCTCAACCACCACCCCAGCGACCCGGCGTAACATCAAACGGCTCCTTCAACCGCCCCAACGTCGTAAACCCACACATGCAACCTGATCGCCGCATTGGCATGCCCGGCGCGCCCAACTACGCCATGAGTCCTAGTGCGAATCGTGGCCAGTACAAGCCGCCTACTTTCAACGGTGCGGGGCCTGGTACTGGCAATCCTGCTGGTGGTGCCGGTGGTCCTGGGGGTGTGAAGAGAGAACGAGCCGCGTTGCAGGATGTTAGCAATGTGGGTGTTAATGGGAATGGGGGCGTGGGGAGTGAGGGGCCGGAGGCGAAGAAACAGAGGGTTGATGCGCCGGCTGGTGTTGAGAATGGCGGTGTTGCTAGTACGTGAGGTACCAGTGTGCTTTTCACGCGGCTGCTTTTATACTGCCGTGTTAATGGACAGGGCGTTATTCTGGTGGTAAGGGCGAGGGTGTCTTGGCGTTATGAAAAGGATGATGAGACGGTACTGTTTTAGCGGGGATATGTCTTTTGGGGTTATCATTTCTTTCGAAGTGGGTAGTGTACATGAGCGTTTCTGTCGTGGAAGGAGTAGAGGAATATGATACATTGATACCAGCCATTACGGAGACATGATTGTGTTCAAGGTCGCTGCTTGTTGGGCTTCGTCGGGAAAGCACCAATTTAGATATGATTTGACTGTGCGCAGAAGCGACGCATCTTAGAAAAGAGTTTGAGAGTCATTTACTCCATTAGTCTCGATGGTACTATCACACACACTTCCCCATGTCCAGCTACCAGCTATCCCGAACAATATCTCTCGACGCCCTTTGCATAGAACTCGCTTTCTCTGCATCTCATCTAACCCTCCTTCAGAGCTTAGCGGCAAAGCACTCATATCCCCTCTCTTCTTCATCCCCTGTTGGCATCAAGCCATTCCGCTCAACCAGCAGCCTCACGGTAAAAGCTAATCGAGTTATTCCCCCCAGCCAACGCAAACATCTCACTCTTGCCCGCCGCTTTCGGCAGCCACTTTGCGCTCCAGAGCGGTTTGTCGCCGTGGGAATGCGTGGCTACACAGGATCGCGTTTCTATGCGCCAGACTTTTGCTTTGGAGTCGTGGGATCTAGGCAAACACATGAATGTTAGTAAGGGACCTGACCAGACCAATAAGAGGAAGCATGTAACTATATGACGCAGCGATGATATGGTGTTGGGATATTAGGGTGACTTACCCAGATAGCAAATACTCGCCCGTATCACTCCAATCCAGACTTAATACCCACCCGCCGTGGCCAGTGAAGTTTGCGACTTGCTCGCCTGATGTGACGTCGTAGAGAGCGATGATGCGTGCGTCGCCGCCTGCAGCTAGTAGTTTTGACGCGGGAGAGAAGGATACGGCGCGGACGGGGTGGACGAGACCGGAGAGGGAGTGTGCGAGGCGCCCGGTTTCGTTGTTGAAGACGTAGATGGAGCCGTTTTCGTGGCCGGAGGCTGTGTACGTGCCGTTGCGGGACTGTGAGTGGGTAGGTTAGTATGGGTTGACGGTGTGGGATGGAACAAGGAAGGGAGACGTACCAAGTCCACAGATAGACCGAAGCTGCCTTTTGTTTCGTACTCGCGTATCCGAGGCATACCCTCATCTTTGTTGAGGCTCCAGACGTTGATCCTGCCGTTGATGCTGGTGCTGGCTAGGTACTGGCCATCTGCACTCAGCGCAATGGCCCATATCTCACCGGGCTTGTTCTGGTCTGCAGTACTTGTCAGTTCTTTCCTCTTTCTACAACACCACTTCCTGCGATCTCCCAAAGAAAGCATGGAGGCGTACCCACCAACAATCTCCCCATCCTCACTCCACACGCCCTCCTCATCTTGACTCCATATCTTGACTTTGCCCTCGAAGCCTGCGCTCGCGGCCCGTCGTGCCTTCTCTTCCCGTGCGGTTACCAAGTGGTGGATGCCGAGTGGATGCGCCTTGTCGAGTGTTTGTATTACGGGGAATTCGGCGTTTGTGATATCGTACACGTTGATACTGCTTGAGCCCGAGGCGGAGAGGAGTTGGGTGCTGGTTGGCGCTACGGCGAAGATGTCGCTTGCTTTGGGATGCGCCGAGTCGACCGTGTGGAGGGTGAGATATTGTTTCGACTGGGGTCGTTAGAATGGTGTTGGGGGTAATACAGAAGCTGCATACCATGGTGACTTATCTGCAGCTCCGACAACCTGTGTTCTGGGCGCGACTATCGTGAAATGCGCGGAGTTTGGAGCTGAGAGCTAAATTCCAGCTCGATGTCGTCAGTACGGGCAACACGAAAACGCGCCGCCATCCCACTTGAGCCCCACCAAACACCAACGAGGACCCCTAGCTTGACCGCCAATCACACCCCGCTGCGCCCGACAGCTCCCCATCCACGACTAGGCATGCCATTGACTCTCTGGCAATTCCCCAGGATCTTGTTGAAAGAGTCACGAAGCGGCAGCCTAAAGCTACCCTCCCATCTACGCCTGACTCACCCTTCGCTGCCATCCCTCCACACAAAACCCACGTTCACAACACTCCCCACTCGCACCTTCACCACCCACCCCTCCACAATGGCACCCACCGACCCCGTCCCCGCCTCCAAAGACGCCCTCTCCGCCAACCAACCCATCGTCATCTCCGGGCCCTCTGGCGCAGGCAAATCCACCATCCTAAAGCGTCTCTTCGACGAGTTCCCCGGCAAATTCGGCTTCAGCATATCGCACACTACGCGCGGACCCAGAGGAGAGGAGCAAGATGGCAAGGAATACTACTTCGTGACCAAAGAAGAGTTTTTGGATTTGGTAGAGAAGAAGGGGTTCGTGGAGCATGCGCAGTTTGGTGGGAACCACTATGGTACGAGTGTCAAGGCTGTGAACGACATTGCCGAGAAGGGCCAGATTTGTATTCTGGATATTGAGATGGAGGTAAGTCTTTGCCCACTGTTTGGTACAAAGCGCATCTTTGCTGACAGTGTTGATTCTAGGGCGTTAAGCAAGTCGCAAACCACCCCACCTTCCCTCGCCCGCGATTCTTGTTCTTGCAGCCGCCGTCTATGGAGATTCTGGAGAAGCGGTTGAGGAGTCGCGCGACGGATAAGGAAGAGGCTATCTTGAAGAGACTCAACCAGGCCAAGGTCGAGATGGAGTTTGCGCATAGTGGACAGGCGCCGCACGACAAGATTGTGATCAACGACGATCTGGACAAGGCGTACAAGGAGGTCAAGGAGTTTGTCGTTGGCAGCGAGGCGTAAAAAGCTTCACAGATGATACCACAAGAACGAGTCAAGAATGCGAAGAGATGCAAAAGGTGTTATAATTAGATTCTTTTTTTCAAATTATGACTATCTAAGCCATAAGGTTCATCAGATACCGTCGTAGAAAATTCAGCAAAGGCCGTGATACCACTTTGGGATTACACAGCCTCAGAGCTTGACTCTATTTCCATTTGTCTCATCATATGAACCGTGTATGGCTGGATGAATCTGGCTTGTTCGACCAAGCGCGTAGTAGCCCATCAACTCCGACCGTTGTCAGAGAGCGTCTACTCTCAGATCCGAAAAGTGTGTGGGTGAATGAACGTTCCTCGCCTCAAGAATAAGCCCCATTGAGTTACCATCCGTGACACCTTGTTTGACCAAAGTGCAGGAAGGCAATCGCATAACCATAAACTGGACGAGAAGACCCTCCATACCTGGCGCTTCCCGATGTCTCCCTCCTCCTCCCAGTATTGCAGCGAACCTCAGCACGTGAGCAAGGTAGCCAACGGACTCATATCATCATCCAGGTGCCAGCCCCTCCACCCACGGCCGCGGAAAGCCAACCAAAAGGGAGTGCGAACGGGTAAAGAGACGCGGAAAGAGTCGTAGTCGGTAGTGGAAGCCGCGGCTTCTATGGCGGTTCGTTGCTGAAAGTGCGATCGCGAAAGATCGTTGTCCGGGGACTTTCTCCCAAAGCGCGAGGCGAGACACCCTTGCGGGCGCTCTGTGCGTAAGCTTCGTTGCGATTCTTCGAGCGAGGAACGTTGGAGGAAGAAAGAGGTGGGTGACGGAAACTTTTTAACATGGGGCGGAGGCCGGGGGCCGAGCTAGGCGCGCTAGGCAGAAGCGGACTGGCGCCTGCAGGGGTGCCTGGAGAGCTTTGGTGCGCCTGTTTCTTTGCTGAGCGCGTCGTCGGTGAAGAACATAAAGTCATCTGGTCTGCTGCGCGCGTAGCAACCCTATTCACTGCTGCCAGTTTCGAAACACCTCCACGTGACTGGAAATCTCCATACGAGCGCGTACGAATTACTTTCTCGTCTAAGCTTGGGATCAACACCGCAACCTCGCGCAAAGCTTCGCAACAACCAACACCCGCATTTCGAACGCGCCCAGATACAGGGACGTAATCACAAGAGATGGCTCTTTTCGGTCAGGCCGCACCGGCCGCATCTGCTAGCTCCACCACCGGCGACACCAGCAAAGACGTCGAAGTCCCGGCCGGCCAACTGCCCAGCGACAGCATATCTGATCTCCAATTCTCGCCAACGAACGACTTCCTCGCCGTGGGCAGCTGGGACAAGAAGGTCTACATCTATGAGGTCAACGGCAATGGCGCGCAAGGAAAGTGGATATTCGAATGCCAGGGTCATGTTCTGGGTCTTGGATGGTCAAAGGTACGTTTAGCAACATGTCTGGCAGTCATGTCCGAATACTAACATAATCAGGATGGCACTCGTATAGCAGCCGGCGACTCAACAGGCATGCTCAACATTGTCGACTTCCGCACCGCCCCCGCCAGCGGCACCGTCCCTGCACAACAAGCCAAGGCCCACGAGAACGGCATCAAGTGCGTCCGCTGGTTCCAGACCGGCGGCAAGGACTACGTCGCGACTGGTTCCTGGGACAAGACCGTCAAGTTCTGGGACCTCCAGGGTGCCGAGCCCGTCGGTACTCTGACGTGTCAGGAGCGCGTCTACAGCATGGACATCAAGGATCAATTGCTCGTCATCGCAACCGCCGAGCGCCACATCCACATGGTCAACCTCTCGAACCCCACAACCATCTACAAGACCATCACCAGTCCTCTTAAGTGGCAGACAAGGGCCGTGAGCTGCTTCACAGATGCGACTGGCTTCGCCGTGGGCTCCATCGAAGGACGATGCGCTATTCAATACGTCGAAGACAAGGATACCAGGTAAGCATTCTCACGTCTACACATTCCACCACACCATCTAACTCATACCCAGCCTCAACTTCTCCTTCAAGTGCCACCGCCAGCAAGACCCCGCCAACCGCGACATCGCAAAGGTCCACTCCGTAAACGCCATCTCCTTCCACCCCCAACACGGCACCTTCTCCACCGCCGGCTCCGACGGCACCTTCCACTTCTGGGACAAGGACGCCAAGCACCGTCTCAAGGGCTACCCCGAAGTCGGCGGCAGCATCGTCGCGACGGGCTTCAGCAAGGACGGAAACATTTTCGCCTACGCCGTCAGCTACGACTGGAGCAAGGGCTACGGTGGCAACACGCAAAACTACCCCATCAAGATCAAACTTCACCCCATTCTGGGAGATGAGTGCAAGCCCAGGCCTGGAAGTAAGAAGAGGTAATCCCTGAGTAACTCGGGGATTTCCTTTTTCTTTCTCTTTCTTGTTTGACTTGTTGGCACTTTTGCTGACAAGCCGTGTCTGAAGAAGCGGAGATGAGAGCGGAGACGACAGCGGAGACGAGAGAGAAGGCGAAAGCGGCAGGTATCGAAGCTTTGTTGGCTGCGAGTCTGCCACCCGGAAGGCCAAGTCGTCGATTACGAGGTCTATAAGGACGGTGCGTGCGTACTTGATTTGTCGGATCGATGTTGCTCTGCGCACACCCGCTCGTTCGCACGATATCACGGTGTTTGATGTTTTTCTTGGTTTCCTGCATTAGCGTTCAAGGGACTGGCGTATAGAGAGATATAGTATCATGGGCTGTGGAGGCTCCAGAGTAGGATAGGCAGGAAAATGTAATTTTGTTACTGTATAGGTTTTGCGTTGACTGTGACTGCACGGTAGATTGGAATATCATGCTAGTGTCGTCATCTAGGGTGCAGCTGTATCAATCACGCGGACAAACGTCAACTTTGCAAGCAGAAACGATGGCCATCTAAAGTCAACACGCATGATTAATCACACAAGCTGCTTGACAGCAAACCCGGTCTTTGAAGATAGATATTAACTCCACGATCTTCCGTTCATCCTCTCTTCCAAGCAGTCAACTACCTACTCACCTACTCACCCCTCCCCTTCCCTCCCATCTCTCCACATTCCCACAGCCATGCTAACAACCACCCAGTCGCGCAGCTCACGGTCCGACCAGTCCATCCCACCACCCATCCGTTCTTGAGCGCGCTGCTCCTCCCACACTCGCCCCCCGCATCCATCGTCCATCACCATTTCCGCGTTCCAAGTTATCACGCCTCTCTGCCCCTCCCACCCCGTTCACGCGGTACGCAGATGCACTCCATCACCACCCAATGTCCATCCAATACCAACACCGGCTACAAACTGAACTAAGTAACACCCCATCGCAGGTCAGGGGGATCTAGCGAGTCCTCTGACCCCTGCTTCCGCGCGGAGGATCTCCACCGTCTGTTCCTCATCTCAGTTAGATGAATGAATAGATAACCGCACCCGTACGCACAAAGAAACGCTGACCTAGCCCTCAGAGAGGGGAATTTTTCAGAGGGGTATTCGTGTGTAAGGGTGTGTTCACCTGTATCCTTTACACTATTTCCTTTAGGGATTGTGGGGGACGGGATGTGCGGAGGAGGTAAGTGGTTTTCCCCTTTTTTTTCTTGTGGGGATGAGTGGGTGAGTAGGTGGTTGTGTGGGATGGAAGATCGATATGTTTGGCCTGGGCTGGAAAGAGCCCTGGAAAGGCGAGGATTGAGGTATGTTTTGTCGCTTTGGAACTGAGAGCCTTGACAGTGAACAGAACGCGTATCCGGTATTAGGGATGGGATGGGGCAGTCCGGGATGGAATGGGGAGTAGGAAGCTGCGTAGACGGTATCTCGGGCTGGTAATTTGCGGTTTGTGCTTCCAAGATAGGTTGATAATGAAGGATAACCGAATCGAGCTTCTTTACTTCCTCAAAAGGGCAGAATGTACAATGCGGCATGATCATATTGTGGTTACGCCCTTCATATTCCAAACGCGGATGTCGCGCCTCCATCGCAACCACGGTACGCAACTTCCACGCCCAACATCAGCAATGCACACCTGCCATATAAGACTCGTCTATACAGCTCTCTCATTCCTTCAAATCCTCCACAATCTCCCCTCCACACTACACCCGCTTCCCTTCCCAACCCACCCCAACTCCAAAAATGCACCTCCGCAAAATCCCCTACTCCCTCGTCGCAACCGACACAGCGGCCATAGCCGCCAACACCGACTCCTCCAACCCATCATCCCGCTCCCAACGCTTCAGCACCGCCCACCACCTTGTCTCAGAAATAGTCCCCGTCGTCCCATGCAACCCACACTTCACGCACGAAACACCCCCCTGGACACCCTACGGCTACACACTCTGGCACCCGCTAATCGCCTCCTCCCAGAACCTGGCCGAATACCACGAAATCCTCCTCCCTGGTTTCCTGTACGAGGATTTGTTGCGTTGCCACAGCGCGTGGGTAGCTACGAACAAGATTCACAAGTCGCTGCTAAACGACGTCGTCGAGACACTTCAATGCACTAAATCAGGCAAGAAACTCGCTGCCCTCCTCGACGGAAAACGGAAATGGTTCATCCGCCTCGATCAGATGTCGCCCAAAGACTCGCCCATGGGAGGCAAGCTTCCTAGCTCGACCTGCGAAGACGTCATCACAAAAATATGTTCCAGTATGCGCGCATACGGCTGTCTAACGCGCGAGTTTGAAGACGCGAAGAAGGAAGAAAGGGAGATGGAAATCAAACTCGTGTTGAATCCGTGGGATGAGGGTATGGATCCCGCAAAGGAGTTTCGCGTTTTCGTTCCGCCGCCTGCTGCGAAGACGGGACGAGAGGCACTCGCGGCGCAGTTTGGGGTTAGTGCGATTAGTCAGTATAGGTGGCCGATGGGGTTTGAAGCGCCGTGGGGGTTTGATTTGCAGCGGACTGTTGAGTTGGTTCATGTGGGGGCGGAGAAGGTGTTGGGGGAGATTGTGGCGTATGCGGAGGGAGAGTTGAGTGAGGAGATTATGGGGTTGCTGTTGAGGTATGGGTTTAGTTATGATGTTGCGCTGCAGAAAGATGGTAGTGTGCAGTTGGTGGAGATCAACCCTTTTGGCGCGTTGTCTGGCTGTGGAGCTTGTTTGTTCAATTGGGTTTTGGATGGGAGAGTACTGTATGGGTTGGAAGAGCCACAGTTCACTGTGACGGTGGAGGAAGAGTAAAGTAGATGGCTCGATACAGGTGTATGTGCAGTTTGCACTATGTACTTGATCTTTGCGATTGGTAAATGCTGGCAGCGGTTTCTACAGTCAAGGAGATATCTGGCTTGCTATCATTCTTTCGGACGCCGTATGTTAGTTCATAGCTGTGGTGCCATAAACCATGCACTGAATAATGGTCGGTTCCGCAGTCGTACCTCAAAACCAAGGAAGTCGCGGAGATGGTAGTCGCTCCCGGAATCTATAGGGCGTGAAGCCGAAGCTTGAGTACGTCGACGAAACAGACGCTACAACCTCAAGTCTTACACTCTTCAAAAGGCGTATCAGCTACTGCCCCAGTATTACCCCCTTCGCTTGGCCTCGCATGCCTCCGCACCTCATCGCTCTTGAGAAGGTCTCCCAGCGCCTTGAAGTTGACGGGCTTCGTCATAAAGTGATCGATCCCTGAACTCCACGCTTCCAACTTAGCGCTCGACGATGCTAACCCAGTAAGTGCGACAATAGAACACCTTGGCAGTTTGTTGCTTCGCTCGTATTCGCGGATGGCTCGCGTAGCGCTCATGCCGTCCATGACCGGCATGGACATATCCATTAATATAACGTCGTACTTGCGCGGTCCTTCCCGGTACTTGTCCACAGCTTCCTGCCCATTTGATGCCTGGTCGAATTGAAGACCATTCTTTTTCATAAACGCGACGAGCAGTCGTCGATTCAACGGGTTATCATCGACGATGAGTGTGTGCGATATCACAGGGTCGTCTTCTTGAGGCGACGTAGGCGAAGTAACGGAAGCCTGCGCAACTGTGGATCCAGCCGTAGATGGAGCAACCGGTCTAGGTGAATCTGAATCGAGAGACTCCATGGCACTCTGCATCGACTTCATTGGTGTTGAAGGGCGCGACTGTTGTGGCGGGCTTTGCCACATGGGCTGTGGCGGTGGGCTGGACACACCAGTGGGTTGCAAGTTTTCAGCTGGGTGTTCGTAACGATCCAAACATCGGTTGAGAACCCAAGCGAGTTTATAAGGTCCGCATGGCTGGGTTATAATCTCTACTACCGACTCCCGATTGGTGACACGGACGTCAGAGCGCAGGGTCGCTGCTTCAAGTGCATCCATACCGACAAAGATAGTCACTGGGGCGCGCTGGCCATTGGGCCTTCGTTTCCGGATCGTAGCGAGGTAGTCAAAGGACAACTCCGGACAGATGACCATGTCGGCGTCATGACCTTCCCACTCATTCGTTTTCACGACTTCCATCTTGAGATGTGTCTCCAAGGTATAGACCAGTGCGTTAGTGAAGCGTAATAGGCCTTCGTCCGTCTTTGAGAGACTATTGTCTTCAGCTGGTCTCTCTATCGTCTTGCGAAGGATGCATATTCTCCGGCCTTCTAGCCTCGGCAGATAAGACAGAAACTGCGCTCGCTCCGCTGTCATCGTCCCAGGTATCTCCGGTCTGGCGAGAGCAAGTTTGACAATGAGCTTGGTGCCCACGTTGCGGTCGCTGCTGACCTCAACCTTGCCACCGTTCGTGTCGATTATTTGGCGCACAATACTCATACCCAAGCCTGTGCCTGGCGCGTGAGGATTCTCCTGGGAGAATGGATGAAAGAGGCGGTTTGCGAGGAAACTAGAACTCATACCCGAGCCAGTATCCGTAATGGTGAGCGTGATCGCTGTAGGGGCATCGGCGTTTTCTGCTAGATTGCTGGATCGTAGGGAAACATGAATATACCCCGTTTCGGTATACTTGACAGCGTTGCCAAACAGATTCATCACGATTCTTCTCCAAGATCCAATTGGAAATGAAAAGACCCAATCATCATCGTAAGCCAAGTCGAAAACGACGAAACGTGCTCGTCGTTGCGGAAACGACATTGCGTGTTCATCTGTAGGCGATATAGGTGCTTCCATGAGCCTGGACGTGGCTGGAATATACGATGACCCAGAAAGTACCGCTTCCACTACCTCTTCGGTTGCGATCCCGAGATCAAATGCAGAAACTTTTCTTCGCCTGCTTTTCAAGGGTTTCGAAGATAGCCGTATCGTGTTCTCATTCTTCAGTTTTTTCGAGGAGACTATCTTCTTTTCCTCGCTGATCTTGGCGTAGTCCATGAGATGGTTAATGGTATCAAGCAGCGTCGTACCGCAGGCGTGCAAAGAGTTCATCATGCTCGTCTGGAACGAGTCGAGCGGCGTATCTTTGATGAACTCCAACGTACCGAGTATTCCGTGCAAGGGCGAACGTAACTCATGTGAAATAGACGAAATAAACGTCGACTTGGCCTGTGACACATTCTTAGCTCTCGCAACATTGGCGTCTTATTCGTTTACCCACCTGATCCAAGGCTGCAGCATCTAGTCTTGAGAGCTCCCTCATGATTGAGTGACTGAAAATCTTGAAATATGCCATGTCCACAGATGCTGACAATAATCTGTATGGATCGTTGCTCCAGCAGAGACAGCCGGCGAACCATCTGGACCTTTCAAAGTCCCAAAAGGGAATGAAAGCAATACTGCGTGCTCTCGGAAACATCGCCTGTATAGCAGCCGATCCCCGCTGTGATCGATCGTTGGTCTTGCGCTTCGATAGCGGGGTAGGTGACAGATGTTCAGCAACCTTGAGGCTCGAGACCGCTTCCTCACTCGAGGACAAGGAATCGCCTTCAGCACTGAAAGTAAATATCTTGCCATGTGGGTATTCGTGAAACAGGCGAGAAAGGTCAGGTTCCAATAATGTCCCATATTCCGGCTCTTTGTCGCTCGGGGTGGCTACTCCAAGTAGCTGACACATTTTGGACGTTGAGGAGGAAGTGCCGCGGGCATACCCTTCGGTGCTGTTTGAGCTCGCTTCATCGCTGGAAGATCTAGATCGATACGATTCGGAGGGAGCTTCAGTTCCGCTCCTTGAGGCGCTGTTGTTCCGACGCTGTCCCCCGCTTGCTGCAACGCTCGCATCGAGGATGAGCACTCCATCCAGATCGCTCGAGCTCATCAATAAGTTTGCAGCACGAGAGAACATGGACTTTGAGTCGGTGGGTAAGATGGAGTCCTCTACATTGTAGCATGAAGTCAGTGCTTGTATCAGAAACTTGCAAAGTGATGTTCCTTACGTAGCGACCGAATCGACCGATGTCGGTTAGATCTGGCACGACTCGCCTTCGGTCTTGCTGATAGCGATTGGTTGGGAACAGTCTGGTGCAACTCGTCTCTTTCTTGCGCAGTCGTGGCCCTATCCGTAGGTGCTCTGTCCTTCTCATCTCGCGATGATGTGGATGATGGATCCCACAATGTTTGGGAGACTGCCATCGAATTGTGCCGAGATTCACCATCAAACGGAGCGAGAGAAGAGGCGCCTTCAGCAAATGAGACGAGACCGCGGGTGAACTGCTCCCCTCGCCTGTACTTGTCCCTGATCGTGTATGTGTTCAGGTAATTAATGACCGTAGAGCCCAGGTCCTTGAACAAAGTGATTTCCTCTTTGGAAAAACCTTCTCGAGCCTTATTGTCGAAGATACAAAGCGTTCCAACTACTGCGCCGTTTGGAGACATCAACGCGACGCTGGCGTAGAAGCGCATGTCGGAATTCCCTTGGACGTCGGTGCGAAGACATGTCCTTTGATCTGTAGTAAGATCATTGATGACAAAGACTGGGTGATCATGCCGGTCCAATTCCAAGACCTTTTCACATAGGCCCCAGCTCCGCGGAGTGCTAACGTTTCCGAGCCAAAGATCTTTTGGAGCATCACCTGGCGCTTCTGGTCGTAAGGGTAAGTCACGAGTTGCCTCTGCGAGTATATGTTGTCGTTCGTCGTCGATGAGCGATATCATGGACCGTTGTGCCCCCATACGGATGGCCGTAAGTTGGCACAAGGCTGTCAGTGTCGAGTCTAGAGACAGGCGAGGTACATGGTTTTCCAGGTTGTTGACCTGGGGGATGTTGCGAAAGGCTGCGCCATAAAGGAGAAGTACGTCGCGTTCTCTCCTCATACCATAGCGGTCCGTTTTGGTCTCATCGCGGCTGTCCAAATGTTGACCCATGATGCGCAGTACCAGCGACTAAGCCACGAAAGGTCGGAGGCGTCCACTAGCTTTCTCAGGCTCCATGCTTCGCCGTTGCAACAGTAGAGAAAAACGATAAATACTTGCATTCAACAAACATCAGACATCGTGAGGTATGAAGTGAAAGTTTGCATATCGCCACGCGAGACGAGCCGACTCAACACAGGCGGCCAAAGGACTTGCGGGTCGGCAGGGAGCTAGCGTAGCTTTTCGCACCTGAGTGCGCTAATGCACTCTGGTACCTTCTCACTGGCCACCTGCGTGTTCCGCATTCCCATTGCATCTAGATTTGCCCTAGGGCATCTAGAAGTGCGTATGGACAATCTGCAATCTCGGTCCCTCATAGTGCACTCCAATGACAGGCGAGATCGGCCTCTAACGAGGGCTAATCTCACTCGGCTGCAGATGTGGCGAATCTGGCGAATCTACAGCGTGCTAGCTGTGGCTATTTGTAACGTAAGCGGCTGGCATATGCAGATACGCACTTGTGCGCGATGTATGACTTTCAGACAACGATCTGCGGATGGAAGGCTGATGATGGAAGAGTGCTGGGCGGAGGGCAGGACAACGACAACGTCAAATGACGAAGCTATTTCGGCGTCTCGATGTTAGCGCCTTGGCAAAGTCATCCGCGAGGTCGCGGGCTGCAACTTGCGTTCGCTACCCAGCAGAACTTGCGACTGCAGCACCTGAGAGACCAACGACATTGTGACATAACTACTTCAGTATCAACGAAGTCATTGGGTTTGCGTTTTGTCGGCTTACAAAGAATGTGCTACTGAGGTAACTACCTAGTTAGGGATAGGAAACACCGAGATTACCCAAAAAAGAAAGACTATTGAACGGGAAACATTGATCAGTCTACCTGCAAAGCATCATCGTTCCTCAAGCCTTGATCTCGCGCATATTCCTCATCATCATGACCGTGTACGTCGGTCACGTACTTCTCAAACTCGTTGACAACCCGGACAGCCTGGTCCACATGCGCGTAGCGCAATGAGTCCTTTTTGTACCGCGCCAGCTGGCGAGCTGTGTTGATCGTGTTCCTAATCTGGCGACCGTTCAGTTTATGTCGGGCGAGGATATCGAGCTTGTTGGTTATTTCTTCGGTGTTGATGTTCTCACCAGCCTCCGACAATGACTTGACAAAGTTCCTCCAGACTTCCCAACGGCCATCTCTGTTCAGCGGTGGGTAGTGGAGCGCGAGCTGTATGCGAGACTTGAACGCTTCATCGAAGGTACCGATGCGATTTGTCGTCAAGATCAAGATACCATCGTAGTACTCCAGGACGCGCAAGAACACGGAGACCAGCGCGTTGCGTTGAAGATCCATCTTTGTTCTCTCTTCAAGAAACACATCTGCTTCATCCAGTAGGACCACACAGTCCCAGGTGTTTCCGATGAACAAGGCCGACTCAAGATACTTCTCGACGCTTTCGGCATCTGTCCCAATATCTCCACAAGTCACCCTATAAAGAGGACGATGAACGAGTTCTGCAATACTTTCCGCGGTGAGGGTCTTGCCAGTACCTGGTCCGCCATGAAGCAGTATGATAAGACCCTCACCCTTTCCGTCCATGAAGTCGGTCTTGATCTCACGGCTCTTCTCAATGTGGACCGTGACTAGCGCTTTTACCAGCTCTTTCTTGTCTTCCTGGAGAACCAGTCGGTTCTCGAAGACTCCACTGTTCCATTTGATATCCTGTATATGTTCCACCAGCAGTGTATCTGTGATCGTGTTTAGCATTCATATGGCCAAATGATTTTGTGTGAACATACTCCATTTCTTGTTGTGAAAGCCATAACCCTTGATAGTTGGAGGCAGCATAAGCGTGAATGCACCACCTGGAGGCTCATCATTCTCCAACTCTTCACTGCTGAGTTCGCTTTGGGTTGTTGGGTCATTGTCACGGCCATGCATTAGCTTCCAAGCTTCTGCGTCAACCATGTACCGCAGATTAGCCTGGCGATGTCAGCAAAACTCGTTGTTGTCAGGATTGTAATCTTACAAGCTGCGTTCCAAGCCCTTGCAATGGCATATCGTAGTTCACATATTTTCGACGCCGGCAACTCCAGAAGGTATTGCCGCGGTTACGCAATGCAGACTCGATCCCTTCTGCTGCGTAGCGAACAGGGTAAACCGAAATGTCTGTTATCGCTACCTGCTTTGACCTGGAGGGCCATTTGACGGGCATCATGATGTGGTTTTGAAAGAAGTTGCCATCATACTCCCAAGACCAGCAATCCATTTCCAGCGTGTTCTCATCCACCAGTCGGCAAGATTTCACAGTATAGGCGCGGTATTGGCCTTCTTGAAGAGTGATTGCCGTATCGTCCGGCAGGAACAGCATCATCCAATGCTTTCGGTCTACCATTCCCGTAGCTGCTAGTTCTTCCATCCCCTTGTACTCCGAGGTCAAGCGCTCATCTATGTACTTAGATAGCACCTGAAGATCTGTCTGTTGCTGTAGGTCCAGATTCTGCTTCAAAGGTCCGACAAGTATGTGATTGCAATGATAAAGTTTGGGGTAAGGATAGACAAGATCGTTGTCGAAATTCCATTCGCTGGGCATCTCTGGGCTTTGGCCTTGCAGCGCATTCAGAGATTCTTCAAGGGTCTCTGATAGCTGCAGTTGCTCGGCAGTCGCTTCTGCTATCGGTCCATCATGCTGGAGAACTCGGAAAAAGGGCTTCATGCCAAGATTCATATCGTGAGGCATCGAAGGCATCGGAAGACGCATGAAGGCGTCTTTGATTTTCGCGTGGTAGGCTTCGCAATCGTAGTCGACGAACACAACAATACTGAACCCGAAGTTGTCGTCCAAGTAGTTATCCACGTCTCGCAAAGGGAACTGACCATGCAAGGCTGTACTTTGATTGTCGGATGCGACCATGGCTGGTGTATCGAAATAGTAAGAGCTTGGAGGGTGACTTGCATGATTTCTTTGTGTACGTGGGCACCTTACACGATGTATGGTAATTTGTTGTGTAATAGATCCTTCTGTTGATAGACGCGCCCGCTTGGCAATCTCAGCCTCGGGCGGGAATTCCTGCGTGTCACCAAGGACAGTTGCCTCTGTTGCATCATCCGGACTCCAAAGGCGCTTCCTTCTGGCGTGGATTTCCATATGATCCGGATTGGTTCCAGACAGACGATGGATGAGGTGGCGTTGGTGAGAGATAGCGAAAGGATGAGCGCAGCCGAATCCCATTTGTAGATCTTGGCTTCACCGGTCAGAGGTGGCTTAGAAGAACGCTAGTCTTATTTTGGCAAAGGTTTATTAAAACACATGTTCGTATTTTCTGAGCATTCGCGATGTTATCACATTAAATGCAGGTTTCTGAGCTTGCATTGGCTCCAAGATAGTTCACCCGACACCTGCAGAGCTACCTTTATCTAAAGAATACATGCCATTCCAAGCCCATGTGTATGCAATGGTTGTGGTCGGGGAGACTGGGGATCGTGATGGGTATCCCCATGGCTCAAGATACCTGTTGCTTTCGCCTTGGCCTAAATGACGTTTGGCTTTGGTGGTATGTCGAGTAGGCTGCTTCAAAGCTAAGAAGCACGCTTTATGTCGTTTACGTGCGTCCATTGTTCGATCTTCTGAGATCGTGTACCTCAGTTTCTCGCGAGGAAATCTGTATGCTGAGCTAGATGTGACTTCGCTCGCAATTTTGGTGGAGCGATCATCACGCTCGTCAATCTCATCTATCTGAAACGCGTAAGAGGGCGTATGACTGGTTGTTGTTTGTTTCTTGTTTGAGTTGGACCCTTCTGGTGAGTCTGACGGCTGCGATTGTGGTCCATTGTGTCTCTCCTTGTGGCGCTCGAGGAGGCCTCGGGTAAAATATCTGTAACAACCGGGAAAGTCACATCGGTAGGTTAGCTCGGGAGGTGGAAGTGGAGGTGGAGGTGTAGCATTGCTCATATACATGGCAGACACTGGAGATGCACGTTGCTGCCCTGTGATACCTTCGTGTAAAGATGAGCCGGGTAGTAGATCATGTTGCATCACGGGTGACATGAACTTTGGAACTGGGCTGGGTTCCATGCTGGGTTGTATCTCCTGTCCTTGTTGGGGTACTGGCTCTTTGCGCTTTCTCGGGTTGCCGTAGATGCATCTCGTGTGGGTTTGGAGGCAGCGCGCGCAGACTGGATGCTCTTTGCTGCACTTAACTTCAGACGCAGCGCATTCGTCGCATGAAGCCATGAGTTCTAGATTCCCGGCTCTTCGAGGTTTAAGGTCTGTGTCGAATGCGGTATAGTCCCGACTTAGCCCCTTCGCTCGAGTTGTGAACGCTGACGACGCTTCCGTTTGGCCGTCAAATACGGGTTGCGCAGTATTGCGATTGTAGACATTCGTAGGCAGGTGTCGTAGTGAGATCGGTGTAGCAAGATGATAATGCCTGGCGTTTGAATGTAATGGCTTGCCTGAGTGCTCGTAGACTGGTGGGTCGTTTTTCTGATCCACAAGGTCTTGGCCCAGCGAAACGTAAGCAGAGGTAGTTTCGTTACGTCGTTGAACGTCTTTGGACTTGAGGTAATTGTGAAAAGCTTCCTCCCGGGCGTTTGTCATGCTGGAGTATGGTCGGGATTCCGAAGGCTCAGCAGCAGTGGCCGGACGTGTTGCCATTGACCCCGTCCGCGTGCGCGGTCTCGGCTGTAGCAATCGCGAAGCCGTCTGCCATCTCGGATCTCGAATATCGCTCATTGAGTTCAAAGTTCTCCAATGCCTAGGTATCCAGCGCACAATGTACAGCGATCTGATATGAAAGCGTTTAACACTTGTCGCCTGAAAATTTCTCGATTATCCAAGGTTAGGTCCTTTCGCGAGTAGGTGCGGCAGAGCGGCCGTGGGGGGCATTAACGCGGGTCGCATACGATGGAGTGTCCGATAACGTGTCCACGGGTCGAGGCGACTAGGTTCGTGTGGCAGAAAACAATGACACATGTGATCAGGCATTCGACCATCCGCTTGAAATTCCGTGGGTTGAAAAGGGCGTCGCTGGGCAGGGTAATGGGCGGGTGGGCGTGCCACGATTGCAGCGCAGCATGCAGCCTGTTCTCCGCACAGGCTCAGCCCTCCTGCACAGCCCGTGTTTCTGGAGCTGCGTCAGTGATAGCATGATTCGGCGGCGTCGGCGACATTTGTGAACGTTCAAATTCGTCTCGAGCCATAATCGTAGTGAACAATGGAGCTAAAATCGAGGTTCTCCTTCTAGGTACGTTTGAAGCAACTGATGCACATGACATCATGCAGACCTAGTCTGATTGGACGACTGCTGTGATCGGCCCTCGTGGGAACCATGACCAGTCTTTCTGTCAACGATGCGCACTTGGATTATTACATTCGAGAGTCCACCTCGCAACATACAGAGTTGAAAAAAAAAGACGATGATATAACTATGCATAACACAGTGCTCTTGTGCACAACGTGTGTCACCTACGCAACACATACAAGCTTGAAGACTGCGAACATTCCAAGGCGAAGTACTTGGCCTTGAGTCGCCTCGACCTGCCCTCCGTAAGATCTTCTGAGATAGTATACTTCATCTTCTTTCGGTGAAACCTATCAGGGTGATCCTGGCCGTTTCTTGTGGGCTCTTCGTTTTCTTGACGACCAAATCTCAGGGCGCGCCGCTCAAGGTAGTGCGCTTCACGTGTCGCATAATCATCTGTGATTTCAGCGGCGGCACCTTTTTGATCTCTCAGAAGAGGGTGCTGAGGGGTACCTGAGTATGAGCGTTTCATGCGTTTGGATTTCGTAACACTACGCTCGAGAGCTTGCTCACGCTCACGCTCATGCTCGTGTTTCTGTCCATACCCCTGCTCATCCTCATTATGCTCAAGGGAATACTCACTCGGCGTGGGAGGATTACTCTCTGCTAGGTCATGGAAGTCCTGTGGCCGGTCCTGCTCCGGAGCATCTTTGAGGTATATGATCGGCTCTCCGTCCTCAGTCATGACTGGAATATCTGGCTGACTTCCATGGATATCGGAATACTCGTCATACGCTGAAACCTCAGGCTGCTCTCCTTTCACTATGTTAGACTGGATTCTTTATGGGCGCGCATGATTACTTACTCCCTCGTCCTCGTTCCCCAGGCCTCGGGTAGGTTCTGAACTGTATTCCAGGGGCGTGATAGCTCCTATACTGACGCCTGGGCTCTGATTGTGATTGCGGAGGTGGTCTTTCGGTTGACCGGGGCGCCCTTTGCACGGATGGAGACAGTACCCAGGATGAAAGATCATGAAAATGATTGAGTAACGGCGCTGGGGTATAGTCATAGCTACCCGGGTCTTGAGAAAGAGCTGTCCGCGATCGTTCAATTGCGGTAGTCGTGGCGGGCAAGCGAACTTTACGTTCTATCCCAGTTTCCTCCCTTCTACTACGACCTTTGCCCAAGATCTGATGGGCGTCTTGTTTCAGCGGCCTTAGGGGAGTAACAAACGGCGGCGGCGTCGACGAAAGATTAACGTGAAAGGATTGATCAGTAGGGTATTGCGCTGGTTGCATTGATGATACACGCTCGTCAAATACGCTCCGCCTCCGCTTCCGACGATCCCAGTGCGGAGACCGCGCCGGCTCCATTTCTTCCATCCGGGACGTGGGATCTACAGGTTTCCCTGGCCGTTGCCATTGCCTGTTACCACTATCGTCGTAGTAATAAATCGAACCATTCTCAGCTGTTGCCTCGTACCAACCCTTGGGAAGAGGATGAGACGGTCTTTCTCGCATGACTTTTCGAGAAGGGGCAGAAAAGGAACCAGCTGGGCCGCGAGGCGGAATCAAATGTCGCTCCATGAGGCTTAAACGTAAGAGAAGGTAGAGCTACATGCAGATTATAGAGTGTGCGATGGCTCTTTGTCGTGGTTTCTGCTTCGAAATCGACCTCGGAACCACCTGTAAGCTTCGTATTTGTAAAGCATCCTTGGCGCAGCCTCAGCCTCCATGCACAGCCCGCTGTTCTGACCAACCACGCTTGCATGCCACGTATGACCCTAATTGAAGTTCTCTCACAGCAACTAGGGTAACAGGGAGCATAATTAATAACAAGTTGTGAGAGCACATTGACCTGAATCTTGAACCGCGGACTGCCAAAACCCACAACGATGTCAACTGATCGAGTGTTCTCACAATCTCGAAAGGGCGTGAGGTTCGCATCGCTGGATTGTTCATTCATTGCAAAGCCCTGGAAGAGCCACTACTTCGCTTTTTATCGTCGCCAAAGAGATGCCCAAGGCTAGCTGCAATGGTGGCTCGAATATAGAGTCCTTGGACATACCACAAGCTTTGTGTCAGTTAAATTTGGCAATCCATCATTACCCTCCGTCTCGTGGATAAGTTGTCGTGTCCAGAGCAAGTAAGAGCTCGATCTCTGAATGGCTTTTCTTGTGTCTTGTGAGATGCTCAGCTCGCGAGTAAGATCTCGCGCAAATTTCGCAACTATGCTTCTTTAGCCCTTTTTTTGCCTTTGTCCTGACAACATGGACATCTTTATCACGTTTTGGGAAATCTTCCCCTGTAGTGAACCCTTTACCAGCATGGACGTGGACCACGTCATGCATTACGGGATGTCGCCCTCTTGCCAACCTTTCAACTCCAGATCCAGCCCCAAAATATCTACACGTGACTCTTGTGTTAGGCCGCGCCAAAGCGATGAATCGCGCTTTAAGCCGCTTGGATGGCTTCATTGTGTGATCTTCTGATATTGTATAGTTAAATTTCTTCTGAGAGAACTTGTGCTCTGAGTTATGTCTCCGCTTGGTCGTATTTGTGGAGGTCCAATCATCAGTCTGGCCAGTCGGACGTTCTGGGGAATCATGATGGAGTGTTATTTGGTGATCGTCTTCGTGGAAACCTTGTTGTACAGATCGTGGTGGCGTAGAAGGAGCTTGAGTGATATGTGCCGATGATCCCAAAGTTGTATCGCTATCCCGGGGGACACCTGTGTCGGTAAGTCTGCGGGGACGGCCGCCACCGAATTGTCGGACGCGTATGCCAGGGATGCCGCTGCTGAATGGGTGGACGCGTGCACCAGGGCTGCCGCTAGGGTCGAAGATGAAATTATCTGTGTCTATCCCACCTGCGGTTTTCTGTTAGTCTTCTCGTCATTGTGCTATCAACGCCCAGATTCGGGATCTGTGAAAACGTACCGATGTGGCTGGAGACGTCAGGCATTGTCTCTCGCTCCAGCCTCTTGGCAAGAGCAGCACTCGGCTCCTCACGCGTAGCTGAGCCGGGTGATTGAGCTTTGCTCATTGGGGGCGTCACGGACGCCAGTTCGTGCATGGCCCCTGGTCGTGGATCAGTATACAGGCTGGGATTTATGCCTCGTCCTTGTCGTGACCCTTGATCGATGTTGTATGCAACGTTGTCTGGCTTCGAATGCCATACGATCGGCGGTACGAGTGGTGGTGGCGTCGGAGCTGGTGTTGCCTTTACACCTCTGGCTTCCAAGAGGGGAGATTTCGGGAAAGGACTGTCGCTAGGGTAGTACTCCACAGACTCTATGGATCTAACAGCGTCCAGTGTATGGTGAATAGCGTTTCCCGAAGAACGAAAAATGTCGCCCTGGATAGTTGTTGCGGCCATCGGTCTTGGTTGGAGCGCCCGCCGTTCTATTGTAAAACCTTTCGAGTCTCCAGGCAATCTCGGCTGTAGCAGTCGCGAGGCCATTTCCCATTTCTGGCGACGCTCCATTCTCTTTTCTCGAGTCTCAACCCCTCAATGATCAGCGCAATAAACTAGGCAGCCGACTGAACCGAGAGCATTTGGTGTTCGTCGTTCTGGAAAAGGGCCTTGATCACTGAACGTCAGGTTCTTCCTCTGGGTAAGTGGTGGCGCATGCACGGATCTTAGGCGCGTCTGATACAGCAGTGCTCGATTCGAAAACGTAGTGGCGGTCCTCTGATTAGGTAATGGGAAGACGATACGAAAAGTAAACGGCGACTAGACTTTCTGATCATAGATGGTCGAACCGACGCGCATTGGAAGGAGTGTTGTTGTTCGGAAGAACACATCGGTGTGCCCGTGTCGACGTGGGCGCAGCCTGCAGCCTCTCCTCGGCACAGCCGGCCTCAGCCTTCCTGCACAGCCCACTCTTCAGAAGTTGCGCAAGGGGAGGGTAGGTATGGCCCGCATTGTTAGGTTCGTAGTTGTTTGGTAGCTTTGTATGCTAGATCGGAGACATATCGTATGTTCAACATGTCGGTCATAGTGTTGCGCGACCCACATTCGTCCTGGTATACACCAGTGCCAGGTCAGGAGTAGGCAGTATTAGCCAATCACATGAAGCACAGGCGAGGCTGAACATCGTAGGAACCGAAACATCGCGGCGGAAGCGTATCGGGCTGCCATCGAACACCTCAAGAATGAGCTGGACATTTCTCTTGACGATTCAGTCCCTCACAAGTTCCAAGCGTCCATAAAGGATGTCTTCAGCGTGGTGGAGAATGCCAAGAAGGATTACGAAGACAAGAGCAAGCAGGACAAGCATGCAGAAATGAGGCAGTCGCTCGAGAAGCTGTCTGCGCGCATCATGTACTATGGCAAAGTCATGGATACCCTGGCGCAGCATCATCCCGAGTACGTGGCTCTGGTCTGGGGTGCCATGAAGTTCGTTCTGACCGTAGGTTATATCTTGTTTAAGCTTGCCCTACCACTTGTGGTGTACTGACACATCGCTCAAAAGGGGGTGATCAATCGAGCCACCCTCTTCGAAAAGCTATCGCAGGCTCTCATCGCTATTGGTGACGTGCTGCCACGCATGGATTTGAGTGCAGAGCTGTACCAGACTCAGTACATGGAAGCTGCACTTTCACGGCTGTTCACATACATCATTCTCTTCCTCCGCCTTTGCGTTCGTTGGTACAAGAAGAGTCCTCTGGGTCGAATATGTTCTGCCATCAAGACGCCTTTCGAGCTTGGCTACCAAGAGCTGGTGAACCACATCCAAGAGTGTTCGAAAGCAGTGGACGACCTTGCCAGCGCTGGCGCTCGAGCCGAGATCCGCGACGTCCATACCCTAGCAATGCTGCAACATGCGCAGATTCGAGAGCTTGATGCGAAGCTGGCGGGCGTGATGGAAGGACAGAAGAAGTTTGCAGCCCATATCACCCAACTGCTACAGGTCGCATCTTCGCACAAAAGTATTACGGAGCGGATAGGCAACGACGTCTGCAGCATGAGCAAGACAGTATATCGTATCGAGTTCAACGGAGTGATGCAATTCTTCGAACCGAAGGTATTGCCCGAGACAGCCCTGCTCAAAGTGCGATCGCTCGTGCGCCGGGACACGACACCAAGCTTGCCTAGCCCTAATGAACAGAGAGTGCGCAAGGCTGTCTTGGAATGGGCTTTCGGGAAGGGGTCGTCGCTTCTCGTCGTTCAAGTCGGCATTCGTGCACAAAAGCAAGCGAAAGAACTGGCAACAAATGTGATCCAGGAAATGAGGTCCGGAAGTCAGCGCGTTTTCTGGAACTTACCTTCGGGCCGCACATTTTCAGAGGCGCAGACCATCGAGGAGCTGTTCAGAGGCATCATCTTTCAGGTACTCCAACACTCGGGTGATCTGTTCAGTAGCTGTGCCGAGCGGTTGAACCTCTCAAAGATTCATGCTACTCATACGGAGCGCGAGTGGGTCGATCTTGTTTGCCTCCTCTTTTCCAAGTTGTCGACAGCCTTCGTAATAATCGAGACCGAAGCGCTTCAGAAGGCCTACCGACACGATCCTGATTGGAGCAAACGACTATGCGAGTATCTTCAGCTCATCGCTGACCGAAGCTCGGAAGCAGGGTGTGAGCTGAGAATCCTGCTCGTTCTATATGGAAACTCTCATCGAGGCGGTGCAGCTGCTTCAAGCTCGAAGACTGTCCTCGTCACGACATTGCAGCCGCCAAATCCAGTACCTCCGCATCTGCGGCATGTCGCGCGTCGATCTGGTTTAGTAGCTAAGGGATGGAAGATGCAAAGGCCAAAAGGACGAATATAGTCGGAGGTAATGATCACTCAGTTAAAATTAAGAAATCGTAGTGTGGATGACGGCATGGAGGAAGGGAGCTGGCTGCAATCATAGGAAGGCACGTGACTTATCGATACGCACCTACCATCGCGCGAGCGCGACTGCCCATCATTTCGCGCCCGCATCATCACCTTACCTCTCAACTTCATCCACACAAAATCCCTCACATCTCGATATCCACCCCACACACCCACGCGATCTATTTTCATACCATCACCACTGAAATACGTCACCACACAATGATGCTCACGACATCTTTCTTCTCACACCAAATGCCGCACTACTCCGCATACACGCCACCGCGCTCATCACCACTATCCGAGCGCTCCGCAAATGCAGCCCCACGAACCTTCGATTTCACCATGTCGTCACCTCTCAAGGAGAAGTCGGCAATGCCACAACGCGCGTTCAAGGCCAATCCGGTGATGCAGACGCGCGACGCCACTACGAAGCGCAGGAGAGACATGTTCTTCAAGCGCGTGCAGAACAACCGGGACGACAAGAAGTGGGAGTCGCGAGGCGAACAGGTACGTGATGCAATCGTACACAGACGCGATCAGCGATGCTAATTGATGCCGCAGATCCAACAACTAGACTTTGTGTCTGAGCGGAAGCGCTGGGAAGCGGAAAAAGCGCGTCAAGCACCCCAGGAGAATGACGACATCGATGGGGAGGTTATGGACGACGCGCCGCTACCTGTACTCCCACAATACGCGCCTCAATCCGACCCTGAGATGACCGAAGCCGACTACGTCGCCGCACAGGAAGAGTACGAGCTACAACAACTGATCGCGTCGATGGAGCAAGAATCGGATGCGCGGTCACAGCACTATGGTAGCGATGACGACGACTATGATTCGATTTTCATGGAGTGCGCGACAGCGGGCCACGATCACCAGCAACCGCAACGCGCGCAAGACGCGTTCGGAGGGGACGCGATGGATATGGACATGATGGATTGCTGAAGAATGGCTCGATTTAGGAGATACTCAAGATTGACCAAGATCGCTCCCAAGAAGACCACTTGTTGGTGACATCATGGGAGCTCTGCACATGTTGTAAGGCGGGAATTTTGCATCTCAGTATAACAGATTGCTTGGGGGAAGGCATCATATGTACATTGGGTATCTGGGAAGAATGAAGCAGACGAGTTATCGCACAAGGAGATTACTGAGTCGGGCAGCCCTGATCCATATCCTGAAGCGCCTCCTGCGCAGCATTCATATCGCCTACCAGATCCGGCGGTGGAGAGCCGGCGGCTTGCATCTACATTAATATTAGTACCTGTTGCATCATGCATCAGACAGCAATCACATACCTTCTGCATCCTCTCAACAATGTACTCCCTATCCTGCGCGTTGTCGTCACTGTACCCTTTCCTCTCGAACCTGCCTACAATCTCCCGAACCAGCGTCTGCTGCTCCTCATACCTCTTCAAATCATCCTTCTCGCACTTCTCCTTGTTCTTGTCCATCCACGCTGGGAACTTGTCGTCTAGCTCCTTCATCGGCTCGTATAAAATGTCTTTGTTGGTAAGCTGTTCCATCATGCCCATGAGCACTTTGCTGAAGTCCTCGTCGCCACCCTCACCCGCACCACCGAAACCACCTGATTCCATAGATGCGAGCATCTGCGCGAGGATATCGTCTTGGGAGGAAGATGCGGCGGCGGAGGTTGCGGTATCAGAGGAAGACTGCATGCGCTCCATAGTCTTCTTGATGGTTTCCTGGAACGTCTTCTCTGCTTTCGCAGCAGTGGCCTTCTCAGACGGACCAGGCGCTGCTTTCTCTTTCGCCTCGCCCGCACCCTCACCCGCATGCGCATGCGCATGTTCATGCCCAAGCGCAGGATCTTCCAACGGATTCGCGCCCCCCATCTCCGCACTCATCTCCTTCATAATCTCGTCGAACTGTTTCTGGAAGTCGCCCTGACCAAGAAGCTGCTCCATCTCCTTCTGCAGTTGTGCCTGAAACGCATCTTGGTCTTCCATCATGAGTTCCGCGGGGGAGATGTCCGAGGCTGGCCTGCCGGGCCCGGATGACGACGGCGCATCGCTGGTCTTGGGGTAGGCTGCTTCTATTGACGAGGCGGTGGGGGCTTTGGCGTCGAGCTTTGTGTTTGCGAATTCGTCGAGGACATCGTCGAGGTCGGAGAGGTCGTCTTCTTCGGGGTCGGAGGCTACTTCGGTGGGGGGAGGGGCAGTGGTTGTGGGTGTGGGCTTCGCAGGCTGCTGCTCTTCTTTCTTCACGGCTGTGTCCGCCATCTTAGTGTAGTGTAGTCTCACTCCGAGATACAGGTAAGGTTGTGTAGGGTCCAAGAAACAGAGATAGGAACGGGTAAAGAAGATCGTAGCTACCTAGACCAGACACATGCCATGTCAGCCTCGGCCCGCTCATAGGTATTGGATCACATAAGCGGGGCAGGCACCGGCGCCAAGCCCTAGCGCGGGGCAGATCGCGCATCGCACCTTCCACCTTCGCGCGACGGGATCTAGCCCCGAATCCCAACGCTGCGGCGCCCGATAATTGTTGTCTGGTCACGTGCGACCGTAACTCGACTTCACCTGGTCCTCTTACCGTCTGCATTCCTCACCTTTACCGCAATCGTAGCACGTTGACAAGCGCGACGCCACACGCTCAAGCTCGCGATATATAAGACGCCGTCTTTGCAGTTTTCGACCTATCTTTACCGCACGCTCTGTCGGTATCTCAGTACGGAAATCCAGAGGACAAGCTAGAGGCGCAACGGCCAGCCTTGTACCTACACCGACACTATGTCTCTTTGCGTCAACAGGCTCTCGGAAGAGAGGTACGCGTTTCCATCTTCGAACGCACATGATCTTCGCTAACGCAGCAGCCAGAAAGTCATGGCGACGCGACCACCCCTTCGGCTTCTTCGCAAAGCCCATGCGCGGCTCCAACGGCATGATGGACCTAAAGCGATGGGAATGCGGCATACCAGGGAAAGAAAAGACGATATGGGAAGGCGGTCTATTCAAGCTCGAAGTCGCTTTCCCAGATGAATACCCAACAAAGCCACCGAAGTGTACGTCCCCACACATCTCTCAGCCCATGCCCATGCCCATTCCCCCTCCGCCAAACTCCCAAACCTATCTACCCAACAGCAGCTAACCCGTTCAACAGGCAAATTCGTCCCACCCCTCTTCCACCCCAACGTCTACCCCTCGGGCACCGTCTGCCTCTCCATCCTCAACGAAGAAGAAGGCTGGAAGCCCGCCATCAACATCAAGGAGATCCTGCTGGGCATTCAATCGCTTCTCGACGAGCCGAACCCAGAGAGCCCAGCGCAAGCCGACGCGTTCAACCTGTTTAAAAAGGACAAGGCGGCGTACGAGCGCAAGGTCAAGCAGATTGTCAAGGAGAACCCGGCGCCGTAGTACGTTGTCAGAGCGCCAGGGGAAGAGCTACATATTGTTGGGGATGAGAGGGGGGGAGAGGTGGTGTACCGTGGGGTGAGGATGCCTTTTGGTTATATGTGACTGACGGTGAGTGAGGGCCGTTGTGTGGGTTGGGCATGGGATGGTGTGGTCAGGCCTTGATGGGCTGTTATGCAGTGGTCAAGCTGTCTTCTACTCAGCCGCAGCGGATACTGCTCAGACGAGGTCGACATGCTCTTGCATTTTCTTTCTTTCTTTGCCTTGACTTCTTGGTTGAGGCGCGCTTAGTATGGAAACGTCCTTTTGATGAGATACGGATCCTGGCGTTTCGGGGGAGGTTCCCAAGCATTGTATGGGTGCTTAGATGGTGGGAGGAAAAGCCGCATGTGGCTATGATACCTGACTTTCTTCTCAGTCTCCTGGCATTTTGCGCATGGAGTTATATACACGATTGATTCATCTTTGTCGTGTTCCACATTGATATTCATGTGATCGGCTACACGAAGCCATAATAGTAGCTGTGAATATACTCAGTCTGATGCGTAATCCCACCGAAGCAACAAACACACGAGATGCAGGACTGCACGCAACGAAGCAAAGAAAGATATATTAAACCCATCCCGGTCCCTCAGAGAACCCGGTTGATAAGAAGTCCAGCAGCCCTTTCGCCGCATCCTCACGACATGTGTCCAACAATCATCCCTAATAGTACAAGCCTCGGATCTTACAGATAGTCACCGCGACTCCCAATCCAATTTTGTGTCCTTTGTTTCCTTTGTTCACCCTTGCCTCGAGAACCCCAATATAGCAATACAGAAACGGCGACCTAGGTCTGGTGGTATAACGCGTCCCGGTGTCATCGTGGAACACCCTTAGTATGGGCGGTATGCCGATCCGCCTCTTCCGCCACGGTATCCACCACGGTAACCGCCTCCTCGTGGAGCGCCGCCGCCGCCGCCGTAGCCGCCACCGTAGCCACCACGGCCGCCGTATGGTGAGCCGCGTCCGCCGTATCCGCCTCGAGGTCCGCCTCGGCCGCCGCGTCCGCCTCGTGTCATACCGGGGAGGTTCGTTCGCTTGGGTACGACCTGGAAACATGTCAGTTTGCGTTCGCGCATTCGATGGTGCATGTTCTGTATCTCGTACCTTTAGATTCCGGCTGCGGAACTGGCTGTTGTCAAGGACCAAGGCCTCATTGACCAGATGCGGTTCTGTGAACTCCACATACGCATACCTGCATACGCTCATTAGCGTTCCGATCTTTCTGCCAAACTCTTGCCAGGTAGCGAAAGATACTTTCGCCCAACTGTAACCCCAACAAAACGTACGCGACTGTACGCGCGCATACTTGGTGATGTATGAAAGCAAATGATAAAAACTTGTAAATGCGCAAATCGTTCAAGGAAAACCTCCTCTTAGTACTGACCCTTTAGGATGACCTGTGAACTTGTCGAGCAATATGGTCACACGGTTAATGCTTCCGATGCTCTGGAAGTGCGCCTGGATCTCTTCGGGGGAAGCGCCGTAGTCGACGTTACCGACAAAGACACTGCGCGCGTCGACGTCTTCTTTGCTCTCGCGCATCTCGTGGCGTTCTAGGTCCGTCTCGCTTTGCATCTGGCGCAGCTTCTGGGCTTCTTCCTCCATCTCTTGTACGCGTCGCCTCATTGCTGAGATCTCTTCCTGCATTGCACTGTCAGCATGCTCTTCTATTTCGGGACTTGTATGCGCGACAGCAGCCCGCTATCCTCGACAAGTCTCACGCGCGCGTTGTGGTGGATGGTATCGTACCTCTTCGTTGGGGTCTTCGGCGGTATCGAGGCGCTCATCCTCCTCGCGCTTCTGTTCGATAACCTCGGCGTCGGACATGGTAATTTGAGTGTAGTTGAAAGTCTAGGAGACACGTCAGTAAATGCCCTCATTTAACGGGCCGTCCATGACTTACCGGGCTAACGTGAATGTTCCGGGGGCGTGAATGGTAATTAGGTTGCGACCGTTGGGCGGTTGAATTTCCGTTTTGTTGCGATAAGATCAATCACAGATTGCGACGACGTGTAAATGACTGGTGGAGGGTGTGTAGGCTGAAAGACAGAGGGCGGAGGTGAAGGTAATGTTGCTCATACGAAATGACGAATGGCGCTGGGGAAGCTCGTAGCGCGACGCTAACAAGGCAGCGGAGCCTCACTTATGTAAGCACGGGCCAGCTGCAAAGCTGCGTCAGACTCACGACCAACACCTTTGTTCCACTCAGTCATGGCATTGTCAACGCCTTTCACCAGTACGAGTTTGAAACATGAAATTCATTCTTTTTGAGAAAACCGAGCCTTCTTAGATAGTGATGTCTTTTGTTCTGCCGAAGGGACCATCCAAAGTCACCTAGCTCTCGCCTTTCCCTCCTCACGTCAAAGACTTCCAAGGTTGGGAACAATTGCAAGCCTGCCTTGTTGTCATGCTTCCTTTCAGCCGTCTTTCCAGCTTGCGAATATGCCAAGCTTTCCCTGGAACCGTGTACTACAGGCAAAGCACCATGCTGTAGTCTTCACGTGCAAGAACTCGGTTCTTCTCTGGTAGCTCGCTCAGCTGGTGTAGCTTTCGGAGTACACGACACAGATACTCCTTTGGCAGGTCTTCGATCATCGCGAAACTCTCAACGTCCATCTTTCTCACACCGTTGTTGACGCAGAATGAATCCACGATTAGCTGGAGTAAAGGGTCGTTATTTGGCAAAGACTCAAACATCCATATGACAGCCCAAGCCCTGAGACGGTGACTTGACAGATGATGAAACATCCAGTCCATCACTGCCTTCTTCAACGGTCCAACTGACAGTCCCGCTGCCACCAGGTAGGCCCTGAGCATGGATCGCGCCTCACCGCCCTTCGTGTCGACAGAAGGGCGCAGTCTTGTCTCATATATCCAATCAACGAAGACATCGAAGCCTTTACTTGTCGTGTTGTGTAGGCGACACTCATTGACCCCGTTGACGAATACGCGACGGAAATATCCAGAATGGTGCCTCAAAAGCCGCTTGTGTAGAGTGTATCGCTTTTCCTCGGGTCCAACTATGACAACGACGGTCTCTGCTACGGCAGCGGCGCTATGTAAAACTATTAGCATACTTCGTTGTGAGTTCCACGGTCAGTTACTTACCTCGCGCGAGGTGCTTCAACTTTCTTCATGATCCCGCCTTGGATGTGAAGTGTCTTTGTCCTTTGCTGATATGGATGGATGAACGCTGATGCCGCCTACACTCTGCAAGGATCAAGAAGAATAGGTAGAGGAGAACGTGTTGCAGGTGAGAAGAGGTAGGGAGATGATCTACAAAGCTTCCGACTACTTATAGCAAGATGGCCAGCGGATTGTATGAGGTGAGAGCCATCCTACTCTCTCACTTGCGATTCTTGTGCTCAGCGCTTTTGCTTCAACTTCACCTGCTCGATCAACTATGACACGGCACAGTCGAAGATTACAGCTATGTCTATTATCGAAAAACCTCAAGACTAATCTTCGTCTACCCATTGATCGCCACAGGCTCACTATAATCCTCCCGCTTGAAACTCTCCAGCTTCGGCGGCGTCTCCCCCAACTCATTCATCCGCAACATCAATCTCACAAGAAAATCCTGTGGCAAATCCAACGCAGCCGCCTCCTCACATTCGGGCATGTAGAAGACCGCCTTCCGAGTAACCCATATGTCCACCACAAACCGTAGTAATGGATCCGGCTCAGGCAAATTACCGAAGAGTTCAATGATCATGCGGCAGCGTGGTATCACTACCTCCGGGCGCGGGCGAAGGAAAAACTCGAAGTAATCGTCCATGAGCGCAGACTTCAGCCCGGGGACAAGGAGTCGATCTGCTAAGATGTATGTTCGACTTGAGACGGAGGGATTCTTGCCAGCTTCTGGGTAACCGAGTCGCAACGAGATGTCTATGGTACCACGATATATCCAGTCGACGAAGGCATCGAATGCGTCGGTATCGATATCTGTGATGGGAATAATGCCATCGTCGGTTTCTCTAAATGCGCCGGATAGTGCGCCGCGGAAATAGCCGGAGTGGTGCTTGAGGAGTTCAGTATGTAGGATGTACTCTTTGCCTTCCGCACCGACTTTGACAATGACGGTGGGTAAAGTTGCTGCGATGCTATCTGAGAGTCAGTATTGTGTCGAACTTCATGATATCGAACTCACCTAGGGAGAAGCACCGCGTCGGAAGAGCAAGGCTCATTAGTGACCATGTTCGGGTAGTGTGTTGTGATGGTTTGCGTATGTCGACGAAGTGGAGTAGAAAAGACAAACCCTTGACTTCCGCTTGAGTCGAGTGAAATGTACCGTGCTCAGTCTCCTCGCGACAGTGAAAAGGAGGACAAGTTTTCTTCACTTCGGTACTGTCAGGGGCGACCCTGAACGCTACAATACATTCACCGCTTAAGAATGTGGTCCACTGGGGTCAATGTAATCGCCACGCATCTCATGTCAATACAATCACGACTTTCACGAGGGCGTTCGGAGTCAAGTATGAGATGCAGATAGCTTCCAGTGTCACCGTGTAGGTTTCATAGGGAAAATATCGGGCGCGGGTGAACATAGCGCAGTCCCAATAGCTACATCCTGATGGATTATCCACAGCGCGCCATGAAATATTGTTCTCGAAAGAATCATATACGAGTTCGATATGCACGCGGTATATACTCCAGCTGATACGGTGCGCAACCTAACAATGAACGTGATAAACTTGGGGATGCGAACAATATACTTGTGAAAGTATCGATCGTTGTATTGACTACACTAACTTGGTTGACTACAGCTCAAGTTCTGGGGCTGATAGTGGTGCCACAGCCTGCGGTATACATAGCACCATAACTTAACAAACACACAGATCAGAAGATGATGTAGGCTCCTGCCCTAACATATTTCTCGAAAAATTTGACATAGGCTGTAGCTACCACTGGTATCGATAACAGGTCGCGTGTAAATGTTGTGTGTAAGCCCAGATATTTTGATCGTTGTTGTGATCGAGCGTCTACTCCGTCTCAACCTCATCGCGATTCACGAAATCACTTCGCTTAAGCCCAGGAACTCGGAGTGAAATCTTAAGAACTTCGTTACAGACCGTCGTATCGAGGGTACAGCTGTGTGGAGATGTAGCGTCACGGTGTGTAAACCACCTCGGTGTCTTCATCCCGTCCATCTTCTTGCGCAGGCCGTTGACACTTAAGCCGTCAAATGGCGCGACCGGTCGTGGAGACATAATGCCCAGGGTCTTCATTTGCTTCATAAGCGCACCAAGTAACACAGAGCTACACTCAAAGGGGGAAGGCGCCTCATATGGGGTTCTACACGTGTCTGCACCGCAATACGTGTCAACCCATTTATAGCACGCTTCTATCATCTTCGCAATAATTTCTATGCGTCGGGATTCTAAAGCTCCTGCTCAAGTTAGTTGATGATCTTCAAAGAACAAGGACGCATACGTACGAAGAATGCCAGGTGGAATGCCCAAATCCATGTCGCGGATGCTTGGCCGGTCATTTAGTTGCAGTGTCAGCTTGGTGGTACTGCCAAACATCGTGTCCACTTTGAACACCCAGGCCACGAACATCCACAGGATTAACTCGCGACTATACGCGTCTGATAGTGGGCAAATTGTCCGAGTGTGCCTGACCCATACGTCCGCGATCAGGTCGAACGCTTCCCAGCATTGGTAATAGTCCACAAGCTTGGCGACTTTGGCAAGCAGCTCCAGACTCAGCATCTTGGGTACTTGGCGGAAGCGGAGATGAAGCATGTTCAAAAGTATAGCAAATGCTTCTGAGTCCCAGTCTGCGATTTCCATGTGGTAAAACCCATCGTCTGCTTTGTGGTTTTCGCTCCAGGACATGACTTCGCTTTTGAACTTTGGCGAAGCTGTGATCAGGTGTTGAGATGAGACCTGATACACAAAACAAGGGCGTTCCGCATCGTCGCCCAAATTGTCTTGAATTTCTGCCCCCTGCCTCGATCTTTCTGCCATCCTTCTCTTCTTCTGTGGCGGGCCTTCTACCTTCGGATGTTGGTCTGCGTCCGCATCTTCCTTGCCCTCTTCTTTGATGACAGATTCATTGGCTGCATCGTCATCTTCGGCTTCACGCTCCCAAACAGCGAAGGGTGCACCCGGGTTGCGTAGGGTAAGCAATACATCCCCAGATTCGGCTATGATAACTCGTTCGTTCGCGTTCGCGGGTGGCGTCATGACATTGGTGACGCGTCGCGATGTGGAAAGAAGACGTCAGAAGTGGTGATCCCCGCTTCCATTCCGGTCGCGCTAAGACGCGTCTTGCACGTGTTTCGTCAAAACATCTAACAGCGCCATTTCATACAACAAAAACGCTAAACAGCTCTGCAGACTACGTTGAGATAAGAACATGCAAGGTAGGTGTTTTGAAACTGATGTAGGCTCTTGGGTGTTCTATGTTTGCCTAGGCTGACGTGCCTCTGTGGACGCGTCGGCCATAACAGCAAGCACTACTTTACTAACACACTCGCCTCACCTCGATGTCGTTTCAATAACTCATCAACACATTGGCGCGAGAACGCGACAGGAAGACTCACGATGCAGTACGCATGCCACTACTACCTGACAACCCCGCGCGCATCCCTCTACATGGGAACACGCCAGCAGGCCTAGAGGCTGGAGCTACCTGAGGTGTGTACGCCACAACGCGCCATACGGCAAATAAGCTTCGCCATTTTACATTTGCCGGGAGTGCGGGTGATGCACATCAAGATCAGCAAAAAGCAAGTTCAGGGCTGCACGTGGTAAAAGCAACGAAAGCTAAAACCATCGTCTCTTCAAACCACTACGCACCCATTTAACCGCTAGCTTCTCAACGGCGCAATGCACTAGGGTTTGACTGGTCGTGGAGATGAATATCGCACGACAAAGTGCTCGCCTAAGGCACCCTGCTCTAACGTCGACGTTTGGGTTTCGGGGTAATGTGTGGTGGTGATCTAGGGAAGTGGTTGAGTTTTTCATGTGAAGATCAGCGTAGGTGGAGGGAATGTTCAGCCGCAACGTTCTTGAGGTAATGGAGACGTAGAGATCGTCAAAGTTCATGCACATTCTGTGAAGAATTCTCTACTGCGAGGACAAACACACCTGGAATGAAAAGGGAAACAAAGGCTGCGACAATTGAGACTACAAGTAGCGAAGGGCCAATACCCATAGACGATGGCGAGTTCAACAACATAAAAAGAAGTATAATCATCGGCAAATCTTGCACACCATCACCATCTACCTGTGCACCCTCTCCCTATCCCCGACACCACTCTTTCCAACACGCAAAAAAATCTCGCCACACCTTCTCCCCACCCACCTCTCCATCTCAGCTGAAGCTATCCGCGTCACACCAGATCGCCCATCCATCTCAACATCTCATTATCGATAAACCTCCGATCGGACCGACTTGACCTCCCCGAAGCGCAATTCCCAGCTTACCGCCATACTTTCCCACCTCCCACCCTTCCCCTCCCGTCTCACGCAACGCACTACTCTCATCCATTTATCCATGGCCATCTTTTCGGACCTTCAGCCTCACATGCAACACGCATCACATCCCCGACATCCAGCCCCCAGCCCCCGTAATCCCATCAACCCATCACCCACATGACCACGTTCTACTAATGCACAACTGCGCGCAATCAAGCAACTCTCCACTAAAGGCCCGGAGAATTTTTTGCTTAACCTAGGAAAATGTGCCTGGCAGGCTGGCGCAGCTATCACAGCAGCGCCGCCCCCACGGAGATGCATTGCCCAGATAAGTTACCCGGGGATGTAGCGTGCGACACAGACGGATCTAGACGCGCGACTAGTGTCGCTGTGCCCGGTGGTACTTTGTTACATTGACATTTGCGCTTTGCGATTCAATTACAGTAGTAGTGTTACCTTTTGTTCGGCCGTAACAGCTGCGTGGGGTGGACATGGTGGTAATGGCAATACTGTACGTACACATGAGGCCGAAGAGATGTCTTCGGTGGTTTTGTGTTTCATGGCTGTGGGGGGAGGTGGTAGTCGCAGGGAGGTTCCTTGGATGAAGTGCATAGGTGTGCGGGAGGTGAGGTGAAGTGGATGGCGGGCCGAAGGGGAGTTGGGATGACGTAGAGCTGTGATGCGTGGCTGTTGGTGTGAACAGATGGAGGTACTGCTGTGAAGATGGTGTGAGTGTTATTGCTGGAACGAGTGAAGTCTGCGTATTGTGACAGTGGTTGTTTGCATGTGTTTTTATTGGTATTGAGATGTATATGCATGACCATCTAGAGCTGCCATTTCGGCTGAGCTGTCGACTGAACATTCGTACTCAACCCATTGTTTCTTTGCTCCTCACTCAGCGGATCAAAGCCCACCGTGAACTGTGGTCTCCTCGGATGTGACTCCTCATCATCGTTCGTCAACTCCTGTGTGCTCGTCCCGCTGCTCTTTATGCTGCATGGCCTGTCGTCCCCCTTCATGTGCTCCAGCTCGTAGGTAAGACCGTAATCATCGACGCGCTCCTCCACAACCTGGACTTCGTAGCTGACGAAGATGGCACTGAGCGACTTCTCGATGATGGGCCAGAAGATGGGCATGGAGGCGCAAATAATGGCGAGGTCGATTTCGAGGCAGGTGAGGATAATGAGAGTTGGTGACCACCAGGTGTAGTCGACGTAGGGATAGGTTGCGCCTTTGGTTTCGACGATGCCGTGGAGTCGCCAGACTGATGTTCCGACAACGCTGCGAGCATGTTAGCATGGTATGCTTGAGTTTTGTGGAACGCGCGACTTACACAGCTCCAAAGGTGAATACGCCAGCCATCGCGAACACGTTCTTGGATCGCAGGTTTGGTGTTCGGAACAACACCATTGGCGCAATGAAGATGGAGATATCGAACAACATGTTGGTGGCCGCTTGCGCTTTGTATGTAGCGATGAAGCTGTCAAGATCTCCAAGTCCGAAGCCGTAGCAATTCGCAGATACAGTGCGGTCCCAGTACCCGCGCACTGGAAAGCAGGGAAACCATGCGGTGATCGAAAAGGCAATGCCCCAAAGGGTTACAGCGACGAGGAGGCCAATGCAAATCCACCGCATGAGTCCAGCCTTGAAGATGCGGAGGTACTGGAGCAAGAGAGCAATCTTGATGACGCCGCAGTTGGTGACGTATATGGCCATTTCGAAGTAGTACAACTGACTTGGTTAGCAAGTGGCGTCATCCAGTTGAGGAATAAGCATACCCTCAGATATTCTACTAGACGGTTGTAGCCAATGTACAACATGTGCTCACCCAGTCCTTGCTTGACAGCTACTCATGTTAGTCGAGATCATACCACAAGCATGATAGACCACCTACAAAGACACATTACGACGGTGGCTGCCGTGTTCAACGACTAGATTGAGTTAGCTTCATGTCAAACATGTAAAAACTGTCAAAGGTGAACGTACCTGAGCAAGGAACACAAATGCATCATCCCAGCCCAATTCCTTGACGACTCTGATGCGGACATACAGACGGAAGAAAACTGCAAACCACGCTATGATCTATCTGTGAGGTTAGCAGATGGTACATCGAGAAGTATCACAACATCGTACCAAGAAAGTGAGCGTAGTGCCGAACATCGTCGCCCTGCGATTCGACAAGGGCAGCTCCTCATCTGGATCCGGTGCATGCAGCACCATATCGGTGTACATCTGCTCCCATGTCGACATCGTGAAGAACGTCGTACCTGAACGAAGTGGAACGCCAGCGCCGGCGCTGCTTCGAAAGATGCAGAAACTATAAGGTTGGCGAACGACCCACGCCGCAGGGCGGGAACGCAAGCCCTAATGACCTGACAGGATACCGTCTGCCGCCTTCTCCCACGAGGCTACGGTTGACGATTCAGGGCCGTTGCCAAGCTGGGTTCATGCCGTCCACGCAAGACTAACGCAGGTGGAGACGTGTTGGAGGCTCAACGCTAGGTGATAAGCGAACTGCGATTAGCGGATGCTTGCATTTGACAGGTCCTCGCCCAAACTTTACGCAGGGGTACCGCTGGGAGAAACGCTTTCTGGACGCCGGATTTCTGGCCTGAGGGATCGCGCCACGGGCTGCGCGTGCGGCGCGCGAGAGAAGGTTCCACGGCGGTGAGCGCTGGTGTTGCTTTTAATCCGTCCATGTGTGCGGTACCCGGCTTCCATACACCACCTCGTTACCTTGTGCTGTAATTGTTCTTCCAAAAGGACGGAAGTCGAGGTCCTTCTTTGCTTCGACGCTTCCATCCTGCGTCCCGTGGCAGTGTGGACTTTTCGGGGCTGTTACGCCTCATCGCCCCTGACTCCAGTATATGTACAAGGGTACCGGGAGTGACATGTCAATATCTGCCGTCTGCCGAGCACGACGAACGCAGGTTCGAGGCTGAGGTACTCGCAAGTAGCCAGCCGCAATAATCGTAAGTTTTGAAGCAGACGCAAAGATTGGCTGAATGTGCATCCCCCTGCGGAATCCTTCGCAAAGAGCACTGGCCATTGATATCATCACCAGTTTAATCCTGCACACAGGGACGACCGCCACAGATCTTCAAACACGGCCAGGGTGAAATTTCCGGGCCAATCGTTAGCCTCCGACGCCAGATGACTCGCTGATTCATCTCGTCGTTCTGCTTTGGGTGTCGCGCTAATCGCAATCGATCGGCGCAGGATTGTGTCTCATCTCTTGTGCTGGGATCCCGACTAATCGGCAAGGTCAACAACAATGCTATGTATATGTATCGGTGCAGGATCCTCGGATTCGCGACATGACACACTTGCCATCGTGTTCCTTCGATGGATCCTCCGACGCGGCGTCCCCGTTGTTCTGGTGCAACCGTGACGAGATTGGCGGGAAACAACGCCGAATCTCGTGTGTCTATGCGTCACCACGATACGCGACGAGATACTGCATCCCAAGGTCGCTTGAAGGAGGAGGAATGGCGAGATGACTTTCACATGCATACCAGATGTATGGCTGCCATGCAAATATTGAGGCTGAAGAGATGGAAAGGATCAAAGTGGGCATTGGCATCGGAGACGCGGGATGTGGAGGCACCGACTTCGTGCCGATTTTCCACCTTTCAGCGTCACGTGCCACTACACTACTTTTCTTCAGATGTTTCAAGCATATCGTAAAGGTAAGGACATGATGCTCATCCAATTGATGGCGCTACCAGTCTATACTAACAGTCGTTACATTGCAATATCGGCCTCGTTCAGTCCAGAGAAATGAGACCTCGGGATGCGGCCGGCAAGCATCGGCTCTCAATCGTTTCCATCATTGTTGTCGATGCAATACCAGCATAGACCCAGGACGCGCCCGCCCACTAGGATAACAGCCCGTTTGACCCTTCTCTACTGCTGCATTTATTCAGATACGCTGGTTCCAACCCTCAGCGGCCCGACGACTTTGCGGAAACCCCACTGAAGTACTATATCTCGCGAGCCGAGCAATCGTTCAGGTACATCGCGTTTCTATGCTCTCGCGCAATAATGCAGGGGTTGTCAATAATTCTCGAGGAGTCTTTCGTGCATATCCACGATTTTAGTGACCTCAGCCCGAACGTGTTCAACTCCCGGCGTCGAAGAACATCTATCGAGGAGACGGAGTACCTGCTGGCCTTCCTTTATAGAGCGCGTCTGCCACCCCCTAGCATCCCGGATGGTTCCATATATGGAACTTCTTCGTTCTTGTGTCGGAATTCCGACTCTTCGAGCTCCAATGTCTTCCATCCATTTGAACCAACAAACGCATGTTTTGAGATGTCGATGCAGAGCTGTAGTTATCTTCGTAGCATCATGAACTGGTAGTTCCGCAGCCAGCCACGTTTTACTTCCCATATAGAACTCGGAAAAATCGACCACGATCTCCAGGGTTTGTTTGGTCAGACTGGGAAGCTCCTCAGGCGCAACATCGGCGAGTTCGCCTCTTACCGCAAGGTTGTCTTGGAATATTCTCAGTACACTCTCGAGGCTGCTCAGAACTACCCTAACGGTTGGGTGGATCCGCGTTAGGATATCCGATGGGTACGACCGCATGCTGGACTTGACGTGTCGCAGGGCAAAACATGCATCCGAGATTCGGATGATATCTGCACGTGAGATAGTGTAAGACAAGCCATTGAAATAAGCCAAGATACTGAACGATCTAGGTATCTGCAGAGCGGTATAAGCACACTCCAAACATTCCTGTTCCGCTGGTGTTGGGTTCGGGTAATGGAGTTGTAGTTCAGAGGTGAGAAAATCGCCCTGTCTGACATATAATAGGTGCAGAACTCTGCAAGATCAGCTCGAGTGGGCGAACTCGGGTCTATGGGCTGACTTACCGAAGGCGCAAGTAGTAATACCAGTACGAAAAGAAGTTGAGCGACCGAACCACGGGAGCTGGGGCCGGTACAAAGACATGGAGACTTCGTCGTCGGCTGGGCTGTCGAAGGTATAATCTTACATCGCAGTCGTACCGAAGTCTGCGTAAGACATTTGACTGCAACTCTGTAGCGCCAAATCGCCCATGGAAACTGCGATGAGCGTTCAATCCGGTGGCGATGCTCGTAGTAGGAAAGTTGATAATTCTAGGCGCAGGTCTCGAGATGGAGAAACGAGCAATCGTGGAGAGAGGCATGGTTGCGAAGAAGCCCCGGCGCGAAGACCGACTGATGCCGGCGACCTGGCAGTGCTAATGGGCGGGGCTTGGGCATCGTCGAGACGGATGTTTCGAAGTGTTGTTCAGGTATGCGGTTGAGCGGCACAGTCGTGTGCACGTGAGACCGAATGAGGCTAGTACGCGACGCGAAGGAAGTAGAGTGAGCAGGCGCACATAATTTCTGTCAAGTCCGCGGCTCCTTCTTCTCTCCAGACCCTTTTCTTGAAAGCAATACCGAGAGCGCTGGAAACGACCATGACAGCGAATACTCAAAAAGACCCATTCGGTCAACTCCCCGAGGAGCTCCGGATCCAGATTCTCAGACTCTCACCAAACCCTTTTTCACTGCGAAACCTGGCCCACGCCTCGCCCGCCATGGGTAGAGTGCTCGACAGATATCCGCTCGAAATTGTCGAGGTGGTTCTAGAGGCTACCGTTACCTTGAAGATCCGTCGCATGATGGGCGCGGTGCTCAAAGCACGCTTTTCAGTCTTCCCAGCATCCTTATCCGAGGCCCAAACTGTTGCTGAAACTGACTCGACTATGGCCACCGAGGAAATGCGTTCGTCTGGACTGAACCGAGCCGCCGCGGCAGTACGTTCCTTGCTTGCCAGCGCCGAAAATGTGCATTCCTGGTCCCATGCCTGCCTTGAACATCTGATACGAAAATCTATGGAGCTAAGGCCCTCTACACTCATCAAAAATGGGTCCGGCTATACACGCCGGGAGGAATTCGAAAACGCCGAGTTTCTCAAGAAGGACTATGTTCCACAGGATACCGGCCCGGCTTCGTGGTCGGAGGAGCTTCGGATAATGCTATCATTCTGGCAATTGCAATTCTTTCTGGAACTCCAGGGCGCCGGTCACAAGGGTAGCCTTGACACCAATTGGTCGAGACAGGACGTTGACGTGTTGTCTCAGAGCAGCGCGGATGGCTTTTACGACGTGTCAAACTGTGTGCGGGAGCAGATCTTGACCGCCAGCGACTTTCTCGGCGCAGTCACCTCTGGGACTATTGCTCCGGTGGGAGCGGTTCAGGACAACGCATATAGTTTGCCAGCGATACCTTGCGTCGAAGAGGCAGCATCAAAGTGTCGCTGTACCGAAGCGTTCGAAGAAGAGCGCATCAACTCGTACAGAAACTGGGCTCCGGGTCACGGATCTATCGAATCTCAAGGACTGTGGGGGTACAGCTTTTATTGCGCCATGTCCTCACTCGATGGATGGCTAGATGGATACAGGCTTACGCTTTGCTACCCGTTTCAGTTCTGGCGCAAATATGGGTTTGCCATATGGGATGACAAGCGCATGGTTGATCTTGGCATGAAGCACCCGACGCATAAGTCATTCATGAGAGCTTCGTTTTTTTACTCTTTTCGATGGTGGAGCTTGTTGACGGAGGAAGAGCTGAGTCAGGAGTTTTCACTGCGAGAGCAGGGTCTCCGGTGATGGTTCTCTGCTATAAAATTACTCCCTACAGCGACGAACATGCAGGTCAGCACGACCTGTCAGTCCTCAACTCTCCCGTAGATCAAAGGACGACTTCAACATCCAAGCCAAACCCTAAACAGGCCCTAGTCTGAGTCAAACCCGCAAAACCGCATTGTCAAATTCCCATACCATCGGTCCCTTCCCCCGAAATTACCCCCAACTTAATCCATCCCACGCAGTGCACTCAAATTAGCCAATCTACCCGTGCCAAGACCCAACGGAACACCAAAGGCAGATCAGAATAACCTGAAGTAGGTAACCCGATATACACTCCAAAGAAGCGGAGATGACGGGCCTAAGGACACAGGAAGATCCTTGTTGCATTGCGCTCGATTTGAGATCTTGTGAAAAGGTCAAGGGAAGCATGTTAAGATATAGTAGGCAGGGTGAAGTGGGCAGGGTGATGCTGGGCTTCATTGGGTTGCGTATCTTATCTTGTCTGGTTGTGGTGTTGGGGTAGGAGGTAGATAGGGCAGGGTACGAGAACGGTACAGCGTGATGAGGTTGATGAGGTTGATGTCGTTGATGATAAACTAAATAGCCATCTCCGTCTATCCCGCCGCGACTCCAGCGATGAAAACGGAGACATATTCCAAATAGGTCTCACACGTGCTCTACACATGCATGCACTGATAGATTTACAGAAGAGATGGTGATACAAACCGCGTGTTACGTTACCATCACAGCGCTACTCAGCACATTTGTTAATACAAACATGTAGCCATCCCTCAACCCAACCTCCTCCCATCAAAAAACCCCATCCTCCCCCCCTCATCCACACCCCCCTCCAACCCCCTCGGCACAAGCCTCCTCAGCACCGCCAACGCAGCCTCCAATTCCCTCTCATCAGGATGCCACAAGTCGCGAATCTCGTTCCACGCTGTGAGTATACGTTCGGGGGTCGCGCATCTCCCAAACGCACGGAGCGCCGCAATAACAGCGAGACTAGACAGCCATGTACGCTCCATACTATTGCTGTTGAGCGCGTTGAGATACTGTGTCCATATCTTCTCGAGGCGGGACAGTGTCCAGGAGGAGTATCTAACGCCGCCGAAGGAGTTGAAACCGTGGAATATGACGATGAAAATTGTGCCGTCGACAGAAACGGAGTTGTATTTCATTTCCTGGAGGAGGTCGTTGACGCGGTCGATGTTACCTGCTACAGCTGCGTGATGGCGTATCAGGATGCCATAAGTCCGTGAATCGGGGCCGATGGGCGCGAGGTCTTGGAGTTGCTTTAGCTCTTCGTCTCCGCCTTCTTTTTTTAGTCTGCGTGCTTCGTCGCGGAATTTCATGCCGAGCACGCGGCGGTCGCGCCAGGTGCGGTTGAAGAAGACGTGGCCGCGGGCTGTGGCGCTGCGTTGCGCGTGCAGGCGCTTCATCCGCTCGAAGACGTGTTCGGCGGCTGAGGGCTCGCCGGCGCGCATTAGGGATGCTATGACGGCGTTCATGACGACGGTGTCTACAATGTCGCCGGCGGAGACGAGGTCGAGATATGCTTTTCGGACGGCATCGCCGTTTTGGAGAACGCCGTAGTAGTAGAGGAGTGCTACTCGGTAGTGTCGGTGCATGGGTAACTTTCGGGCTTGCATCTCTTTCATGAAGGTCTCGGCGAGTGTGTATTTGCCCGCTTTGACGGCAATGTTGAAGAGCACGTTGAATGTGACATATCCACCCTTTAGACCGGCCCGGTGCTCCATGTCCTGCCAAATGCGAAGGGTGTTTTGTAGGTCATCATCGGACACTGTTCCCATGGCGCGTCCAGTCAAATGTATGGCCGATGTCCACTCTGAGCGGACTATGTGTATATGCGCCGTCTTCATATCGTCTAGGACCGAGAGAAACCGTTGCGCTGCGATGGGTGTGGGGCGTTCGACAATGGCGAGATGGTGCAGTAACGCTCGGATAGTCATGGTAGTAAGATATACAACTCCTGGTGACTGCAGTTTCTTATAAGTATCAAACACCTCATCGTGCGGCGACTCATCATCCTTCAGCAGATCCTCTAACTTCTTGATATGCAACGCATCTGCTGGCTCGCGTAGAGGCCAGGGCTCGTGGTCATCGCCAACATTCCAGACCAGCTTTCCCTCGTCAGGAACATCTGCCTCAGGCCGGGTATCAATTTCCATGCCATAGTAATCCACCAAGGCCTGCAGTTCCTTCTCGGCGAAGTTTTTGACTTTCTTGAGCGGCCCTTTGCGCTCGGGAAAAATATCCAACTTCTTCTCCGACTTCGACCACGTGCTCTTTCTGCGTGATGTCTGGTGTTTCGGTATCGGCGATGCTACGTCGCGCGGGGTATGTATATGTTTCGCATGCTTTGGGCACGACCCGGCCCGCACCAATGCCTGGATGAAGAAGGTGTCCATGCGAGCAGACGGCCTATCGGGTAACGGAGCATTGTCTATCGCCTTCTTGCTGAACCTCCTCTTGGATGTATTCTTCTCGGGATTCGGGTACAGGAAGGTGAGGAAGGGGCGAGCATGGGCGGTATTGGAGACTGCAGAGGTCCGGTCGAGGGTGCGGAAGAGGGACATGAGAGGTCGAGCATTGTGTCAGAGGGAGCCAGTTCAGACGGTGTCCATTTGGGGGATTCTGGGTGCAATTGATTACGGGGAGCTCAGCGAAGAGCTGCCTGGGTGGGAGGATAATTGTGGCGGGTGCTGAGTGTCGCGGTCATACTCTCCAAAGATTTCGGCGTCGCGAAGTCTTGGCGGAGTTGCGGACTTTGCGGGCAAGAACCCCAATATCCACCACACGACCAATTGCGCCGCCCGACCTGCTGCTACACCCTCCGTCTCCCCCCGGAACCCCCGCTGATGCGATAACATATCTGATTATATAAAACAACACACCGCCCGCCATGGGCCGCTACGACTTCCGCCCAATGCGGGTGCGCCAGACCGCGAAAGCCCTCTTCGACTCGAAACGAGAACCCAACCTCCCGCAATGGTACGACGTCGTCGGAAACATACCGCCCGGCGAGACGCTCGCCCGCCCCGTCCTGCGCATACCCAAGATGCGGAAGGCGCGGAAAGCCAGCAAACTATTCCAACCCCTCCCCATCGCATACCCAGAAGACAAGCTGCGTTCAGAGTTCTTCGGCGACCACCCATGGGAACTGGCGCGGCCGAGGCTAGTCGTAGAAGACAGCGGAAACGACTCCAAGAAATACGACTGGAGTAAGATTGTCCAGCCAGGAAAGCAGTTAGACGGTGAAAGGTACCTCCAACCTCCAACCACCCCTACCATCCCACCCACCATAAAACTAACACCCACGCCCAGCGTCGTCCAACGCCAAATGTGGCTAATGAAGCACGCCTCCCTCTCCAAGTCCTCCGCCTACGACCTCGCCCGCCGCGAATTCTACCAACACCGCCACCTCTCCGAAATCCGCCAACGCATCGCCAAAGAAGAAGCCCTACACGTCGGCGCCTACTTCGGCAAAGGGCCCCTTGAAATCGGAATGGAGCTCGAAGACCGCACGTGGGAGAACTGGAAGGCGTGGGCTGCCCAGCAGATCGAGGATGAGCAGAGTATGCGCGCGCAGATGTTTAGTGGGCAGCAGGATGAGGGGTTGGGGGATGCGGCCGAGATGAGTACCGCGGAGTACGATGAGGCGGTGCAGGAGATTCAGCCCAGTGCGCCGAATAATCCGCAGGGGATGAGGCCTATGGGGGGTGTGGCGGCGCATGCGTAGGGGTGATGTGTGGATGGGTATTGGGGGTGGACTGATGTTGTATATTTTGTGTAGATTACGATTACGATCGGGACAATTCAATGGATATAAGACAAGTCTTGTCTGGACAATGGGACGATGTGGGCATGAGGAGGGCATAGACGACATTGCGATGATGCTGATCATCATCAGGGTAGTGATGAACGCAGTAGCATCCAGGCTTTCTGGATCAACAATCTCAATTCTCCCAATGCATTTCAGGGAGGTATGTTCTTTTCATCTCATTTCTGCTTTCCATAGTGTATTTTGGCGAATCCCAGGCGGAGGAGTCATGCGTTCGTGCACATCTTCTTTTTGGACGAACACCAGGCGACAGCATGCGCAGTTGGACGAATGATTTTGAACATGCTGTGGTTTCCTCCAGATTTGAAGTACAAAGAAGCAACATAAAGATGAGGTTGTATATCTCAACGGCGAAAGCGAGCCTCCAGACATGGCTTCGTCCATCCATTGTTTCAGCTGCCCGCTCGAATCTCATGTCATCGTGCTCTTGCAATTTGATGAGCCGTAACCGCCATGTCAAAGAAGGATTGCATTTTGGTCACTCCGAAGAGACGAACATGGAGGATAATAACCGATTTTTTTGGGAAAATCGACTCTGTCAAGTGGGATATAAGAGGGAAAGACTTTGAAGTGAGGGAAGAGTGTTTTATACCCCAAAGCTCTGGGCGGGAACAGACATGAAAACTGCTAAACCGTGTTTGATATCATACAATAGACTGGGTGTCTTCCGCACAACCATTGTCTCTATGTCATGCCTTTTTGGAACGGTTGTTTAAAAGGTTTACATTGAAGGCGAGGCCGGAACGAGACATCGAGTTTTGGGAGGTCCTTTTTGGACGGTCCTGCCAGAAAAAAATGGCTTTTGTGCTGATAAGGATGTTTGGTTTGGCTCAAACATAGGTGGAGGTGCATAGGTCTTTGGAGGAAGAGGCGAACAACACCATCAACGTTTTCACCTGCCGTTTTTGGTTTCTTTTTGGAATTGGAAAGTGTAATGAAGGAGATAAGACCCAGGAGGCCGTGGTATATATACACTTTGCGATCAGACTCGGCGGAGCGGAACATGCACACTTCGTGCGCTGACTTTCGAAGACATAGACGTCTTCCTCTAGTATTTTGACTCCTCGGTGCTCCACAGCGACACATCAACCTTCATACTCGAGGGTTTGATACATCCTGGACCTACACTGTCCGAACATGAGTGACCTCTCTGTGTCTTTTTCGACATCAGATCTTCTTCAGTAGGAATCTTCGCGGTTGTCTTTCTCACACATGAGATCTTATTAAGACTTTTTTGGTGGCTCGCAGCCATTACCAATATCGGTCTATACTTTTCGAAAGCCCAGAGAAGAAAGACATGGCGTAGTGTTTCACTGCTTTTGGAAAATCTCGCCCAAGCGAGGGAAGTTGTGGAGGAGAGAAGCAATGAACAGCCCGTGTTATTTATACGCCAGCAACCCCAGCATGCCTCACTCGTTGTTGTTGTTGTTGTTGTTTGGACCACATGTAGCGAGGCACTCGGTGTTTTGACACAAACTGCTGGAGGCCAGGACGCACATGGCGCATCTTGTATCAGCTTTTGTTTCGAAGAAGCCGGCAATCTGATTCCGAGAGAAGGACGGGAATTTTCGGTCCGAGAGTCGAGTGGAAAGATGTAGACGTTTTCGTCGAACACAGGAAAACATCAGATAAGTCTGCATGGATTTTGGGGTCGAGACCAGGCAGCACATAGACGTCTCCATCGCTGTTTATGATAAGAGTGAGATTTTAAGGTGGTGGGTAGAAGACAAGAAGTGCCGCTGCAAGGAACACCTTTTATACCTCTAAGGTTAGGCGATCTGTCGCGTCCATGGTAGAGCCACTATTCTGGTTTCCAGCGATCTTTTGTTTTCAGAGAGGCATCGGTTGCGATCGCGTTGGCTTTTTGATATTGACAACGATCTCACTCCGACCCGGCTCTCATGATATTCTGGGTTTTTTGTTTTTGAACTTCGAACTTCGTCCGTATCCACGAAAGGCAGCTTCTATGTTTCCTTGACCGGAGCTTTTACAAAGGAGGACAAGACTCAGACATGCGACATTATGTCGACAATTTTGGGTATTTCAACGTGGAGATGTTTGACGAGGAGAGAGCGAAGTAATCGTGAGTTGATCGATTCATATACACCGAGGAGGACGCACAGAGCTGCTGCCATATTCCGCTTTCATTGAGACTTATGGAAAGAAGTGGTAATGTTGATGAAGTGTTGAAACCGACCAAGATTTTCGTAGTTGACAGTCGAAGATCGCAACGCGGAAATCATGAGCGAGCGCGTCATCATCTTTTGGAAGGGCCTCGCACTGCGGACACATAATGCGTTAACCAGGGTATTTTTGGAAAGCATCACTTGTGGATGTCGTGTTTCTGGAACTGTCCCAGCCAGAAAACCATCAAGTGAAGCGCTCTTTTGTTTTCAAAATGTGGAATTGCAAGGAGGTGCGAGAAGAGAGCACGCTGATGCGAAAACCTTTTATATGCGACAGGATCTTCTCAGTAGATAGCTGAAGATCGTAAGACAGAGATCACATGTCTCTTTCCTGAGCGACTTTTGGAGTTGCGTGCCCACGAAAACATCGAGGTATTGTTCGGAAGTTTGGAAGTGGTGACACATGGAAAGTATCCCTATTGTTTTGTAATTCTCCAGGCCAGAAGATCATGTGGGCGATACATATTTCTTTTGAAATAAAGTACGGTAAGATGTGGATGGAAGGAAGAAAGGTCGCTGAGGAAAGATAGGCCTTTATGTGCGTGACAAGACGCTAGCACCACACCCCTGGGTAGTGGGGCGCATCGAAGCGCGACGACGCTCCGTTGGCTTCCAAGGTTAACATCGCTTACTTTCATACCTCTTTGAGCGGGCTGTCGCCTTCCCAGTGTTTGCGAAAAGGTTATTCGGTCGCATCATGGTTTACATTCTCTCATCGACGCAACATGGTGTCTCAATGTCGTGCTCATGCATCGGCGCTGACAACGTCGTAGTGCGTCGTAGCTAAGCTTTCTATGAGTGTTGGACTGCACCTTATGCGTCAACCAATGGCATCTGATGATGATTAGCGTGGGATGTACGCCGGTCCCGCGGCTGGCCTGAAAGAGCGCCTGACGTCAGACCGAAACTACCCAGCGTCGCTCTAGAAAGTAGCCTTAACTTTCATGTCTTCCTTGTACAACACCATCATTTGACTTGCCACCAGAGAGCCTTTGAGATAACTCTCACGCTTCACGCAATATGCCACCAACCCCCACCCCACCAACCCCCTCGTCACCCACAACATTCCTCCACCTCCCCCGCGAACTCCGCGACAAAATCTACACGCACGCCCTGTCCAATCCCACCCCCATCGACATCGGTTCTATCTTCCCCTCCCCGGGCTACTGGCACGAGCCCTCTCCCAACCCCCCTCTCCCACCAACCCCCTCCCTCCTCCGCACCACCAGACAAATCTCGTCCGAAGCCGCCCCTATCCTCTACGGCGCCAACACCTTCAACTTCCCCCACCCAGGCCAACTCCCCACCTTCGAACAACAAATCGGAGCGGAGAATTGTGCGCGGGTGAAGAGTGTGGAGATATGGGTTCGGTACCCAGGTCCGGATGAGGTGGTGTTTGATGTGGGGGAGTTGGGGCTGGGGGAGTATGATAGTGTGCCTGAGCATTGGATGAAGGTCTTGGGGGAGAGCGGGTTGACGGGGGTAAGAAGGTTGGGGGTTGAGGCGGTGATGATTGGGTGTGAGCCTGATAAGGTGCTTTCTGTGCTGCCTATGCCGGATGAGTTGAGGGATTGCTTTGTTGGGTTTCTGGGGAGAGGAGAGGATGGAGGAGGAGGTGGGGCGCCGCGACTGGAGTTGAAGGGGATAAGGGAGGAGGAGAGGGGGAAGTTTCCGGGGGAGTGGGATGTTGTGTTTAGTTAGTGGGATTAGCATAGGGAAGGTGAAGAGGAAGAAGAAGGAGGAGAAGAAGAAGCGGGGAATGGGGACTAAACAATAACATTACTATTAGCACGACTGCTTTATATATTGCTCTCGCTGTTACGATGCCGCTCAGATCTTGCCAAGACCAGCGCCCTTCTTCACGATCTTCTCCACTTCCTTGAGCTTAGTAAGCTTGTACTTGTACGGAGCCTTAGTGAAGTTGCCAACTTGAGTAATATTGACAGTCGCCTTTCCAAAGTCGTTCTTCGCACCAAGGTTCGCGAAGCCATCAATCTCAAAGTCGCCATCGGGGCTGGTGTTGGGGCTGTCTTCCGGAATGACCAATCCGTATGTGCTGAGAGCCTCGCGTGTCTCGCCCTTGAAGACGTTGCCTTCAACGAGAACCTGGTTGTCGCTGCGGGAGTGGATGGCTTGGTACAGGAAGTCGACGTAGAGATTGTTGTAGATGTGCTGGTGGCCGAAACGACCGGCGGGGCCACGGGTGCCCTCGTTGCGCCAGTAGTTGTGGTGGTAGGTGACGTGGAGGTGACCTTGGTCCACATCCCTGAGCGCATCGCTGTTGCCAACGAGAGAGCTCTTCCAGTGGTCGTGAAAGTAGTTCCACGAGACTGTAATCCAATCCGCGGCGCGGATGATGTCAACTTGGCCGTCGTACGCATCGGGGCCCAGAGCAGGGAAGTTGCCAGTGGTGAACTCGTTATGGTCGATCCATACACGGGTGCTGTTGCGAATCGTCATGCAGTCGTCGTCTATCGCTGTGAATCCGATGTTGCGAATGATGACATTGGTCTTGTTGAAGATGTTAAGACCCGAGCCAGTGATTTGAGCTCCCTTGCCCATTCCGATGAGAGACTTGTTCGACCCTACTTGGACTCTTGATGTGAGGTTGAAGTTGCCCTTGGCGTAGATGACTGTTGGCTCGCTGCCGTTCACAGCTTTGATGAACTCGGCGACCGTCCGAACAGTAACGCTCTTGCCATTTTTGCCAGCACCACCAGTGGTTGGTCCGATTGGGTTGTCCTTGGCGAAACCGACGAGGCTAAAGTCAGCCCCTGCAGGAGCTGCGGTCGCACATAGCGTGAGGGAAAGAAGTGATAGAATTGAGAGCTTCATCTTGAGGTAGAAGATGCAGATGGGTTTGCGTGATCTGATGCCGATCAACCAGCGATAGCACTTACATTTTATATCCTGTCTTTTCGAGCGTCGGCAACCAAAGAGCCAGTAGATGGCCATGTAGTCGGCATCCAGCCTTTGAGGCGTCCATCATTGCAATTCTTCCGGTAAAATGGCTGATGGCGCATTGTCGTACAGGCTCGAAAAACTCCCACTCGCGCAAGTGCATGCTGCGTCCATCACCGTGATGCTGTATCTCGTCTTGGCCTATCTTGGCGGACGTGCATACCGCCCCAGGAACGGCAGCAGGTATTGCGCAACGTTAGACTGGTGGCTGCAGGTTGTGGTGTTGAGTGGTGGAAAGAGGCATCCCCAGATTTTCCCGTGGCTGGAAGGCTCGATCGCCTCTTCGGACGGCGGGGAAAATACGGGGGAATCGGCTTGGCGCGCAATTCCACCAGTACGGACCGCGGTTCCCTGCTTGCTTATTTCGTTGCATCTTAACGTTCTGTCGCCGAAGCGTATTTCGAAACTGGTTTCTAGAAGCGAGATGAGCCACCGAAGCTGTCAGAACTCTCTCAGCATTACAATGTCTGCGTGCGCTCGACTTGTTTGTCGCAGCCACCAGGATTGTTGCCTTGATGCTCAAGCAAACATCGCATGTAGATCAGCGGAGAAAACATACGGGCAAGTCAGATTGGCTGCTTCGCCATTCGATAGGAAGACATCATCTGTCGAATGAGCGGTGCATTTCAACCGCCTTGGCTTCCTTATCGTGGACTAACGCTATGGCGAGACCGAGGTTGCTCCAGGGGTCTCGAACAACGACTGTGCGACACCGCTGCTTTGCGATGCCACAGGCTGTAAGCTTATAGGAAGTGAAACTGGCGAGGTAACCGTCTATCCTTCACACGCGAAGTCTACTCTGTCAGCACTTTGACAGCCTGCGATCCGGTACTCCTCCATGATGGTGCGACGATGCTTATCGAAACTTGGTTCTTGACACAAGAGCGATAATGCGACAAAGCAGATTGTCGCGTTGACGGATGGAATACAAGATTCTTTGTTGAAAGGGTTTCCATTCAAGCACAAAGGCCAAGCATTGAGACCACCCTGCACAATATGAGGACCAGGAAGGCCTCCGCAATGTCTCGGTACGGCTTCCGCATTCTGAGCGCAGTCCGATCTTCTCTTTAGGACGGCCAAGTGACGTATTTGTGGTAGAAGACGGGATATACCCTTCTAACTTTCACTCGAGACATGACCGACCAACAGCGCATGGAAGAGATCAATCGCGCATACGAGATATTGGTCAACCCAAACTTGCGGACGCAGTATGATGATCGTTATCAATCCATACTAATGCAGGATGCTCAGCGTTTCAACCCAAGTAGACAAAGGTGGAGGCGGACGAAGAAGACTCCATGGACGGGATGGCCTGAAGGTCTCCTCTTTCCGCGATGGAGGCCTTCGCCGCCGGGAGCTTGGCCTTTGGATTGCGCAACGAAGCAAAGAAAGAAACCGGAGTTGCATCATTCTCATGAAAATCTGTCACCGCCGTCGATTATGAAGTCACAGTGTGGTGTGCCGAACGAGGAACGATCGTCTCAAGATGTTTCACGGGATCGCGAGCCAGGGGGAAGTACTGCTCACGGCCTGCCTCAATCAGGGAAGGAGCGTCTAGGAGGGGATGACGACGCTTCCAAGCCTAGAAAAACGCACTGTATGATGAGCGGCTTGCGCTACCCGGTGCCCCATCCGAGGAGGAAGAAAGCGGAGAAAGATAACCCGAGGCAACCACGACAACGCAACCAAGCGACTAGAACCACACACACGTTCAAGCGACCGTGGCCTTGGGTGAGACAGCCAGCACCGAAACGAAGGTTGTTGAGGGAAGTGTTGGAAGACGAGCATGGACGCACGATAGAACGGTTCCGAGACGACTTCTTCCGCTGTGAAAATCTCAGTATCTGACAGAGTAGATCGTCAAGCGACAACAGATGGCGTCTCCACCCAAAGAGCAGGCAGCCCCAATGACTGTAGGAGCCGAGCGGGAGGAAAGAAGAGAAGATCGTGATGAGAGCATCAAGCGCCGATTGAAGGAATACCAACGGAAGAGAATAGACCATACGCCCAATTGGAATTAGAGTAGAGATGACTAATTGATGACGATCGCGTTTGAGTTCATTCGTGCCATGGCGAACGACCCTCTCCTGATATGGTATATCCGCGAAAAGATCGTCGTCCAGAATGACGATGACGGGTTCTCAAATCCAGTGCTCTACGTCGAATTGGTTCTACTTACCGCGTGTCTGGCTTGGTTGAAGGCACGTGGATCCAGATCATGTGAATCTAACATGTAGTGGTCGAGGCGCCGAATGGTGCAACTTGTGGAAAGCCGATCGTGCGAGATCCGCGGACTATATGCCGGCAGATGGAGTGATCGGTAGGAACCAAACTTCGAATCAAGATGTTGTGAGAGGTGAGGCATCCGATAGGAAGCAAAGCCTCTCGATCTCGGCGAGGCCGCGACGCATTGTCATCAGAGACAAGGCTTCCCAATAGAGGATTCTAATTCTGCGTTGCGGGATTGAACAGCCCGGCCGCGGCACCCAACTGCATCTCCCCTGCATGTCTTGCAGTGACCCACTCCTGAAACCGCTGTCTTGGGTGAATCCGAATTGAACACGGTCGATGGTGTGGATGGAATTGCAAGTGCGAATGCGACGAAAGTCCGTAGATCTTGCAAAAGCCTCAACGCTTGAGACGCTGGAACAGTGTTTCGCTTGCGATGTAGGCTTCTCCACCTGTTGTTGGGTTGGTGGTACGATTGCCGCTCAGGTCCAGCGACCGAAACGCTCATAGCACCAATGAATTCGATCGCTGCAGTGCCATCCCACGTGCAACGATGGGATTGGGTAAGAATCATGCGGCAGTCAAACATCGATGTCAGTGGGGGTTCCAATGAAACCTCGGGTCGGTCATTGCAGCAACCCTAGACGGGATTGCCTCCGATGGCTTGCACCTCAAAGTGTCAGAATTTTGCTCCCTGATAACCGGTTGGGTGTTAGTGAGCAAGCTAATTCGCCAGTGTGCTGGTAAGTAGTTTGGCATCGGGACCAACCGACAGTCCAGAAGACGGGTCTCGCATGGCAGGCTAGCGGAGACAGTTGCTTGATGCATGCAACCCCATCTGACGGGCCCTGTACTAGTCGGTCCAGGCATGGGGTACGGGACCAGGTTCGGTTCAAGCGTGTTGCATTTAACGGAGAAGACGAGAAAAGGCTGATCAGGTAGGTCGGCGGCATGCGCGTTGGATGTCATCGTGAGTGTTGATCAAGCGTCTAAAGGCAAGCCACAAGATCATAAGGATGCACCCAAGCTTTCCAAGAGAGTCTTGAGTGCGAAGAAGCTCCAATCCTTCAAAGGTCAATCGGGGCGATGTTGGGAGAAGGCGTTCTGGCCGTGCCCCTTTTAGCGTCTTGGCGCAGCACGTGGGGTACATGATTGGACCGAACGCCCTCTCCTCGCGTTCCCTTCACCACACCAGATGCGCGGCAAGGATAACCCTCAAGACGCGTCAAGCCTTGTGGCGGCCTGGGCTCGCAAAGGCGCATCTTCACGAGTGAGTCTGCTGCTTACAGCGGAAAGGCCGAAGGAAAGATTGCAAATCTGCGGGCGTGCCAGAATGGAATGATCTTACTGGTCCGTGGGTACCGTAGGTTTGGCATACAAGCATGATGCTCAGCACTCGGCGTAAGCTTGAGTGCACGTATATAGCTTGGCCCTGCACCCTCTACCACTGATCTCCAGCTCCTACAGCCGTCTTTTCCGGACTCAAGCCTCGTCTAATCTCTTGACAAGTCTCGGCAAGCTTCACAATGGCTCACAAGACAGCTGGCGGCAACGCCGCGTTCCACAACTTCAACAATGACTTCGCGGTATGGTAACACGGTCGACGTCTTGAGTAGCAGCCTTGCTGACTGTCCTTAGCATATTGAAGACCCCAATGAGAGACGCCGGCTTGCGCTTGCTGAGATCGACAAAGCGCCCTTTGGCTGGTACCATGTGCGCGCCATCTTGGTGGCAGGTACCGGTTTCTTCACGGATTCGTACGACATCTTCTGCGTTTCGCTCTTGACGATCATGTTGGGTATTGTCTACAAGCACGACAACAAGGGAGTTCTTCTCACCCAACAAGATACAGCTATCAAGCTTGCAACGTCAGCTGGTACCGTTCTTGGACAAGTTGGCTTCGGCACACTAGCCGACATTGTCGGACGTAAGAAGATGTACGGTCTTGAGTTGATCCTCATCATCGTCGCCACACTCGCTCAGTCTCTCACTGGCCCCGGTCCCGGAACATCGGTTGTCGGTCTGATCATATTCTGGCGTGTATTGATGGGAATTGGTGAGTCCACTGTCCAGGCCATTCATTGAAGCCTTACTAAGGACTATTAGGTATCGGTGGTGACTACCCTCTATCGTCCATTATCACTTCCGAGTTTGCCACGACCAAGTGGCGCGGCGCCATGATGGGTGCCGTCTTCGCCATGCAAGGTTTTGGTCAGCTCGGTGGTGCTCTGGTCATGCTTTGCCTCGTTGCCGGTTTCAAGGACACACTTTCAGGCGCTAAGGGCTACGCAGACTGTGATGGTCAGTGCTCTATCGCGGTTGACAAGATGTGGCGTGCCCTTATCGGGATTGGCATCGTCCCAGCCTGCATCGCGCTCTACTACCGTCTTACCATTCCTGAGACTCCTCGCTACACGTTCGATGTCGCCCGTGACGTCGAGAAGGCCAACGCAGACACCAACCAGTATCTCTCTGGTAAGCATGGCAACGGCGACCCTGATGCGATCGCCCAAGTTGCCCAGACCCAGGCCACTGCTCAGCTTGAAGTTCCCAAGGCTTCTTTCGGCGACTTCTTTAGGTTCTACGGCAAGCTCCGCAACGGCAAGATTCTTTTCGGTACCGCAATGTCATGGCTCCTCCTCGATGTTGCATTCTACGGACTTGGCCTGAATTCCTCGACTGTTCTCCAAGCTATCGGCTACGCCAACGGTGACAATCTGTATCTCAATCTACACAACCTTGCTGCCGGTAACGCTATCTTGGTGTGCGCTGGAGCTATTCCTGGATACTGGCTTGCGGTAGCGACTATCGATACTGTTGGACGCAAAACACTCCAACTCGCTGGTTTTACCATTCTCACCATCCTCTTCATTGTCTGGGTATGTATATGTTCCCATTCCATGCACCAAAGACACACACTAACTGTTATTTAGGGATTCGCCTACAGTCACCTCAGCCACCACGCCATGTTGGCCATCTACGTCCTCATCCAGCTTTTCTTCAACTGGGGTCCCAACACGACCACCTTCATCGTGCCTGGAGAGTGCTTCCCAACTCGCTACCGTTCCACGTCTCACGGAATCTCTGCTGGCTCAGGAAAGATCGGCTCCATCATCGCTCAGGGCGCCATTTCTCCTCTTCGAACTCGGGGCGCTACAGCGACGAACAAGAACCCATGGTTGAACCACGTCATGCAAATCTTCTCCGCTTTCATGTTCTGTGGTATCTTCACTACCTTGTTGATCCCGGAGACCAAGCGTAGGACGCTCGAGGACCTTGCGCAAGACTGGGATATGGGTGATGAGTCCATCACTGGTACGGAGTACGCGCGCAAGGCGGAGAACCGCAGCAGCGACGAGGCTGGTACCACTGAGCTCAAGGCTTAGTTTGCGCTGTCGTTTCGCGCGTCGTTCTTTCTTCTCTTCCTAGGCTTTCGCCTCCATACCCGTCTGCATGTAGCATCAATAGCTAGACTGTAATGCATTTACTCATACTTCATCCAAAAGACCTGTCATCAGCTTTTCTTACCATTCCGTGCCTTCTCTTATATGGAGATCTCTCTCCGCATGCAGCCGTCTGCTGCGTACCGGAGCACTTCGCCCTTCCACCGTGCGACATGAGGTCATACGAAGACTTGGGTCTGGCGCGCTTGATCTTGATACCTGATTTCCTCGCGTATAAGTCGTATGAATTGCGGGAGGTGTGGTTGGCTCGTCATCTCTGGGTCGCCTCTGGGCCATCGCAGCAGAAAGAACAGGTGATGTTTGAATAAATACAAAGATACATGTCGGTCCCGAAACGCTACCAGGTGCGTCATCATGCGTAGAAACGTCCCCTGATAGGCCTTTTCACAACATCCAGTGTCGTACCAAAACTCAGATGCCCCACTGCCCGGCGGCTTGCCAAACCATCTCGCCGATCCACATGAGCATCGTACCAAACTTGCGGCATCTCCACTACGCCCCATGAGAGAAGACTTCTCGACACGGCCACCAAGGTACTGTTTCCCTCCTCTTCGGCCATCGATACAGGCTCGTAGCCTTTTCCTTTTTCGCCCGCCTCCTCATTGAGTGGGGCTTTGGCTAATGGTGATACATGGCAAGCAGCTGCGATGGCCTGCGAATCTGATCCGATGGGCGGCATGTGACCGGGCAGTCGCAGCAAGCCCAGAAGCCAGGGGATCTGGATAGCGGCAACGGCTACGGCAAGTAGGGCGGCTAAGTATGTTGGAGATAGACCCCAGACGACTAGAAGGTCATTGGGTAGGGTTTGCTCGTCTATGTAGGCGCTGCTACCTTCATTGTAATCGTCTGATACGAAAAATAAGCTTATGTCTGTTGAGTTTGTATGTTATCTTTGGATTAATACTTACTATCCGTATATAGTAGCACGAACGAGCTTTTGGAAAGCAGGAAGTGCATGATAGCACTTAAACTGATAAGGAGGATGCTGTATTTGTATGGCAGCTGGAGCCTGTAGGTTCCAACCTGTCGACCTCTTATGGGACCTTTCGTTAGTGTATCATTTCGTTTACTGCTTTACCGTTATGGTGGCACCACATGGACTTATGGACGTTGAAAGAAGAAGAAGGAGAAAATACCTGGGCTGCGAGACTCGAAGAGGCCGGGATGATGTGGAAAGCAGAGCCCATTCCTGGCTGAGTTGTAGCCGAGTAAGTATCGCGTTATACACAAGATACCAGACCGAGAGGGAAAGCTGTGGCATGTTGGCCAGAAGTACCGTAGTGATGAAGGGAACGGGGGATTTTGGCGGCAAGATCGAGTAGGCGCTGCTAGAGTCGCGATAGCTCCTTGGAATCCTGAATTATTGGGTAAGTAATGAGCATATCCGTGTAGGACTTGACTTACCATCCTTCTTTCTGTATCATGTGATATTCTTTCCTAAGGAATCCAGCTGCAGCCACAATGCAGGTGATAAACAGCATGTATGTACACTTCCACGTCTAGAGTAAGAGACAAGATAATCTTCTTAAAGAGGTGCCCTTGTGTCTTACCTACAGCTATTATTACTTATATAATTATATATTCTATAATATATTTTATTTACTCTAGTATAAAGTTCTATACTTATTTTTACTATCTAAGAAAATAGCTTAAATACTAACTTATATTTTAACTTATATATTATAAAAAGTAAAAAGTATATTAGTATACTTTTACTATTTTATATTACTACTAATATTACTTTAAGTAAAAAAAGTAGTTTTTACTTAAGAAAGCTAGTAACTTAGCTAACTTAAATAAATAAGTAGTATATTTACTATAGCTATTTTAGTATAAAGAAAGTATTTACTTACTTAGTATAAATCTATATATATAGCTATTAGTATATACTTATTATAAGTTATATTATATTATATACTAAGTAAATACTTAAGATAAAACTTATATAATTTAATACTTTATTAAGTATATAAGTTTATATTTATATTTATAAGTATTTATTAATAATACTTAGCTTATATAGCTACTTAGTAGTAAGTTACTTTTACTATATTAGTAAGTAAAAGCTAGTAGTATTTAATATTAATAAAAATATATAGTTAGATTAAAATTCTAAAAGTAATAAAAGTAAAAAAAAGTACTATAGTATATATATTATATAAGTAATAATAATACTAAAGTAGTTATTTTATATACTTTACCTCTAACTTATATTACTATATATGTAAAGTTATACTTTAGAACTATTACTTTTATTTTATAATATACTTAATAACTTATTATAATAAGTAACTTATAACTTCTAAATTTTATATATACTTATATAATTAGGTTCTCTTAAAAAAAGAGAAGTATTGTTAACACAAGAGCTCTTAAAGAGGTGTACCGCCACAATATCAAATTACCGCTGCCAGCCCCGTGCTTCGAAGCTGGAGTCAACATATTGAGCCTGCCAGCAGTAGACGCGTCCGGGATGGAGATGAACGAAGCTATCGCATCCCCAGGTGTGACCAAAGGCTCCTGGTTTCCTAGAACCCACACGACCGTTACGCAGATTATCACTTTAACCAGACAAGCTAATGTGACCGTCAGGAGAAGCGGATTTGAGACACCTACATAACAGGCGGCATCATCCCCCTGGAGAGAGACCTCGGCATCGGCCGACTGCAGTATGACACTGTTGAAGAGCAAATGCAATGGCAGCGAGGTAATTAACAGTGCGACCCAAGCCACAGTCTTGAAGCGAGACAATCGCAGTGCGTTCCGCCATGATAGCACTCCGATATCGACAGACCTGCCCCGCGCGTGCGAGATGTCCACCTCTGCACGCGTCGGTGAGCTGAGTACCTGCGAGAAGAAACTGGAAGACGCCAAGATCGCGCTGGACACGGCGTTGACGAGCAGATGGAGGACCGTGTTGATGTTACCCGCCGTTGGTTCGCGACAGGGCGATTCGTGGAACAGGAAGCCGTTGCCCACAGCGGCCCTTCGGTCAACGAGGACGTGGTCGCCATTAAGGCGATACTCTGATATCTGCGAGAGGTCTGTTTTGAGGATTGCAGCCACGGTGAAGCCGCAAAGTAATAGTGTTAGAAGTGTCATCGCGCCGATGTTCAGGACGGCTAATCTCCTCCATCCGGTTAGCGTCGGGAGGAGCTTCGGGAAGCAACGGTTTAGCCTGCCCATGATTGAACGAACATTGACGAGATTGCAAAAATGGGGTAGATGAAGATAGGAAGATGAGGAGTTTTAGATCGTTTATGTTTGATAGACCTAAATAGCCACTGCCTTAGCTGCGCCATCTTGTAAGACGGTGGAGGCTATGTAGAATAAGTGTGGGGGCCAAATCAACGCGCAAGGCTGAAACTGACGCGGGGCGACTGCTCATCATCTACAGATCGCCGCATCTTGAAGAGGCTGACCTAGATATGATTATTGGGGAGCATCCATTTGTGGCTGTTCATTAGGTATCGTCGCTATAGCCAAGCGATGATAGCGTCAAGTCTGTTCTAATACTTCGTGATTGCGCACGCTGTGTAGCTGCGCGCAGAGATCACATTGCCACTTCTGTGAGCGACTCTGGGGCGACCACGACACCAAGATGATCGCTACTACTACTGCGTCTATTCCAGCCCGTACTGACCTTAAGATGGTTGCGGATGTATATAGGCATCCTGTTGCCCACCGATTGTGGAAAGAAAATCCAACATTCTCTTGTTTCCATGTTAGCGCAGCGATGCCCAGGGAGTCGCTATCGTCCTCGCGGTGAACGCGTGGTGCAATACCCGCCCTCATCTCACTCTTTCGCTATCTCGTTGCAAGTCGGTAGGCTGCCACTCTCCCGAGATGGCGCGCCGAGTCCCTCAATCATTTAACCCATCCAATCGCGAGCAGGCTGCGAGGGCCCTGCACTCATACTCATCCATATATATATATATCGTTGCTTGCAACACCAAATAGATGAATTCAAACTACGCCCCTTTCCCGAGCCTGAGTTGGAATGGAGGTTGGCACTGTTCAACAACACTGAAACGGTAGTCATGACGCACTTGTGCGCGCGGCGGCCGTGGTCCCGCAACGCTCCGTTGTTCAACCACACGCCGGAAAGGAGCCCTGGAGGTATCAACGACGATACCTAGGTACGTTGACACAGAATGCCTGCCCTTGCGATCGTTAGTGTGGTGCAAGGCTTCGGGTATCAAGATTCTCCGCTCAGCCTCGCCTAGCGCATAGCCGTCCAATCATCACACAGAGAACCCGAACGCTCCAATCACGGCGCAGATGGCCCGAGCACGAACTCCGCCTTGCGCATTGGCCGCTCCTGGAGTCCCGTCCGGCTGCACTTCGCACTGAAACGCGAACACACATCTGATCGGCTGTATCTCTTATCATGGCACGACACGAGGTAATCCAAACCCACATAGCTAACAACATAGCTAGGGAGACCTCGGGAGTGAGCAGCTGATTTCACGAGCATAGGGAGCAACAAGCAAAAGCGTGTGTTACGCTGTCCGCAGGCGAACGCGTCGGCTACTGCTACTGCATCTATTCCAGGCCTGTCTGACCTCAATATTTGAGTATGTAGGCAGGTATCCTTTCGCGTTGGCCAGTCCGTGCATTTCTCTGTCGTCTGCGCGAGATGGCTAGCGGAGACATCGGTGGACCCGAGTAGGAGAGGGACCGCCGGGCATCTGTGATTCGCATAAGATGCGCGACAAAACGGTCGCTGTCTACGCACAGGCACATTAGCTTACCCGCACTTGCGTTTGCACAGCCCCTTCACTCTGGGCTAATGCTTGAATCACTAGGCATGTGCAAACTAGGTCTACGGCAATTTGGCAGTTAACGACCCCATACACCCAGGCCTAACTTGAACACGCCTTCCGTATACCTCAACAACTCGAGTTTCTTCCATCCGGGCCTTCGCTGAATGCCTTCTTGAATCTTTCTTCGCTCCTTCCTGATCGCAGCCATGGCTTTGCTATTCCGCCAAACTTGGGCGCTCATGCGCAAAAATCTCTTGCTGGTCTGCTTGAGAAGACCAATCACTACTTTCATCCGTGCACTCGCTATCCCGCTTGTTGTCATTCTTGTTATCGCTTTCAGCAAGACGTGGTTTGCTTCTGGGGGGCATTGGGGTGTGTCTTCGGCTCGCCAGGTTAGTGGCCTCCAAAGCTTTGAGGCACCAATACGAAATCGAACCAATACTAACACTCGAATAGCTACCCTCTCTTGAGGAAGGACTACGAGCCAGTCCTGGCCACGGCATTGTAGGCTTCGTCGACAACGGTATGAAAGGAGGAGAAGTCTCAGCTGTCATCGATACACTCTCACGACGGATCAGCGCTGCTGGGAAAACGCCAGAGCTATACGACGATACCAGAAGCCTTGCTGTAGTTTGCCGAACCGACAACGAAGGCAACTCACCATGCTACAGCGCCATTGTATTCTTCTCCAGTCCAACCGAGGGAACCAACGAGTCGTCAGCCGGATACTGGAACTACACAATCCAAGGGTTGACCACGCCGTATGGTCCCATGGACATTACGAGCACCAGCAACGCCATCGAAGTAGCCACATCGCCTTTGCAGCGCGCCCTTGAGCTTGAGATTATCGAACGGTCACAATCAGACAACACATCGCAGATTCCTTCCGAACTGAATGTCATCGCGTTCACTCGTCAGGACCAGGGAGCACTAGAAGCCGATCGGACTGCATCGTACCTAAACCTTGTTACATGGGCCTTTCCACCCATCTTCACTCTTACACTCATTGGTGTGGTCGATCATCTAACTTCATTTGTTGCTCGCGAGCGCGAAATTGGTACGTGACAACATTTATTCCCAGAACACGGACTGACGTTAGCCAGGAATGTCTAGTTTGATCGACACCATGATAATGGGAGGGTCCAAGTTCCGGGGCATAGCCGTTCGACAAATCGCGGCTTACGCATCGTTCGCGCTGGTCTACTTTCCCGGCTGGCTGGCAGTGGCCATCGTCATCTCCGCCGCCATCTTGCCCGTCACTTCTAACTATCTACCCGTGGGATTCGTTCTACTTTATGGGCTCGCAGTGACTGGATTCTCTCTCTTCGGGGCCTCTTTCTTCAAGAAAGCCCAGTTGAGTGGCCCCATCATGGTGGTCGTCACACTAGTCGCCGCCATCCTTCCAGCAGTGCTTTTCAACCAGACGAGTACTGTTTGCGCCATACTGAGCGTCTTGTTCCCTTCAGCAAACTTGACGTACTTCATTACTGGCATGGCAACATTCGAAGCAGCCGGCAAACCGGTCAGCATGATGCATCGGGCCGATGAGGCGAGCGAGTCCGAACATTGGCGTTTTCCGCTGTACATCCACTGGCTCATATTGGTCGTACACGTATTCGTGTTTCCTATCCTAGCTTTACTGGTAGAGCATCTTCTCTTCTCAACAGCATCTCCACACAGACGTTTTGAACGTCCAGCAAGCGCAGGCGATCCGACCGTCAGGGTCTCAGACTTCTGCAAAACATACAAGCCTGGCTTCTTTGCTCGACTGTTTCGACGTCGTAAGAATGTCGATGCGGTCAAAGGTGTCGATTTCAACGCATATCCAGGACAAATCTTTTGCTTGCTTGGACCTAATGGAAGTGGCAAGTCGACGACCTTGAACTGCATCACGGGCGAACAGAGGGTCACGTCTGGAAACATCATTATCGATCCAACAGGCGGACTGGGTTACGCTCCACAGAGCAATGTCATCTGGCCTGAATTGACGGTTCAAGAACATATCCGCATCTTCAGCGACCTGAAATGCCTATCAGCAGCGAACCACGAGGTCGTCAACGATCTCGCTAAAGGTGTCGATCTTCTCAAGGAGCTTTCAGCTAGAGCTAAGACACTCTCTGGTGGCCAGAAGCGGAAGCTCCAGATGGCGATGATGTTCGCGGGTGGAAGTGCAGTCTGCTGTGTGGATGAAGTCTCCACAGGCCTCGATCCAATTTCCCGGCGAAGAATCTGGGAGATCTTACTCACTGAGCGGCGAAATCGCACCATCATCATGACGACTCACTTCCTCGACGAGGTCGATTACCTTGCCGATGATATTGCTATCATGTATCAAGGTACTCTTCGAGCTGCAGGTACTTCGGCGTCCTTGAAACACGGCTTTGGTGATGGCTATACTGTCAAACTACCTTACAAGACAGACGTCCATATCAGCATCTCTGGGCAACTCCGAACGGAACAATCGCGGCACATGACCACATACCATGTCGCCACAGCCGCTCAGGCTGCAGAGGTTGCGGCCGAACTTGACAATTACAATCTCGGTGGCTACCAGCTTTCCGGACCCACCATGGAGGAGCTCTTCATCAAAATCACCGGTGATGCGATCCAACCTTTGGAGGGGAAGACCGAAGAAGATGATACTGTGAAATTGAAGACTGAGAACATCATTGTTGACGCGACCGAATTGGACTATGAACTGTCCGAAGGACAGCCCGTTTCTCTTGTCAAGCAGTGGTGGATTCTGTTGCTCAAGAGAGTGAAGATCCTCAAACGTCGATGGCTACCTTACTTTGTCGCCGTTGCCTTCGCTCTTGTTGGTGCAGGGATTGCGCCTCTACTGATCAAGAAGTTCGATGCTCCGCTAGGGTGCCCAGTGCAAGCAGACCTCGTTGACGATAACGCATATCGAAACGACATTGGTGTTTTCTATGCAGAGAGTAATGCCTATTATTCGGGCACGGACGAGCTTCGAAAGTCATACGTTGCTGGGCCTTCCGATCGACTCAACTCAACGAGGATTGGTTTGATGGCAGACGTTTACTCCACCAGCCACACTTTGAGTTACTCTGACACCTATCAATCCGGGTACACGAATTCTTCACAGCTTGAGAACCAGCTATTAATCGTCGATACGTACGAAGAATTCGCGCGAGCAGTTCAGAACGACTGGAAAGAACTAGTTGCCCATCCCAGATACATCTCTGATGGTGGTTTTCCCACCACAGAACTCAGAGGCGGGATCTGGATGGGCGATAGCTCAACCAGCCCCACTATCATGGGTGACATCAGCGGAGGCGCCGCCATGCAACAGATGCTGAACTTCTACAACGTCATGGCTGGTGGTGTTGGCATCTCGAGTTCTTACAACGAGTTCGCCAGTACTGTCATTCCGAGTCTCATGGCTTCCGATGCTACGATGTTCATCATTTATTATGGACTGATCATGGCCTGGTACGTTTTAACCAGTCGCGCAAGTAGCACAACAAAGCTGACACACATAATAGCTATCCAGTGTTTTTCGTCTTATACCCGACGGATGAGCGCCTGTCAAACGTCCGCTCGATGCAATACTCCAACGGGATCCGTCCAGTGCCACTTTGGCTTTCCCATCTGGCTTTCGACGGTACCTTCGTCGTCACAATCAGTGCTGTTGCTACAGGTCTTCTTTCCATGTCGACCCCAGTCTGGCATGGACTCGGCCTGATCTTCGTCATCTTCCTTCTGTATGGAATTGCGTGCGCACTACTCAGCTACATCTTCTCCATGTTTACCAAGAAGCCAGTCACTGCTTGGTTCTTGATGGCCTTGATGCAGGTCATTGTCTATTTTGCCTACTTCGCTGGCGTGATGGAGATCCAGGCCACTACACCATACGCAAAACTGGAATCCACGATGAACGCCCTGTACTTTGGTCTCGCCATCATATCGCCAGTAGTCAGCTTGGAACGGACGCTGTTCATTGGTCTTCAGCAGCTTGGGTTGAAGTGCAACGGCCACAGCGACGGCTCCCTCTACCTGTACGGGGGGCCCATCTTGTTCTTGGTTGTGCAGATCGCTTTCTTGTTCGCACTTCTCATTTGGTGGGATAGTGGCTTCGCTCTGCCTTCATTGCGCCGCGAAAATCTGGTCAGGGATACAGAGGCGACAGACATGTACACGGCTGATCTTCTTACCGAACGTAGACGGCTGGCATCACCTGACATCGATCTCCGGGTTGAGTCTGTGACGAGATCCTTTGGCAAGAACCTTGCAGTCGACGATGTCACATTCGGCGTCAAGACATCGGAGATCTTTGCTCTACTTGGACCCAACGGTGCTGGCAAATCGACCATCATCTCGATGATTCGTGGCGACATCAAACCCTCAACACCAGGATCCGTAATCGACATCGCCGGCAACCCAATCCCGACTAGTCCCCTTGCAGCACGCTCCAGTCTAGGTGTGTGCCCGCAGTTTGACTCTGCCGACGTCCTCACAGTCCGTGAGACGCTGCGCTTCTTTGCCAAGATAAGAGGAGTCAAGGACGTCGAACATAACGTGTCGACCGTGATTGCAGCCTGCGGTCTCAGTGACTGGACTGATCAATTGGCGCAGAAGCTCTCCGGTGGCACCAAGCGCAAACTGTCTCTGGCTGTCGCACTAGTCGGGAACCCGCGTGTTCTGGTCCTCGACGAACCTTCTTCGGCGCTAGACGCGAATGCAAAGCGCGTCATGTGGCGCTGCCTGCAGACCATCGCAAAGCGACGCGCCGTCGTACTCACGACGCACTCGATGGAGGAAGCCGACGCCCTCGCCGACCGCATTGGCATTGTCTCGTCGCGCATGCTCGCTCTTGGCGACCGCGAAGACTTGAAGCAGCGTGCTGGAAGCGAATACCACATTCATCTCGTGTCGCGCTCAGCACCTTGCACCACACCGCGTGAACTGCAGAAGATGAAGGAATGGATTGCTGTCACCTTTCCCTTGGTGAACGTTAGTCGCGAGACGCAGGGCGGTCAGGTTAGATTTGAGATTCCGGCTGACGGTAATGAGTTTGCGGGTTTGATCAGGACATTGGAAGGTGCGAAGGACGAGCTGAATGTGGAGTTTTATAGCGTGGGTAAGGCGACTCTGGACGAGGTGTTTGAGAAGATTGTTAAGCGGTACGGGGATGTAGCAGAAACTTAGTTAGATAGCTAGAATAATAATAGGAGCAGGTCGTCATCGAACTTCCTATATGCGCAGTGTCCATGACCAACGCGACACCCTCAGCCATCTCGTCAGCGCCAGAAACGCTGTAGCTAATAACATCCCTCCACCGCCCACAAACCACACGCCCCAAAATTCCCTCCGCACATCATCAACCGCCCCACCTGAAACACCAACAGTTGCATCTTTCTTCGCTGCCCCCGCAACCGGACTCCCGACTAACCCACCAAACGCCGCGATCGAATAGGCCATTCCCATGCGCGCCCCCAGCTCCCCGACGTCGCTCGTTAACGCCGCAATAATAGGCGCGGGAAGACTGACCATCCCGCCGGAAATGAACCCATAAACCACCGAAATAGCGATAAGACTAGACTTTTCAACGGCGAGTGGGAAGAGAAAGATGACCAAGGATGAGAGAAGACAGCCGGGCAGCATGATGTTCACGCCACCGAAGCGGTCGGCGAGGTAGTTAGGCGCCAGGCGACCAAGAAGGGAGGAAGCGTTCATGATGCTGAGGAGGGAGAAGGCAGATTCGGTATCGAGAGAGAGCTTGAGCGCATAGTCTTGTATGTAGAAGAAGGGGATATAGGCGGTGGCCATCATGAGTGTGAATGCTGAGTGTGGTTAGCTCTTTCCGCTCTCGAAAGGATTTTGCAAGCATGAGTGTATTCATGAGGGAAAGGAAGGTGACTAACCAAGGACAAATGCAGTGTAGCTTCTATCCTTGAGCATTCGAATGTTCAATATCGACCCTTTCCTTGGCGCTCGAGGTCTCAGCCGCATAACCGCGAAGCATACAGCCATGCATCCGAGGATCAGGAATGCGAGGGCACGCACAGCCCAAGGAAAGCCTATTGTGACAAAGAGGCGGCGCATCATGAGCGGATAGAGTATACCAGCTAAACCACGATATCTCAAGTCAGAATATATCCTTGAAGCAGAAATAGCGACAGCGGCTTACCTAGACTGCTTCCTGTCGCCGCAATACCCGTTGCGATCATCTTTTTCCTTTTCCAGTACAACGGAATAACCGCAACACTCGTCAAGCCAAGCAAACCACTACCTAGACCTACACAGACGCCTTGCGCCAGAAAGATCTGCCAATACTTTGAGCACTGTGCTGTCGCAAAGAGGCCTCCTACTTCGAAAAGCGTCCCGAGTGTGATGAGAAGCCGAAGGTGTCCGCGATCGAGCATTATCCCAGCGGGTATGCCAACCACCATGGTGAGAAAGAGCTGAATAGATCCAATCCAGGATATTGCTGAAGCGCTGTATGTTGGGAGTAGGAAGTTGACGTAGTAGGTTTGGAATACTCCGTAGGAGTTTGTTAAGCCCCTAGGGGTGTTTGAGATCAGTTCTTGTAGAAAGGAGGGTTGGAATGTGAGCGAGACTTACCAGGTGTTCCAGAAGAGAATCCAGCTTCCGAATACCTGGAGCCAGGCTACTACGCCGCCATCCATACGGGGTTCATGATTACATGGTTGCTGGGAATAGGCGTTTTCGTTGTTCGTCGACGGGGTGCGTGTTCCAGTACCTAGATTTTGGGTATGTGTATTAGGATGCCTTTCGGCATCCTGACGTATTTCGTTGTCCTTATTGATGGTCGACATATGAGGGCAGCGAAAGTCTGCAGAACCACAGCTCCGCTTGAGAATCTATTGAAGCGCACGTAGAGAAGAAGCTTGATATGAAGCCGCGTCAAAAGCGTGTCGTACCTTTTGACGACTCATACCGTCGGGCAAAGGTTGACTACTTGTGCTAGAAACCGTATTACAAACGGAAGGCGAGTGCGCGTCACGGCCACGGCGTTTGGCTTGGAATTGACGCCACCACGCCACCTGAATAGCGTAGGATGTTTAGAGTTAATGGTCGAATTAAATGCCGCATTCATAGACCGGATCTTGCACTCTTTTGAGTAGCTTAGAAGATGTTATACAGAATCAAGTGGGGGATGAGGGTTAGACCAGGACCGGGGATATCTGCTGTCATCCTGCATTTCGAATGAGACGATGAGATAGGTAACTTTCCCTGCGTTCTGATGTTCCACCCCACGCGGCGCCTTAGAATAGCTCCGTCCCATGTAATCAATTCTCGCTCAGCCTCCGAGGCCTTTGGGTAAAGTTTCAGTAAGAGAGGCAGCCAAGGTAATGAGGGAGATGGATAGAGCGGACAAAGTAGCAGCTCGAGTAGCCCGAATTGAAGCCCAAGCCAACAAAAGAGCGCCTAATATCACCCAGAATAGAAAGCGCAAAGCTCTAGCAGGACCCCCGTCACGTAATAAGCACTAAAATTGTGGTGGTCGCTCTATTGCTATCGTTCGTGGCTCTACGGCCTGAGTTTTGCAGTAGTAGGTTTGGTGTTGGTCGGTGGTTACACGACGTCGGCCATTACGCGCACAGGCACGGTACAATTCGCTGGCCTAATGTCCCGCAGCGGAAGAAATCGTTTCTGGAAAATGACACATAGATGGAAAACGCCCGAACAGACTTCCTAAAATGGACTCGGGGCCGCTCTTTTGCTAAGCAAGTGCAGTGCGCGATGCTGAACGTAAGCCCTCTTGTTACGGGTCGTACGATCATAGGCATCAATGAGAGTGGCCTTATTGCTGATGATATCCAGACTTACTCCGCGGTTAGGCGTCTACCATGTGGAGTTATCCTGATTATGGTTTGTGGGTTGTGAGTCCCGCGTCCGTGAGAGGAGTGACAAGTCAGAATTGCGTGCTGAGGGCAGAGCAACCTTGGAATGTAACCCAACAAGTATATAACGTATCTAAAATGGAGCGTAATTGAGAGGTCGACTTACTGTCTTCATTGTTCCGCCTCGAGTGCCTCTATCCAGTCAATATGAGATCGATTGCGACTTGGTCCCGTCCTGCAGGACACTACCAGTTCTTCGTGCCGGGTGTCAACCCCAGAGTGCTTTTGTCTGCTCGGTCATTTGCATCGGGTACGTGGACCCCTACCAATCCTGTCCAGGATCTGATTGAAGTTGGTGCTAAACCATGAGTAGCAGCTGTAGCGGTGGCCGAGCACGAGACGGCTACAACGGTGACGCCCCAGCGTTTCCCGTATGAAGCCTTCTTCAAATACAATATTGATCAGAAGCATCGAGATGGTTCATATCGCCAATTCCGCAACATCAACCGTCTGGCCCAGGAGTTTCCCTTTGCACACTCCGACGTTGAAGAGCAGCGTGTGGACGTCTGGTGCACGAACGACTATGTAAGTAACCAGCCCAACAACATGAGGGTACCTACTGACGAGAACGACGGACAGCTTGGGATGGGTGGTCATCCCAGTGTCTTACGTGCAATGCGCACCGTACTTGACAAATACGGCGCTTGTTCCGGCGGTTCACGAAACATATCCGGGCACAACCGATGGGCTGAAGCCTTAGAGACGTCGCTCGCAAAGCTGCATCGAAAAGAAGCAGCGCTATCCTTCACATCCGGATACGTTGCGAATGAGTCCGCATTGGCAGTATTGGGTGCACATCTCCCCGGCTGTGTCTTCCTTTCTGATGAATCAAATCACTCATCCTTGATCGAAGGCATCAAGATGTCCAGGGCTGCCAAGCTAGTCTGGCGACACAACGATGTTGGAGACCTGGAGAGGAAGCTTGCGTCCATACCTTTGGAAACGCCGAAGGTTGTCGTGTTCGAGTCCGTATATTCCATGTGTGGTAAGCAGATGGGTCGCCCTGTAGCCATCGTCCACATGCGCAACGTTCTAATTTGGATCAGGTACCGTTGCCCCCATACGTGAGATTGTTGAGCTGTCCGAGAAATACGGCGCCATTACTTTCCTGGACGAAGTCCATGCAGTCGGCCTCTACGGGCCACATGGGGCGGGCGTGGCCGAACACCTCGACTACGATATCCACCAAGGAGTTCGTGGAGATGGACAGAGCACGCTTATGGATCGAATTACCCTGGTCAGCGGAGCGCTTGGTAAAGCGTTTGGAACCATGGGTGGTTACGTCGCCGGGTCCGCATCTCTCGTCGACATGATTCGCTCGCAAGCCCGTAGCTTCATATTCACAACAGCACAACCGCCAGCTGTTATGGCAGGGGCGAGAGCTGCAGTCGAACATCTCTACTCGCATGACGACTCACGTAAGCAGCTTCAGCGCAACGCTCGTAGTGTCAAGACGGCGCTACGCGAGCACGGTCTTCCGGTCTTGCCGAATCAATCCCATATAGTGCCTCTGTTGGTTGGCGACTCCGTAGTCTGTAAGCAGGTTGCAGATATCCTGTTTGACGAGTACAACATATACGTACAGCCGATCAACGCCCCGAGCGTGCCCAGAGGACAGGAAAGGTTGAGGATAGCACCAACGCCAGCCCATACGTCCAAGCAGCAGGATCACCTAGTGGGTGCATTGGTGGAGATCTGGGACAGATTGAAGCTGCCGAGCCTGAAAGACTGGCAGCAAGAAGGAGTATCACCGCTCTCGGAGGTGTTGAGGGAGGATGGAATGGATCAGGTTTGGACACCAACTCAGCTTGGTCTAGAAACATGGAAAAAGCGTAGTCCAGAGTGCTCGCAGCTGTGTGCGGTTGAAGGGGAAGACACGAGGCTTGGGTGGCACTGATCATGGCGAAGAGGTCTGTGTTCTTCTGAGCAGTAGCTATCCCAATAGCGTAAATGACATCAGCACTACCGCCCAGTCCGGTGAAAATTCAGTCAGCACAAGGAACCTGGTCAAGTTACTTTCGCATTCTATCATCAATGCGCAAAACGATTTAAGTGTTGTTTCCTCTGCCGATTTCGCACGCGCGACCCTGATGTTCGTTCCTCACCACGGTGTGCCAATCACGCATCTGAGGAGCTTCAACAATGATAATATATTGTTACAGAATGCCCATTCCTTCACATACGACCATAGGATCATGAAAATTAGGCTTCCCGTCCGCTCAGCCATATACAAGCATGATACCGGCTGATTAGTAGTTAGGTGGGTGACCACTAGCGAATCCCCGCTGTTGTATGTTTTTGATCTTCTTTTTGCCCACGCATAAAATCCATGCTCGCCGACTCCCTCGTGCGAAGCCCGCGCAGGAAGATGGCGCGCTTCACTGTTGTGCACTTCTTTTTGCTCACAGTCGAGAGATGTAGCTAGTTGCAGCTTTATTGGACGTGTCGACCACTTGCGCAACTCAAGGACTGAACAAAGAAGGAAAAGGGTAGACGTGCGCAAAACAAACGCGACGGCAGCGATGTCGATACACTGAGCTGTTGTAGCAAACGAGATTCGACGAATTGGATTCTGTTTACACGAACAGGTGCGGTTCGCCCGCCTTGAACCGCCAGTTCGAAAGGTAATCCTCATAGATCCCCAGCATCTCCGGCTTCCAACCGAGAGTCTTGTAAGCGCGAACAGCCTTGGATCTCGCACTGGAACCGTAACCAATTTTGCTAATTGGATCAATCTTCATGGCCTCCTCTGCGCTCATAAAGTCCACATCCGGCGTGTCGAGCAACCCTCTCTCAAACGCCGCTTTGCTAACAGCTTGCGCGAATTCACCCCAGACCATCTCGCCGCTTTCTACAAAGTGGTATGACTCCACACCTCCCCATGTTGCGGCGCCACCGCCCTGTGCAGCTGCTTCCGTAGCCTTGACGAAGAAGCTTGCCAAATCGGTGATGTGTAACGTGTTGACGATTGCCTTGCCATCACCGACCGCGAAGCCCTGTCCGCGATCTAGGATGGAGTTCACGTATTGCCGTGCAGCGCTGCGCTCCTGTGTGTCATGGGCGTGACTCATACCGTATATAATCGGTGGGCAGACGATCATGGTTTTGATGTGCGGCGCTTCGCGGTCAAGCGCTAGGATCATGGTGTCGATGTTCAGGTGTGGCGCTTCGGGAGGGAGCGTGAGCAGGTCGCTTGCATTGTCCCAGTCGTCGTAGACCTTGGTGGCAGCCTGGCCGTAGGTTTCGCTTCTGGCAACTTCACCGGTGAGTATACCGCAGCCTGAGGTGTGGATCAAGTAGCAGGTGGATTTGTTCTTCTTCATCCCGTCGATGATGGACTTGGTCAATGGCTCGTAGTCGCTACTGCCCCAGTTTACGACTATGTCTGCAGTAGCTGCCGCAGACGAGATGACGTCGTGACTGTCGAAGTCACCGATGACGAACAGTGTTCCTTGGGGCAGGAATTGCTTCAAACTCTCTTCTTTCGTCTTGTTGCGAAGGAGGACGGTCCATTCGTAGTTGGGATGCGCTGCTGCGATCGCGTGAGCGCTTGCATTGCCAACCCAGCCAGTGACTCCGATGCTGTAGGTTTAACGCAAAGATCAGCGAGTCTCTCTCCACCCATATCAAGGGAAAGCTTACGCAAATATCTTGACCATATTGAGAACTGATGTTGAAGCGGAATGTATATCAACAGCATTCGGGCCGATAAAGGATATTCTTTAGTATAGCAGACGACATCTGTTTATATTTCTTCTTACTTATTGATCCGTATATGGAAACATGATGTCGTCCGGGAACGGGCACCGTCAATTTTCGTCCGGACGTTGAACTAGTGGCGCAGTCTATGCGATTGCGGTATCTGCCCGCAGCTGCTAGAGCTGCGAACGCATGCTCGTAGCGCCAGGTTGGTTAGCCCTTTTCGACGAGTGTGATGCCGCTTACCCGACTAGGGTCTTGCTTACGAATGAAAAAGAGTGATGCAGGTGTAGCGGCTAAGTAGAGATGCGTTCTGGTCTGCCGATCAGCTGTGATCAACCCAGAATGGGTTTCGTCCGCGGGGTGCGGTTTGCGTCCCATACCATACTGCTTCCGGTACGCGCCTGCCGCGCACCGGTATGTTATTCCTATCTGACGCTGATCCTATAGTACGTTGCAAAAGTGGTCGCCCCATCCATCAGGGCCTTCTACGCCGTAGAACTACAACTCCTTCTTGGCCTCTAATGGTTTGTTAGCTCGAGATTGCAAGAGGACTCATGCTTTCGAGGGCACGATGGAAGCTCGATTGTGGTACCGGCCTAACAGAGTTCATTTTGCCAACTATAGCAACTTCAAAGTCTTTCGCACCCATGCGCCTTCGGCCACGTCAAAGTCGGTGAGCCCGACACGTCGAAAAGCTTCTTCGTCGGAGTCTTTCACTTTTTCAAGGACCAAGCCTATGATCTTTGGGTTCTTCTCTCTTTCTTTCCGCTCCCGCACAATCTGAACACATAAGTACTCTCTGACATCCTCGCCATCGTACTGTTGATCGACACCCGCGAGATCTGCCGTGAAGGAACACACATCGCCGCAGGACCCTAGCCTCTCGTCCATGCACACACGGTGTCCTGGCTTGTTCAACTTTCCGATAGCTCCCGTCACATCCCAGACGTTGTGGATGAAGTCAGAGTCTGGAAGATGTGCCACGTATATTGAGCGGCAATGCCCGATTATGGTCAAGCTGCTACCTTCTTGTACCCTGCCTTTCCGATCCTCATTTATGCGAATAATGTTGTGGTGCTCGAGGCGCGGTCCGTATTGAGTATTCCATAACACCCAGTCAGATAAAATCTCAGCAGATATATCATCACTTCGACGCCATGTGTCGTAATACCACACTATTTGAGAATCTATCCACCTGCAGCTCCATGATGGGCTCTGGTAGACTTCTGGCTGTCTCTGTGCGAAAGCTGAAAACCAAGCCATGGAAAGGAAGGGGTTGTTTGCCCAGACTCCGGCCAAGTATGCACCCATCCCAGGTGCCTCTAGTGCTGATGCCAACCCAGAGATAGAGGGAAGCTTATCTGTCTCATATGTAAGTCGACGGACAGCCATCTCTTGTAATATAATGTTCCAGGCTCCAATCCTTTCAATGATGTCCGACTCAGTGGGATTTGGGTTAATGTTTTCTTGTTGATGATAGAACTTGGTGAACATGTGCTTGGCGAAATGAACTGCCGGGGTGCTGTGTCTTCCCCGGTCATCTTCCAGATACAGTGTAGTGTTACACTCCCAAGCCATCTGACTTCGAAAGAAATGTAAGTTACGTGCGGAAAGAATTCGTTCCTGGAAAGCCCATCCGCGAGAATAAAGCGGATGGTTTAGCATGTCTGCCCAAGGTGAACAGGTAGATTGAAGGCACATCGTCAAGTCAGGCCCGAAAAGGTGTGACTGTAGGACTGCGCGGTCGCTGAATATGCCATCTTCTGTACTATTGGCGGAGTCTGCACAGATAGTGAAAGCTGAGTTACTATAAACCTTAGCTATACGAGATGATTCAAGACTCTAGTCGTTGTTGCTGTCTTGGAGAATACACAATTGGTCGATCTAGATCCACTCGAACTCTATCTTGTGTGCAATAGCAACAGCGTGCTATAGAGTCTTTAGTAAATCTGCTGTTTAGAAGCTAGATTTTAGTCTATTAATGTTATTAGTTATAGTCTTGTAGAGAGCCCTAGACCTAGACACTACTCTAAGCTAGAACTATCTACCTAACTATTAATTCTACCTGCCTAAACTACTACTTACCTAATATACTACTACTTACTTTACTATTACGCAACTAATATACTACGCTTCTAGCGCTACTTACTTATATATATATAAGTACTTTTTAAAGCTATTCTATACTTTAATACTTACTAAAAACTCTACTTACTTATTACTAAGATCTTCTCTATCTACTATAATTACTTTTCTTAATTTAGATACTAGCTTAAGCTACTTCTTAATAAATACTTTAGTAAAAGATATAAGCTTTTTTATATACTATTAGCTACTATAATAATACTTATACTTACTATACATATTTTACTTATATATATTTTATATAAACTACTAAAATAACTTTACTACTTTTTTATTTAATAATAAAAATATTTTTCTATTTAGATTTATATCTACTTTAGCTCTTTTCTTAATACTCTTTATAGTTAAATTAGTAAAATCTACTATATACTTAAGTTTATTAGCGTACTTAGTAGTCTTTATATAATTATTAGTATCTACTTTATAGTAGTATATATAGTACTTACTAGCTTTTTTAAGTAGTATTATAGAAATAGGCTATATACGTTTTTCTACTTTCTTATTTTTTTAAAAATATTTAAGAATACTATTTCTTATAAAGTTAAGCTTTTAAATATACTATACGCTTTTTTACTACTATATAACTATAACTATAATACTTTTTAGCTTTTTAGTATACTTAATACTTTTTAAACTTATTTAAACTATTTACTATATCTTAGTTATATAATACCTATATTCTGCTCTGCACACGTGTACGTCTAGATTTCGACTACTATAGCCCTCACACTCTCTTCTAGTCTTGTAGGTATTCCCTGTGCCCTAGGAATAGCTCAAAGCAACGTATCGCCCTTCCATCTCTCTTGTCAGGCATAGCTTTAGCTGACTGGGGTCATCGCGAGGAATATGAACAAGGCGTGTCGGGAGACGCACGGCCGTTGGAAGGGCGCAGGCTGCACCATGCGAACGAGTGCAACGTTCAAGCCAGCCTTTTGCGATATCGAAGCACTCTGCGCTGTCTACTTGCGACTCTATACGGCGGCCCAAGTACCTGTCATCGAGATCCTCGTAGTCGGCCCAGAACGGTATTTCGAACCCTGGAAATGGTGAAGATTAGCGTCAATGTCGTCGAAATCGCCTCAAGCACATACCAAAAGCCGCACAAAGCCTTAGCTCATGTTCTTCTGTAATGGATAATTGGGAGTTGTCATTGCGAACATAGTACACTTTGATGAGAGTTCCGTCCTTGGAAGGTCGTAGCAAGAGAATCTGTGTGTGTGTTTCAGAAATTACATCAATTCCGTGTTTTCTAGCAACCTTGAGGAAGAAGTCGCAGCCTGGACATTGTGATCTGGTCATGTTGTCCAAGCTATCGAGAGCGTAGAACATTCCATCGTCTAGAAGGATGCCTGTGCAGCGAGAACACGTAGCGGCAACGATGGCGGACATGACTTTGCGAGCTGGGCATGCCAGATTGGATGCCGGACGTCGAGGCGCGCACTGTACTTGTACGCGCCGCAAGTCATCTTACAGGGGTGTCAGCCGTGTAACGTGTCCCAGGCTGACATGCGTTTGTCTAAATATCGATTGTCGGTAAACAGCCTCGCCCATTGGTAAATGGAGATTTCTTTATCTTGAGGTAGGGGCCCTAGACAACTAATGCTGGGGCGAATGTTGGCGTACCAATAAGTGCGTTCGACGGCCTGCGCTGAAGCAGCTGGAATGCCGCTCACCAGGAGAACGACATAGATTGCAGTTGGAACACGTCACAGGTGCAGGTAGTCTGTGGGAATAGCCTACCAGAGCCTTCTGCCTTCTGCCTGCAAAAAGGCAACGAGGCGTTAGGAGCTGCATGGCTGCGATATGTGATACATAGTCACCTTCGAAACATTATTCGAGGGTAGTCCGCTTCCCCCAATGCTCCAACCTCTGACGTCTCTGGCCTGGATAAATGATCCTCTGCTTATCGTTCAGCACGGCCACTGTTGTGGTGAGGCTGAGCAGAACGCCATAGCAAGGGTTTTGCCGACACTCCCGGCGATGCTGCCTACTTGAGCCCAGTGGGCCGTGGCTGCGCCACTGCGAGGCTGACAGTGAGCATACAGGTGGGGTCACCGCTTCCATACGACGGGATCCAATATTCCCTCCTACGTCTTACGAAAGGACTTAGTGTCGTCGCTCACCCCATCAGGCTGACCATCTTCCCTCTTCCTCTTCTTACCCTTCTCCTCCTGCTCCTTCTTCATGTCCCTCCTTTCCCGTCTCTCCACTGCGTCCCATTGATCAACTCCCCACTTGACATACTCTTCCAGAAAAGGCTTAAGCCCACCCCAAATTCTCTCCTCATACGCGGAGTGCTGAAACTCGATACATAGCCACTCCAACGCCCTGAGCTGATCTATACCACCATAAAGATCCAAAGCTGCACGCTCGTAAACTCTCTTGTTTCCCTCGTTTGCTTCCGCGTACACCTTCTCGAATTTCTCGACGATGGGTTTGACCGACGCAGGTGGTATAAGTGTAACGTTGCCTTCACCATCGCCAGTGCCGATGGTGAAGCACGCGTAGTCGCCTAGTTCGATCTCGTCGAAGTCTCTATCGCTGCCATGAAGGAGGTGGCCGTTGTTTTCGTTGGGGAACAGAGTATAGTCCATGTCATGCATCCAGCTTCCTGATGTATTGACTTCGTCCGTGCTGTAGAAGATATCCTCATCGATGCCGTTGCTCGCACGTAGGAAGTCTTTGTAGTCATCAGGAAGCTTTCCGTCAGGGAGCGCGACGAACGAATGCTCGTCGGGTGAGGAGAGGCGTTTTTCGAGGGCGGCAATTTGAGCTTCGGTTGCGCCGTCCTTGAGAACAGTGGGTATTGTATCTTCACCGCTATCTTCGCGTTCGGTGAGGATGTTTTTGTCAACCATCTTTACAAGTTCGGCCATCGTTTTGGATCGATACGGTCGAGCGGGGCCTTCGGTAGAACGCTTCTCGATGAGGGCGCAACCTTCTTTGACATATTCATCCACGTCAGATGCACGCACACCGAATGTATCCCCGAGCATAACAGACGCGAGAACGGGCCAGATGCCTGGGCAATCCTTCAAGCCTTGGCGACGAAAGATGTAGTGCCTGGTCTCGTCACCGCTTCTATCTGGGTTGTCCCAATTATCCAGCAAGTACTGATATAGTTCTTTCATGTTATCTTCGACCAGACTGGTAGCTAGACGATGTTCGTCCGCAAGTAACGCAACCTGTGTCACCGCACCGAGCGTCATGGTTTCCCCGGCATGCCTGTAGGTAGCATCCGGCTTCGTATTAAGGCGCTCGCGTACGGTTTCCACATCTTCTTTACTGAGCGTCCTTTCCTCAGCTTTCGTTGCGATGTCGTTCGGCAAACCCGCGGTGCTGATGCTATCCGCATCCGCGTCGTCTGCTCTGCGGGCCCATGTTGGGAAAGTGTCGCTAGCTGTCCATGCTCCTTGCAACTGCTCTTCGGTAGTGTGACCGTAGTAGTCCCAGGTTGTTGTGTCAAGACCGTACTTATGGATTGACTCGAGAAGTTTGTTGGCTTGGTGGGGAAATCCAAGAACGAACAGGTCCAGAGCTGCGTGCTGCGCTATCCTCGACGAGTTCAAATGCATGCGACAAGTAAGAATGGAGGTCTTGGACCAGGGTATGAGAGGCAGGGCGCGTGCCATGATGTCGAAAGCGGCGTCCTAGGTGCTGCTGTGGGAGAGGATGAAGTGGCATTTTAGACCTGGGTTACGTGTTTGAAGACCTTTGAAGCTGCTAGCCGTAGATGTCACTATGTGCCGGTATCGTGGTGTTTTGAGATTAGCTGCCAGGCTGCAGGCAGCATCTGAGGTGCGATGACATCATGCCTGAACTAGCCAAGGCAGCACGGGAATCCTACCAGCATGACAGCGTCTGTTACAACGCGATGCCATGCAACGATTGAACCCGTACTCATGCCATTGCTATGACAGCCATCCTAGAAGCCTTCAACGCGACGGGCCATGTCGTCAGGTGGCATCCACGGATACTCGGCCTCGGGGGACTCTGGAAGGTACCCCGAGATGCGCAAGCGAGCCTCGCGCGGTCTAGACGATGTGCGCAGATCCGTAGAACTAATGCCAGGGACGTGTAGGCGACACTACTAGTCGTATGAGTGAGGTCGAAAGGAACGAACATTGTCGCTGCGTCCTCCGTCAACGAAGCCACCGGATTGTGGCACAGCCGCGCGATTTAATCAACTGCCGCCTGGGCAAAGTGTGCCAATGTCGGAGGTTCCGTCGATCCTGCAGAATTGAGGTTTCCGCTCGCGTAGACATTACAGTTTTTCGTACGGAAAAGCGTCGCCACACATCACATGACGTGCTGAGAAATCAGGGTCAGCTCTGGCTGGCTCCAAAACTTCGGCCCGTGGAGGTGGCGCGGCGGCTCTTGTGGATCTGGTGGGGTCGGTCTTAGGGTCCGATCCACAACTCAACAGCGTTGGATTCGTCCGTTCGCCATGCTTTCATAAACCTTGAACTACTCAATCTTGACCGGTCTTCAATCAAGTGTAATGGCGACCATGCAATCGCTGAAAGACAGTCGCGCAACCACGTCCTGTACTGAGTGTCAACGGAGGAAGCAGAAGGTGACGACACTCCACAATGGCCCTGCATCTACCCCTTGAACTAATGACGCGGCTAGTGCTCGCGAGAATGGCCCTGCAATCACTGTCAGGCACGAAAAGTACCCCATCTTTGTCAATTCTCTGTCAAAAGAGGGCAGCAGGAGCCTTCTCCAGAGTCGTCCCGGTATGTAGATCGTCCTGCCTACCCCGCCATTAGCGGAACGCGGTAGTAACAGCGATTCTGCAGTGAAAATTCGGCCTCCAGCATCAAAGGCACAAAACGAAGCGCTCCTGACTCTGCAGAGCCGCAATTTTTGTCGCAGGATGGCGAGCAAGAAGAGCTTGAGGATGGGCTGAAAGCGTGGGGGTACATGCCTGGTCATGTGCACTACAAAGTAGGCGGGGTGGAGGAGGTAAGAGCATCTCTCAAAACTTTGATATCCACTAACACGTTCAAGAACGGTCCGCGGAAAGACTCGCCGACAGAGAGCTCCGTTACCACGGATGTTCTCGAGAAAGTCCTGTCAGCCGTTCCGCCAAGATCAATAACGGGTAGGCACAAACACCGCGAGATCTTAACGATCCAATCTCTAACCATGAGCAGATGCGTTCGTTAACCACTTCCTCAACGTCGTCAACTACCGCTACACTGCAATATACGGGCCAACATTAGCCGAACAGTATGTCCAGTGGTGGGCAGATCGCGGTGCCGGCAAGCAACTTTCTCCAGAATTTACCTGCCTGCTCCTGAGGATATGCGCGTACTCAGTGCAGTACCTCACACCCGCACTCCGCAAGATGATCGAGTTTGAGTTGGCTTGCAACTGCCAGACTCTGACAGACCGTTTCTCCGACGCGGCGGAAGAGCTAAGCCGGAGTTTTGGAGCAGCGAGAACGAGCGTTGAACGCGTGCAAGAGCTATTTCTGAAGTGCGTTTGGTTGAAGGCCGAGTCCAAGATCGTAGAGTCGTGGCATGCGCTTTCGCGCACAATCCGGGAAGCGCAAGAACTGGGCATCGATAAGGATGGAGGTATCGAAGGCTTGTGTGAGTTCGACATAGAGATCAGGAGACGTCTCTGGACATTGCTGTACATCTGGGATTGGTAAGTACAAACCTACGCATTGTAGAAGCATAGCCTGACTCTCGCGCAGGCAAATGTCAGCATGGCTCGGCCGTCCAAACCTCATCGACCAAAAGAATCTCGACTTCAAGTTCCCCAATCTACGCCTCGACAAGTCGACCACGGAGCCAAACCTACTATCACCCTTCGCACACATCGCCCTTCAAGCAACCCTCGGCCGTAGGATCGCCGCTACCATGGGGAATGCTCAATCTGAACACGCCCTCTCGGACAAGCAGGTCTTGGCGATAGAAGCGGAATGCGAAAAGTTCATCGAGGAGCTACCCCCGATTTTCCGCTTCACAGACCCCGACACGTCATTCGATGAGTCCCATCCTTTCTTCGTGTTCCAGCGCTGTCAGCTACATTGCGTCATCTTCGTGACGATGCTGAACTTCTTCAAGCCCTACCTGACCCGAGAACGGCGGGACGCGATAGCCGACCAGGACGACGAGTTCCGGAAGAAAGGCGTAGACATCGCGTTGCGACTTCTGAAAGTAGCGCGCCAGCTCTTCGACCACGAGTTCCCCATCAACGCGAAGTTCCATATGGTTGTTTTTGCGATCTTCGACACGGCGACTTTACTCTGCTCGGCAATTATACACGACCGCGAGCACCTCCTACCTCATCGCGAAGAGATTGTGGATGCCATTGAGAGCTCGCTGGATACGCTGCATCAACTCAGCGGGACGACGAAACTAGGCGCTACATCGTACAACTTCCTCTTCAAGCTCGTGCAGGCCACACCGGAGCTTTCGCGGTACTCATCCGCCAGTAAGCGGCAACGACAGACTTCTTCTTCGGTACCTACAACGACACCGCCGGTGCCGGCGCATGAGCCTGCGCCTGTAGCGGTGATGCCGCCCGTGAAGAACACAGCGCCGCCGGAGCCCACTGCTGCGCCGATGGTTTCGACTGCGGCCGATCTTCCATCAATGACGATCTCAGATGAGCTGTCCTTCGATATCGATCAATTTCTCGCCCAAAATCCCTTTGGCACAGTCGGTGATCCAGCTGCCGTCGATATGGGTGGTATGGAGCAGATTTGGGATTGGCAGGATTTGCATATAGATGTTTACGCGCAGGGAGAGCCGGATGGGTGGAACGCTACTGGCGATGGTTCTTGATCATGCTCGGATCGTAATCTTGTCAGCGCTGTGTACCCCTTCCAGCACTATCTCGAGCACGAAGCCACCGCTTCTCCAGGGAGTGAAGAAGGGACCGGATTATCAGATCTGGGATAGGTGGTCAACGAGTCGGTAGCCTCTGGATCCTGTGTGCGACTGCCGCAGTCGCAAGGTTGGGTTTAACTCGGTGGTAGACGAGTATGCACCCAGCGGTATTGGCCATCGGACTTTGATAGCCAGCGATGCTGCGCTCGCATGTAGTGCAATCCGCGTCGTGTGCCTGGTACTCGGGCTATTTTTCTACGTTCACATAGTTTAGCTCTTTGACGTACATCTAAGCATATAGTAATATCATACCATAGTCTTACTCACGCTGGCGCTCGAAATCACCTCGCCCCCGATGCGATGTCTAAACCATGCGACTGCGATTGCGAAATGCTAGGGTTCGGCATACAAAATGTGTCAACACAAGGCTTTCAGAAAAGGGCGGACGGGGCTGAAGTTAAGTGTCGCAGGGTGGCTCAACCCCGAAAACCTTCGGAGGCCCTAAGGCGCCGCGAACATCGTCATGTGTGGCTGTGCAGGGAGACAAGCTTTTGTTTAGCAGATTCGTTTTTTTACACGTGGTGAGGGAAAAGCAATGATGTTATTGCTGCTATACCCAGTGCAAGCCACCATGCTTAACCGATGGTCTCACTGATCCCTCAACACCATGTCAACAATCGACCAGACGTCATACTCATCCGATCAGAACGGGGCTGATTTGCAACTCAGCTTCCTCGCTTTCCTTGCCGACGCTGCCTCCAGCTCAGCGGCCTTGCGCTTCTCCGTGGGCTTCCTGACGCGCTTCGGGCGTTGGGGCTCGTCCGTTCCCAAAGCACTAGGGGATTCCATGACTTCCTCCTTCGTGACTGGCTTGGCCGATAGTCTCAGGACCAAACGCGGATGTTTGGCACGTCGTTCAGGCGTCGTGGGAGGCATGGTCGGAGGTGGCGGTACCCCTCCGACACCGTGGTCTCGTTCATTCGATGCCGGTGTAACAGCCCGACTCTCCGTTGCGAGAGGAGTAGCTCTCAGATCCTCCAGTCCGATCTCCGCCGTGGAAGTCGAACGCGGTGTGTCGAAATACAAAACCTCCGGTTCTTGCCCTTGAACGCGTACCGCGGCGAAGCTATTTTCCGTGCGCTTTTTCCACTCGCTCAATCCCATCAAGACCTTGGCCTGACTGCCTAGCTCTTTGCACTGCTTCAATGAAAGCCCCAGGAGTTCGTTATGTTTGTTGGAGAGAGCTTGGTGGTCCCTACGCAGCATATCGTATGATGAGGCGAGCATGTCGAGCTGCTCCTCTAGGTCAAGAAAAGACTGTGCGCTGCTGATCTGTAGGTTGTCGAGTTCTTGTCGGAGGGCGCGAATGCTTGATTTAGGGTCTATCGAAGACATCCGACGGCTTCCGTGGTCTTGGTCATCGTAGACTGTGGGTGGTGTGTTGTAACGGAGACGGACAATGCTACATGATGTCAGCAGGCCACTTCCCTGATCTGGACGTTCTCAACAACGTACTAATCCGCGTCATCAGAGAAGTATTGACGGCAGCTCTCCGTCACGGACTGTTCACTGTTCGATGGAGATTCGTATCCGATGATGGGGAATTTCTTGTCACCCGTGATGTATGGCTGCCAGTCGCTATCGCTATCGGACCGCTCACACATGGAGGACAAGTCAATGACATCGTGTCGACACACCTCTTGGTCACAGTAGTGATCATTGCGGGCTGCTGGCCATTTGGGTATAGTTGCGACCGATCGCGACGCTGCAAAACGTTTCCGTTCATCAAGTAGCTTGTAGAAGGCTTCCACGGTTTCAGCGCTGTTCTTACTGACGAGGGGTTCGGCGCCGGACATGTTGCTAGCTGATAGCAACAGATGATAGAAATGATGGTCGTGCTATTGATGAGTGGTGTTTATGGCACTGTTGATGGAAGATGCTGGTGTATGTCACTCGAAGGAAGGCTGACCCATGACAGAGCGGATCATTGACGAGGGCTACTACCTCGTCCAATCTGACACGATGTTCGTCGTTGCCATTTGTGATGAAAACGCATCTCTTCTCGAAGCAGCCTCGACGCAAGGCTGGAGCAGTTGGCGTGAGGAGGAATGGAAAGATCGAATCAAACCTTATGTATCTTGGTAAGGCTGATACTAGGAAGATGCCGACAACAGGCGCAGGGTGCGCAAACGTTTCTCAGCAACATGCATGCCGTCCTGCAGCTTTGCCTGTGGTGTCGCTCGAAAGATGCAGTCGGTGCCAGATTCAGGCGAAACATGGTGGGAAGAACCGAAAGATTCTTGATCTTGCTCTCGCCAAGTAATGTGGTACGTAGGTTACATTCGGGTAACACTACAGTACCGAGGCGATACGAGGTCAACAGAAAGGCCCTGGATCCTTGAATCGAGCATGTCGCGTGACATTGCCCGTTGTCGTTACGACTTGCTTTGGGGCAGGCCCACCTTCGCGCCTACTCGGCACGTGCTGCCAGGGAAAGTGTTGCATTCGGAGGAGACCGGTGAACTTACTGCAGTGGTTGGCAGGTGTGGAGCCGGGCAAGGATCCAACAACCTGCCACAGTGAACGGCAGATTTCTCGTTGCAATTCGAGCGTTTCGGTCTCGGTCTTTCCAGTAGATTAGCAGTGGCAGGCCGCGCATTCAGGGCATGTCGATCTCCCATCGATGTTGGGGTCGAAGGCATCCCGCGCGTTCTGGGAGTGATATCTCTGGGACGTCATGCCTGATCCGGGCATTCAACGAGAACACTCGAGCCACCCCGCTTACTGTCGGTGTGATTAACGTCTGGCGATAATTTGAGGCCGGTCTTCTTAGCCATTTCGCGTGTGCGAAGCCTGCGAAAGTAAACGTAATCGGCACGTCTTTAGTCTAGTAGCGTTTCGGCACGCGGCAAAATTCGTCGGGTCCGCCACAAGCGAACAGCCTCGCGTCGAGAGGTCAACGTCGCAGTAGCAACGACGATCTGTGCTGGTAGCCATCACTGTCAACCGATGCACCTGGTCAGTGAACTGTTGTGTTCATCGAGGGCTCAGCGTGTAAGGTTCTGTCACTGCGCTCATCGGGCGCGCTGCTGCAGGCGCACCCACGCACAAGAAGAGAGACTGCAAAGCTTACCAGACCGATGGTATTAGCTAAGGCCAAGCCTAATAGGATCGAGCGAACCACAGAGGCGACGTGGGATGATCTTTGCAGTGAACGGCAGAGGAACGTGATGGGGTCTGATGCTTGGTCCACCAAGCACTACGTCACGGCGCGCCTTAATGCCGCTACCTTGGCGCACCGTACCAACGACTCCACACCATCTGTCCGTTCCAAAAGATTTTTTGACAGGGGCGGCGCCGGGGAGAGCTGGAGTATATGAGGGGCCATGACCCTCCTCCGGGACCGAGCTCGTGTAACTCTTGTCATCAATTTCCTGCGACCCTGCTGTCGCGGAAGCTTGCCATACCCAATATACAAGCTTTTCCAAGCCTCACAAGCCTTTAGCATCCTGCTTGGGTGAAGACGCCGTGACGGTTCGACACATAAACGACAACGCCACCAGATTACAGCGACATCGACGACTCGACGACCCTGGACAGCACTATCCCAATTGCGACTGCCCAATTATCGCACCCCTCTTTACCATTGCGCCAACCCCAAGCAACAACTCTACGCCCATCCTCCATCGCGGCACCACCACCATCATTACGCCAAGATGGTCCGAACTATGTTTGTGAATCCCTTCAAGGCCCATCATGTCGACGAATTCCCCGGCGTCCATGTGCCTCTTGATGACTCGACCCATCGCGCTTCTGTAGCTTCCACCCACCCACGCGCCTCCCTCGCTGCAACAGAGAAGACGACCAAAGACGACAAACCAGAAGATGGCCTCACGCGCCCTGACAGTAATGCATCTAGTGGTGTTGTTAACCATGGCTTGACAATCGCAGCATTGAAGGCAGAGATTGAAGCAGAGGTCGCTGCTTCGGATAACGACACGCCATATGACCGTACGTCGTGTGGCTTTTCCTATCACCTCCGGTAATTTTCACGAGGAAACAGTACTGATCTTCTACAGGCAAGTCCAAGGTTATCAACAAAGCCTTGCAAGATATGGGTATGGGCCGCTACCAGTGGCAGCTTTTTGCTCTTTGCGGTGGCGGTTGGATGGCCGACAACTTGTGGCTGCAGGTGCGCATATCAAATTCCTCATCAACCAACAGGACTTACCAAGATACAGGGTGTTGCTCTCACACTACCACAACTCAGCGTTGAGTTCGGTGTCAGCGAGACAGAAGTCAGATACACCACACTAGCGCTCTTCCTTGGTCTCTGCATTGGCGCTTCCTTCTGGGGTACCGCCTCTGATATTATCGGTCGCCGTCTCGCTTTCAACTTTACTCTTTTCCTCGCTGGTGTCTTTGGTCTTGCATCCGGCGGCGGGCCCAACTGGATCGGCACATGCGCACTCTACGCTTGTATCGGTCTTGGTGTCGGTGGTAACCTCCCAGTTGACGGCGCTTTGTTCCTCGAATTCCTGCCTCAAACATCGGGAAACCTCCTTACGCTCCTTTCCATCTTCTGGCCCGTCGGTAACCTGGTTGCCTCGCTCCGTAAGTTGATATCGCTAGCTATACTCATCATTTACTAACGACCTACAGTGGCATGGGCATTCATCCCCAACTTCTCATGCGCCGACGGTACTCCCATCGGACAATGCCGCATGGAAGACAACATGGGCTGGCGATACCTCATCCTAACTCTCGGCGCCATCACATTCTTCATGTTCATCTGCCGCTTCTTCCTCTTCCATCTTTACGAGTCACCCAAGTTCCTGTTGTCTCGCGGTCGCCAGGCTGAGGCTGTCGCCACCGTCTACGGTATTGCGCACTACAACAAGACGCACACCTGGCTCACCGAGGACATACTCAACCAAATTGGCGGCGACCAGGAAGTCACCGGAGAAGATGTCAAGCTCAGCGTCTTCGAAATCGTCAAGCGCTCCCTCAGCCGTTTCTCGATGAAGCGCTTCAGGACTCTCTTCCAGGACAAGAAGATTGGTCTTACTACCGCACTGCTTTGGTTCCAATGGTCGACTATCGGTATGGCCTACCCGCTGTTCAACGCTTTCCTGCCACAGTACCTGAAGAACTCGGGCGGCGGAGTCGAGAACGACATCAGCATCGTCTACCGCAACTACGCCATCACCGCCATCGTCGGAGTCCCCGGATCCATCCTCGCCTGCTACACCGTCGATCTCAAATACGTCGGCCGCAAGGGCACAATGGCCATCGCCACAGTCATCACCGGTGTTTTCGTCTTCCTCTTCACCATCTCTTCCGACTCCGACTTCCAGCTCGCGTTCACTTGTCTCGAGGCTTTCTTCCAGAACATCATGTACGGTGTCTTGTACGCGTACACACCTGAAGTGTTCCCCGCCCCGATCCGTGGCACTGGTACTGGAATGAGCAGTTTCTTGAACCGCGTTGCTGGTCTTTGTGCGCCCATTGTTGCTATTCAGGCGGGTGGAAGTAACCCCAAGGCGCCGATTTACGCCAGCGGTGGTCTATTCATCGCAGCGTTCTTTAGTATGTTGGTGTTGCCTATTGAGACGAGAGGCAAGCAGACTTTGTAGATGGTACGCTTTGAGTACTTGACGGCAGGACCGTATAGCGCAGTTGCATGATATGTAGCGCTAAGAAATGACAACTATCCATTTCATGTCAAATTATTCCACCTAGTGTCTCTCGCCGTGCCCTCTGACTAACCACCACATCCCCTCCACGTCTACACATCTTTATCCCCCAACTCACAGCCTCGCCCTCACCTCCCCCAGCCTCAAACCCCACCCCCTCAACCATCTCTCCACCAACTCCTCCGTAACATCTTCAACCTCTGGCAACATCTCCAGTGCATTTCTGTTATAGAAAACCAACGCCTCCCCTTCCCTACCCTCCCTACCCTCCATCAAAAACGCATGCATCTTGAACTTCTGCGGGTCCAACATACCCAACCACTGCGGCAGACTACACTCCCTAACTTCCAGTCCGAATCGCTCCACCAACACTTTCTGCAGCAGCACCCAAGGCGCAGGGCGGGGGTGCATCATGTTGTACACCTTGACATTGACTGCAGATGTGCTTGGTTGGGATAATGTGACATTGGCAATCCCCTCCGCCAACGAATCAACCGGAATCCAATCCACAGCATTCATCCTCACGGGCCAGTACCCCAGTTTTTGACTTGTCTTGACTATGACGTATAGCCAACCCTGGATCGGCCACTGCGGCGCATTGAGTATGGCGGATGATGCACCTCCGATCTGACCTGCGCGGACGATAGCGATGCGTAACCCGTGTTCTCGCCCTGCGCGCGCGAGAAGTTGCTCCGCGAGACATTTACTCTGGCCATACCCCGTGTTCGCTGCGCTGGCAAAGTCCCAGGCAGGGACTTCGGGGATGAGCGGGGTGGAAGGATGCTGGGTTGGGTGATTCATTATCGAAGTGTTGGACGACATGAAGGTTACGCGCGGGTTTAGGGGACTGGCGATACATGCAGTGATGACATGTTGAACAGCGTTGAGGAGGGGCAGGTAGCCAATGAGAGGCGTCGCCCAATTCGCGTTCCACGCATTGAACACGATTTCCGAAACGCTGGTCGTGAAATGTGTGTATTGGGTGGGGGATAGGCCGAGGCTGGGGAGTGTGATGTCGGTTGTTATGAAGGTGAGGCGGGTTAGGTCTTCGTTGCTGATGTGGGTGAGAGTCGAGGTGGTGCGTTGTTCTGCGTCTTTGCTACGGTTTAGGCAGAGGATGGTGGTGTGGGGATGCTTTTGGAGGAGAGAGGCGGTGATGTAGGGGCCTAGGAAGCCTGTGGAGCCAATGAGGGCGATGGTCTTTTGTGAGGTCATTGCTGGCTGTGAGGGTGTGGTGCTATCTTTGATTGGAATGAGGTTCTTGATATGTATAATCGGGGTGGTGAGAGTACTAAACAGTCGTCCATTGATACTATTACGCACGTGAGTAAGTGAAGGGTGAGGTTAGTACGTGATGTCAGGTACACGTCCGTTTGCACCTTATACTTCTAGACGGTGGTCAGGAAGTGAGGTCACATCCACGGGGGTGTTGAACATGCCGTGCAACACCCATTGGTGGGTAATAAAGGGGCGCCCTGCTGATAGTGATGTGAAGCCCGATACTCGTCCTCTCCAATGAACTGAATGCAAGATACATACTGGTCATCTACAATTGACATGACTTGCTGCCGAGTCCTCCGCGGATGCGTGCCAACTTCTCATGGAAGCGTAAGGGGCCCAACTATGGGTGGTAATGTGCGGTCAACTGCATACAATACACATTGATTGTACCGATTTGTGCAAAGGATGCCGCGGAATTACACCGATCGCGCGTGCCGTTACTGTAGCCTTGTGGTATTTTCCCTTTGCCCTCGGCTCGCGAAGAGCGTGGCTGGAAGGGCAGGCCACTGCTGAGTGATACACGGCAGGGCTCTGTGTGGCGTTGCTCCAACTGCGTGGTGGAGTCCTGACAGGCGTTGAGTATGGTGTTCCCCCATATCCACGATACGGCCTGCAAGGTCTAGATCTAGCGCGATAGTAATCAGACCAGGCTGAAGATTTAAACGCATAGAGCGTACGTTGCCATAGGCTAGGTACGAGTGAGGAAATAGTCTATCGTCGACGATCAGTTCACATCGCAGCATCTGCCGTTGTACAACATGCCAGTACCCGATACGCGACGGTTCGCATGAGCGGGTAATTGTGGGCGCAAGGGTGACCCAAGACTGAGGCACGGAAAAGGGAGGTTTGAGATATCCCTTTGGTCTGATGATGTAGCAATGCGGCTCCACAATCGCCACGCCCTGTAAGCCTCGACTCCTTACCTCTCCATACCACACGTTAACTACGCCCACCGCAACGGCTGCCGCTTCGGTCGGATGGAGTACTCCGCAGCGGCATACGACGATGGTGGTCAAAGGCCGTGAAGCATTCCCGCGCTTGCCATCGCCTTTCTTAAAGAAGAAGCTGCTCCGAGCTGCCCTCGACTGAGCGACCGTCTGCGCTATCGTAGACTTTCCCGTGCCCGCCATGCCGCTCAGCCAGGATGTAGACTTGCCGTCCTTGCTGTTCGTTCATGTTGTTGTCTCGTCTATCAGCTCGGTGCGGGTGTTCGATAGACATCGTGCAGTGTGCTCTTCGCAGTGGGAATCGCAGGAGGCGCCTGTCGCGAAAGGCAGTCTGGTTAGATCCAGCTTATGGTCATGTCCACGGGTTGAACACAACGACTCGGTATAGTCAGTGAGAAGCCAGGTCTACATGACATACCTGGGTACAGAAAGTTTCGCCCGATCGACCTGAAGGGCTAAACTAGACTTCGTCCATGATGCGAGGTCTTGAGAGAGGAGAAGCAGGCTGTTCGATCACGCTCCGGACCCGTGGACGTCGTGGGCAGACGGAGCAGCCAGGCCGCTGTCAGGCTGGGCGCAAAATACCACCCAAAACTATTACAATCGGATCACTCTCAGACGAGCCCGAACAAAACAAATGCTGTCAGACTGAAGGTAATGCTGCAATTCATGATTAGCTGCCCGAGGCTGAGCATTGCGCGCGGCCCGACTCCCGGACCGCGTCGGCAACATGTTTCGCCGAAGCCCGCTTGTGCGTCATCGAATCATGAGCGGAACACCATGCCAATGTCATCCTCCCATCGCGTGCATTGCGATATGTCTGTTTGAGCATACTGTTTATTCGCTAGATAAGAACACTACCACGACACCACTCGATGGCCTGTACACAGCAACTGAGAACGCCCATCAACCACCCGGAACGTTGCTTCCTGAAGAGCGTGGTCGCCCTACATGTGCGTATCCTCGCTGCGACGCGTTTGCTTCCGCACCCCAGCCTCCAGGCTCTAGAAAGCTACTCTGCTGCGACGATGGCATCAGCATTCTCTGGACGTCCTGGTTGAACCCGAACCCACGCACAGGCCTATCGCTGACATTGCCTGATCGTAAGGACACGTATTCCCCATGATCGCGACGCACTAGCGATCCAATGTGCAGCGCTTTGTTGGCACTAGTCATGAGCAGCTTCAGTGCTGGACCAGACTGCTGACAGTGCATCAGGTTCTGAAGCTGATCGACGACATCGAGGATTTCTCGATCCCAACCACGAAGCGGAGTTTCGAAATCAGATATTCCGTCTATGATGCAAATGATCGTCTTTGACTTATCCATGTTGCCCACGACCGACCCAAACAAATATACCAAAGCTCGCACGTTGTATTGCAACACTGCGTCGTAGAGACTCTGCTCCAATGGATCTAGCTCGATGTCCGGCGAGTCAGGATAAAGGAGTAGCTGGGTGATGAGGCTGCGTATAAGTCCTGAAGGTCCGCTGATCGTATCTTGCTCAACCCTGGTATGACTGCTGCAAAAGAAGCGCAGGATTATATTGGAGCTTGTCTGGACGAGCGTGGTTGCTAAAGAAGCACACAAGACGGACAACGGAGAGATCTTTCCGATACCATCGTCTTTGCAATATCCATCAACCAGGAGAATCCCGGAGAACGGCTGACTAAGCCAGTTCTTGAACTGCGCAGTCGTGAGCAGCCAACGCGCCTTGCCGAGGCCGTTAGGTCGTAAAGAGTTGCTCTGTCTCAATATATGCTCCGTTTCGCCGCTCAAGTATCCGAGGTCCACGCCGAGTGTCCACAGAAGCTCTTCTGTTGTCATCGAGATTGTCCGTTGGGTGAGACGTCGCTCCTTCGCGATGACCTCGGTTCTAACAGTTTGCTGGACAGGCTGCCCTGGAGATTGATGAGCTTGTGACTGGGTCCATAAATGTGGGCTCGGCTTACTTGATCGATACACCATTTCTGAGGCTAATAACTTGTACAGCTCAGTCTGAACCATAGCAGCAACCTCATTCTTGGATACCATCATCGACATGCAATCGCTTATTCTCAGGAACCCTTGCTTGTTGTCTTCTTTCATCTCTTTACATGTCTTCATCACGTTGGTCTGCACCAATGTGAGATGCTCATCCAGAACATCAACCTTACCGTCAAGAGAAGTGCCTTGCTCCAAGACTTCGTTTATACCTCGGTTGAGTGTCTTCGTTTCCCCATCGAGAAGCCTGACTCCATGCGATACTTTATGAACTTGAGCGCGCGTTGCGTGCAACTCAGTATCGATAGCGGAAGTCGTCTTGCGGATTTGCTGCAGGCTTTGTGCGCTGAGAATGTCGACTCTCATCGTCACCCCGGCCTTGGCGTTTTGGATGTTATGATTGAGTCCCTCCAACACGGCTGCTTCGTATTCCGGCAGCCGTGACTTTATACGGCGGAAGCCTATCGAAGCTGAGGGCTTGACGGTTTATATCAAATGGGGCAAAACTTACGTGAGTCTTCTTTGTGGCAACGAAGCAGCATCTCGATAAGCAATTTCAGGGAATCAACGATGATACCGTAAAGGTCCCACGTCTTCACTTTCAGTTCACTATCTCGAAATACCTCATACATCTCGGCTGTCCTCTTGAGAGTATCAACGACGTCTGCGAGTAGCTCTAGTATCTTCTCTCGGTTCTCGATGTGTTGTTCCCAGGCCTGGACAGACCGTCAGCTAATATAAGAAATCTCGATACGGAGTAATGATACCTGGAAGAAGAACGACAATCCTCCGCGTAAGATACCAAGGCCTTGTTCTTCTGGGATTATGGAGCAAAGAGAGTCGAGTGTCCTGGCATCTGCCTTGCCGCCTCGAATGAAGTTTCGAAAGGAACCTTTTGGAGCTTTGGCTTCGTACGCCGCGTTCGCAGCATCGATCTGATCGAAGACATCATCCCACGTACAATTCTCCGTTTTGCATCCAGGGAACAACGTACTGGCCTTGCTGAGAACAGTTTCAAGCTCGCTTTCCAAGCATGAGTTTCTCGTTCTTCGAGCGGTATGGTGCACCTGGGAAACTTACTTGCTCGGTATGGTCCTGAGTTCTCCACGCTGACTGTTGTATTGGGTGGGCACAGACAGTGTCGAGCGCAAAGCACCACCTGTGGTTCTCCTGAACAGCTGAAACCTTCTGATTTCGTGCTCGTCGTTCATCACCTCCTTCACATCTTTCGACGGCAAAGGATTCTTTGAAAGTTTATTCATTGTGGACCTGAATATTGCGGGTGTAGGGGCTTGAAACTCGGGGTAGTCGAATTCTCTTCTTCAGTCTGCTGCAAGCTGGAGATCGCACAGCTTCAGAGGGTAGCACACCAACTTGCTCAGCCCCACTGCAATATGCACCACCAAAGCAACCTTCGTGCAGCTACCCCAATATCGCCTTTCGACCTCCGGTAAAATGTAGATAGTAACGTAAATGTCGCACCTGCCATGTCAGCGCTGGATGGGGAAATCCAATCCGAAGGCTTGAGGCCAAATGAAGGGACAGATCTCAATGCGCGAGATGGGGGCGGGAGACTGCTGCAGAGCCAATCAGAGCAATACTGTTATCAGCTCGGTTTTCGGCATACGGGCTGTGTATACGCTGGATCTGGAAGCCTTTGAGAAAGGCGTGCTGACCCAAGGCTGACACCGATAAAGTGCGCTACTGGAAAAGGCAGCTGGGGGCCAAAACTTCGACAAGCTAAACGCCAAGGGCTTATTTTCGCGCAGCACATCGAATGATCGGAAATTCAGGTTCATCTCCGAAGGTGTGAAGACCGTCTCTTCAAGGAACAACTCACAGCTGCTATACTCGCTTAGCCTGACGAACGGCAGCAACTGCAATACCCAGGCTACAGGTATACACCTCAGCCAATCACCAATTTTCCCCGCACTACCTCCAATGCACATCGAACCTGATTTTCCTCGCTCAGCGTCTCCATGCAGCAGTTGGCTTATTGAATCAGCCGCGGTTACTCGAGGTCTGCACTTGGCCCCTACCAGCCCCCGTTTTGACCGGAATTTACAGGGAACTTGGTATGACAATCTAGCCCCCAAGCAACCACAACTATATATCGGCAATGATCGCTACGGGTAAGAAGTATCTGTGCCACACGCGCAGCCGACATGTCCTACAAGCTCAGCGCTTGGGGTTCTAGGTAACCACCTTTAGCCTCCTGTACTACGACGGAGGCCTCTCGACCTTCCAAGCAGAATCCTGACGTGCTTATTGCCATTCTGTTACCAAGCTAGTCTTTAAATCCTTGCAATTCTTTGCTAGCGCTCACCTTATCTCCCCTCCAAGATCTCTTTCACATTTCCACGCTGTCAACAATCGACCTCCACTCCATTCGCGCTAACAACATGATGGAGTCCGCGTCTCCTACAGCTGCGAACGTGGAGCAAGAACTCAAACAGCCAGCCTTGGATACTGTGTGCCAAGTAACCGACCCTGCTGAATGTGATATGGCGACGCCGAAAGAAGTCTCGAACAAAGATTCCAGAGATGGCGATGCCATCGTCGCACAGCTGGAATCCGGATCTGTATCGCTCGATCAAATCAACCGGAGTATCGGCGACCTCACGAGTTCGATCAAAGAGCTAGTCACTTCCAGAACAAAACAAGCACCCGCAGCGGAGTCTGGTGAACCCAGTGCAAAGAGTCCGAAAGAGCAGAAGGCAGCCACTAAAGTTGATGGGGACATAAGCACTGAAGAAGAGTCGAATGGCGTGGTATTCTCGGGAAAGATCGTTCCTCAAGTGCGAAATTGCAACTGGGAACAGTTCAAGAACAGGGATGACGGAGGTGAAGAAGTCTTCGCTTTGGAGGTACTGAATACCGGTGGATCACTGCCACGTCAAATGGAGGATGAGAATGCCAGAAGGGCGCGCATTCCTGGACGAAAGCCTGAAGTCCCATCTGATCCTGAGGACCCTACCCCGATCACGAAACACGGCCTAGCACATAGCGAAGTACGCAGAGGTAGCTGGATTCAGCAGGTCCGGATCAATTCCAAAGCCGTCATGAAGATGCTTGGGAAGTTAAGTGATGCCGATAAACCCTGGGAAGGGAAGCCACATACGTTTCACCAGCCTTTTCGACTTCTCCTTCACTTCCACGAGAAGATCAAGGAGGAGCTTCAGATCATCGAGACAAAGGTTGCAGGCTCATCAGCACCACCAGACACAGATTTAGCCTCGCTAGATGAGGCCACCCTGAAGGACACAGCGCCTGCTTCCGTTGCCGATGATGAAGACACGAACAATAAGAAAGAGCAAGAGTCAGACGATCTGGAAGCGTTGTATTTGAAGAAAGAAACGCTTGAGGAGGTCCAGTGCTACGTCAACTTTGTGGAAGAGCGCCTGCTTCCTCTGCGCCAACAATTCCATAATCCGACCGCTACAGGGGTGCCTAAAGTGGGCTACGAAGATCTGAGCTATCTCTTCGAGCCCGGCGATCTTGTGTATGTCCCAAAGTCTGGCCAACAAGGGCCTAGCGCAAACTCAACCACGCAAGAGATCCGCAGATTATTTCGGGTCCACGTCGGCTACAACAAAGAGTTATTGGACGGCTGCAGTTGCTCCATCTGCAAGGTACAAAAGTTTACCTCAATCCAGTCGTACTATTTAGACTACGATGGAGAGGGATACGGTTGTGTTATGACTCCAATCCCTTTCGAACCATTTGCGGGGAAGAAGCTCATCACTGAGCTGCCATGCTACCCACTCCGGTTCGTCGAGGATCGAGAAACGAAGCTAAAACATGCCAAGAGTGACGGGTCCAGATTCGTGGAACACATTTCTAAACGATACGGCTTCTACAATGGATGGTCGGTCATCAAAAGCCCTGCCGGGGACGACCTTGAAGACGCAAAGGGGGACAGGATCAAGAGTCCAGAGCATATCGAGAGCGACGTGTTGGTGGATTTCACCGAAGCTTCCAACGTGTACCCAAGGTGGAAACCCGAGCTGACTAAACAAGAGGAGGACATATACACCCTGGCACTGGTTAGCGATGACACCTCCATAATAACATGGAAGGGCTCCGACCGCAAAGATCTTCTTCGGGAAAGCCATGACAGTCTCATGGATGACAGTCTGTTCGAGTTCTTGGAGTACAATGCTTATATAAAGCGCGATGCCTTTCTGGCGAAGCAGCATAACCAAGCTCCTACTGGAGAAGACCTGGTCCTTCTACCACGGCGCATGTTTGCGTACGCCGTAGGGGATCGCAAGTTTGTGCATATTGACTCCCGCTATCTTAAGCCCGTGAAGCAGCAAGGCAAGGAGGGTGAAGCATTCGGAGACCTACAGATTGACAACAAGAACAAACGACTCATCGAGTCGCTTTTGAAATCGCACTTTAGGAAGAAAAAGGATGAATCTGAAGGGACGGAAGTTCTCTCGCAGGATCTCATTCGAGGAAAGGGCCGAGGCATTGTCATCCTTCTACATGGTGAACCTGGCGTTGGAAAGACCGCCACAGCGGAGGCTGTCGCCCAGAAATACGAGAAGCCGTTGTTTCCCATCACCTGTGGTGACCTTGGTTTTACTCCGGAAGGTGTGGAGAAGTCTTTGAAAGAATTCTTTCGCTTGGCCCATCTTTGGGATTGTGTTCTGTTGCTCGATGAAGCCGAGGTCTTTATTTCGCAAAGAGATAAGAATGATCTTCAAAGGAATGCGCTGGTATCCGGTAAGCTGTCATCACATTGCAAACAAGAACACTTATGCTCACATCACTGTCAGTATTCCTCCGAATGCTCGAGTATTACAATGGCGTGTTGTTCCTCACGACTAATCGAGTTGGGGTTCTTGATGAGGCTATCAAGTCTCGAGTTCACCTCCATCTGCGATACAATCAGCTTGACAGACAACAGACAACGGAGATCTTCAAGCACAACATCATCCGACTCAAAAACATCGAACTTCAACGCCAGGATGCTGCCGATCGGTTATACATTATTGAGAGCGAGATCAACGAATTTGCGCTGACCCATTTTGATGAGACAGCCAAGTCTGGCGTAGGCCGATGGAATGGTAGGCAGATTCGGAACGCATTCCTGATCGCTGCTTCGCTAGCGCACCTCGACGGCGAGAAAAATCCCGGCATGCAGAAACAGTTACGAAAGATGCATTTTGATGATGTCGCCCAAACGACCAAGTTGTACGATAGCTTCAGAACCGCCACCCTGGGTCGAGATGACAGTCATCTTGCCCACGAGCGCGAGGAGCGATACGACGGTTTTGATCCACGCTCTAGTATAGCTATGCCGAGTAACCCATATGGACACCCTTCGTATGCACCGCCGCATCGTACCGGGCCTGCCGGCTACTATGCTGCACCAACCACTCAGTATGAACGTACAAATCCTATGGGACCCCCAGGACATATGCCCAAGCCTGCTACGCCAGTAGCACATGAGCAACCGCCATCCGATGTAGGATATAGTCGTCAGTACGAAGCTGGTTCAAGATCATCGATGGGAGGAGCAGAATGGCAGCAAGGACAGTATCCCAGCCAGCAATACGGATAGAAGAACAACGTCGGCCGATCCTTGTGTAGCAGACGGCTCAATTTGTACCTTTCTTAGATGCCGATACCTTCTCTTACTTTCCATTTGTTGCTTCTTATCTTTTGGCTCGCTTAGCTTTCAATATACATGACAGCAACTGCCGTCGTACGACCTGTCATTACCCTATACGTTACGGTTCGCATGTGACAATCGTGATTTGAAGCGCAAGGGCGTCTCGGGCCTGGAACGTGGGTACGAGAGAGTCATGGCCCTGATGATGTAGCGACGGGTGGAAAGACGGGAGAATCTAAAAATTGGCCAAGGCGGGCTCCACATCTGCTACGCGCTGCAGGCCTCGACCCTCTACGTCTCCGTCCCACATGTCGTCTACACCCACCACGACGGCTGTTGCTTTGGCCGAACATCATTCTATGAGAGTAGTCTCTATCTGTCTGTCGAGTCAGCAAATGGCACGGAAAACACACACTGCAACGCGCGACTGCGGCCAGGGTCTTTCCCCGCATCTGGCTGCCGAGGCTTCAACACCATGAAGTTTGGCAGCTCGAGCACGCAAAGCGATGCGTAGCTTCATGAAATCACTAGGACTAACATCATAGACTCTACTAAACAATTCACTTTGACCCAGGTAGCCTCGCATCGCCATCGACGTCGTAATCGCAATACCCAAACCGCCCACACAATGGCACTGGGCGACTACACAAACCTACGCGTCGACCGCCACGACCGCGTCTTCGTCATCACCCTCGCCAAAGCCCCCGAAAACCGCATAAACGTCGCCTTCGCGCAAGAAATTATACGCGCACTCCGCGACATCGAGCGCGAACTAGGCGCCGACACAGAAGGCTGCGTGATAACGCGAGGAAACGACGAGAAGTTCTGGTGCACTGGTCTCGAGCTAGATGAGAGCGACAGAAACCCTTTCGCCAACAGCGATGGTTTCTTCCCGCTGCTAGCCACGCTGCTCGACTACCCGTTCCCCACTATCGCGTTGCTGACGGGCCATACATTCGGCGGCGCCTGCCCCTTCGCCCTCGCACACGACTACCGCATCATGAACTCCTCGCGCGGCTTCTTCTCTATGCCGCCCGTGAATCTCGGTTTGCATTTCCCTGGCATCGGATTTCTGCCGCGGCTCAAGCTGCGCCCGCAGATTGCAAGGAAGATGCTGCTTGAGGCGCATCGCTGGACGGGCAAGGAGGCATATGAGGATGGTATTGTGGATGAGATTGCGGACCCCGAGGTTATGCTTGAGGTTGCGTTGAAGAAGGCGAGGGATGTGCAGGGGAGGGCTAAGATGGGGGTTTATAGTGTGTTGAGGAATGAGCTTTGGGGGGAGGCGGCGGAGAAGATTAGGGGGATTTGTTATGTGCATGGGAAGAGGGTTACTGCGCCAGCGAAGGCGAAGATTTAGAGTTGTCGGTTTTCATGACTGACGATGATCGATGTCAATCTAGAGTGATTCACTGATCATGTCTTGGGATTGTATCCTTGTTGGGTGGTTGGTTCATTCCGCAGTTCGCGTGGGCGTGCCTCATTTCGTCATGGATCCGTGCGTCATCCTATCGCGACTTCCTTTCGCTTCATCTCACTCCACCTTTCTTCCGCTTCATCGCATCCCGAATGCATCCCTCGTTACTTCATCTTTTACCAATTCCTTCAGATATCGCAGAACGGTCGCTCACGTTGACGAACCCTTTGCGACAAACAAAGTCCGTCTACCGAACGCACGAGGGTCGGTCGCGAGCTATCTTCAGCATCCTACCTGTCTCTGCGGAGACCGGACCGAGAAAACGCGCGTATCAGGCCATCTGCAATCTTTGATATCAGTATATACAAGTGTACCTGTGTATCGGTCAGTCCTACATATCTGCTGCTGGCCGTCAAAGGCTAAATGCGTCGCTTCATCTACCGCGCCCTGGCGATCTCCATTCAATTTGGATCAATACCAGGATGCTCAACACAACGTGAAGCTGACTGGACTAGGCTACTTCAGCCCTAGTTGTGTTGTTGTTCGTACGTCCCGTACCGTCAGGAACGGATTGGTGACGCCTTGTCAATCCTGGGTTGAGTTGAGGCTCAAAAAACAAGAACGGTGGCTCGGGCACCTACGCATCTGCGGTTTTCGAAACTTCCTTTTAGAGCACACACGAAGATACGCCATCAGGCAATTCTAACAGCAATTATATATGTGGATCATTTTGCCGCAAGCGGGACGCAGCAGCAATATATAACCAACGTGGAAGCGGATCCAACTCTCAACAGAAAGTACCGCCGTTCGTACTGTCGGACATCATCATGCCTTTTAGGAGCTTGTCGCATGAGCGGATGACGATACACACTCAGCCGATGACCATCGTATCATGCGTATTGCGTCTCCCAGCATCGGACGAAGGGTGACATGGCGCATATTCATAAGCGCCTTGCGACTATCCGCACAATCTTCGAGATGCTGGTACAGAAAACGAGCACATCTTATATCTGGTACGAGCCGCATCTTCGACAGGATTGAGCTCTCCGATACGGTATAACGTAATCATCAGGTAGAGTCCACGTGTTTCGCCGACGATGAGGATAGGCAGGCTGTTATTGACGCTTGTTGCTGTCAGCCATACAGGTACTTTCTCCCATACACACACACGTACTTCACTTCACTTCACTTCATTGACGCTATTGCAGCATGCGGCCAAACGACTAAGCGGTATTGCGATTTGGGAACCTCGATATGCTATTCCGGGTGGACTGGTACGAATGGCATCACCTTTGGCGTCGCTCTACCCCAGTCACAAGCTGCGCCTTTCGATACCGTGCTGCAAATTGTGTCGCCTATCAAGAATGGATGGGTCGGATTCAGTTGGGGCGGAACGATGCCATATGTACCACTAACAGTCGGATGGATGAACAGTGCATCAAACACCTCCATCTACTCGTCAAGGATGGCTTTTGGCCTGAGCTTGCCACAACCCTACGCCGATGCCGAATACTCGTACATCAAAGGAACCGGATATAACGCGACTCACTGGACTCTAACTGTGCGGTGTAGAGGTTGCTCCCAATGGCACGATGTGGACGGCAACCTGGTTTCCATCGACGCGAATGCATCTGCGCAAAAGTTCGCCTATGGCTTGTCGAGTAGACCACCTGCTGAACCGGCGAACAACAGATCTACCTTCAACGTGCACAACTCTTTTGGGAACTACCGAATTGATCTCACACAAGGTCAGAATGCGGACTTTGACGAGTTAGTTGCTGCGAACCTCGTCGATGATACCCCACCAGCATCAAGCAGCACCCCAGTACCGAGCTCGGCTATCAGCACAATATCAACTACGATGAGCACGAATACGGTCACTTCTGGATTACCACAACCAACCCAGACAGGAATACCTGTGTCGTGTCCTGATGTTGCAGAACTTGCATTTCCTGCCAACACAGCGAAAGGATGGAGGGCGACGAAGGTCGCAGGAGGAATGACTCAACCAAGAGGGCTCATATTCGATAACGCTGGAAACCTTCTTGTCGTACAGAATGGAATGGGTATTACAGCACACAGAATCGCACCAAACGGATGCCTCACCTCGTCCAAGACTGTCATCGCTCAGCGTAATCTCAACCACGGCATTACGCTGAGCCACGATGGAAAGACGCTGTTCGCTAGCTCTGCGACTTCGGTATTCTCATGGTCGTATGATGCAACCACCATGAGCGTATCTGAGAACGCAACAACCGTCTTAACAGGCATGGACAGTAGAGGGCATGTCACCAGGACGCTAGCGATCCCACCAAAATATCCGAAGCTCCTTCTCGTTTCACATGGGTCTAATGACAACTTCGATTACGGTTCTGCGGATATCGCAACCGGCCGTTCTTGCATCAAAGCATTTGATACAACCACTATCCCCACGGATGGCTACGACTACCCAACCGGTGGTCACCATATGGGCTACGGGCTGCGCAATGAAGTCGGTCTAGCATTCGACGCTGACGGCATGCTTTGGGGCGTCGAGAACTCTTCGGACGAGCTGCATCGCACTATTGACGGGATATCCGTGGACATCCATACCGACAATCCAGCTGATGAAATCAACTACCTTGGAGATCCATCCAAAGAGAACATAGACTGGTATGGGTACCCAACCTGTTATACCGTCTTCAACCCGGCATCTATTGCAGACAAACCATTCACTATAGGCGACCAGTTCGTTTTGGAGCCCAACTCCACCTTTGCAGACGATACCTGTAACACCCGCAGTATACCACCGCGTCTTGCTCTCCCGGCGCACTCCGCACCCCTTGATGCGAGCTTCAACAAGAACTTCACTAGCATGTACATTACCCTCCATGGATCTTGGAACCGCAACCCTTCGATTGGATACAAGATCATTGAAGTGCCATTTACCAAGGGCGCGAACGGCTTCGGACCGAAAGCAGTCGTGAATAGTACGCAGAGTTGGGCTGATATCTTCTGGAATCCGGATATGGGATCTTGTTCAACTACGCAATGTTTCAGGCCTGTGAGTATTGCGCAGGATAGGTATGGTAGGATGTATGTGACTAGTGATAGCGGGGCGGAGGGGGAGATGATTATCATTGGAAGGGAGTAGATAGGGAGAGGTGTGGGATCTCTTCGCATTCGCTTAATGTGTCTCTATGTTAGACTCGTCCGTCTGCTCCGTCTACCAATCTTTCGGAATTCTCACTAGCAGTCTGTCTGCCTGCCTCGGTGCTTTCCACAATCGCTATTTGACATCGCGCCTTGTCTCGTGAACATCGAGGTGTTCAGGCATCGTTCGCTCGAACATACCGAGGTATCTGGCTTTCGGACGTCTTGAGCTCCCGAGAATTAGGGACTTGTAGCGTCGTCCAGCCCTACGAAAGTTTCCGATAAGGCAGTACAACTTAGCTGGTGATCATGATCTGCGGGGTACATGTGACTCGGCCTCTCAAATCAACACTCCAAGCATCTCACCAGCCGTAACCTGTCTCGCGCATAGTGGTCCAAAAGGAGTCAACAGAGCGAGTCATGGCTGTCGCACACAAGTCATGTTTCCTTTTGTGGCAAGGTGAGCGGGCTGCCGAAGAAAAAGCAACTAAGGATCTGCCTCGGCAAAAAACTCGGTGACGTATTTACCGCTTCAACAACACTAGAGTTGCGAACGACACCCCCCAATCGCACGGCGGTGAAAGGCGGCCGTGATGGACTAGATGATGGACGAAATGTCTAGTGGTGGGGTAGCGTGCGCAACGTGTGGCGTCGCACGATGGGGGTGGAGCCACCTCGGAGGTTGAGGTCTGAGGTGGTTAGGTACAAAGGTCGACATGCACCGGCTCCCCTGGCCATTGCCCACCACTGACTTGCTGTCATAGCTTTTGTATTCGTCGGACGATTCATATATACTCCGAGTCACGACGCCGATTGAGAGACTACACTTTACCTCCCACCTCCCCACCTCCCCACGTCGCGTACCTGCGCCGGCACCCTTTCTCCACCGTAAGCACCGCCAGCAGTCCGCACACCGGCCCGCCATGATCGACTCGTACTTCGATGTGTTAGTAATCGGCAGCGGCCTCAGCGGCATCAACTCGGCCTACCGCATCCAAGAGTCGCTGCCAGACGCCAAATTCGCCGTCCTCGAAGCCCGCCACGAACTCGGAGGAACATGGTCACAATTCAAATACCCCGGCGTACGGTCGGATTCCGATCTGCACACACTGGGCTTCCAGTTCTACCCATGGAGGGCAAAGAACCCGATTGCGAGCGGCGAGAGCATCATGAGCTACTTGCAGGAGACGGCGCACAAGTTCGATCTGGACAAGAAGATTCGGTATAGACACAAGGTTATGAAGGCGGATTGGAGGAGCGAGGAGCAGCGCTGGAGACTTGAGGTGGAGGTTGGGAATGATGTTGGGAGAGAGCCACGGACGGTGGTGTACTGGACTAAGTGGCTTATCACTGGTACGGGTTACTACAACTACGACACCCCGTTGAAGGCGAACATCCCCGGTATCGACAACTTCAAGGGCAAGCTTGTTCACCCGCAGTTCTGGCCTGAGGATCTGGATTATAAGGGGAAGAAGATGATTATCGTGGGTAGTGGCGCGACTACTATCACTATGATGCCCGCGATGGTGGATAATGGTGTGGGCAGCGTTACCCAGTTGCAGAGAAGTCCGACGTACATCATGAGTCTGCCGCAGAAGGACCAGGTGTGGTTTGAGAAGTGGGCGCCGGAGTGGTTCACCCTCCGCTACAAACGTACGTCCCCCTTTCTTCCCCTACCAACCCCAAACTAACACCCCCAGGCTTCATGTTTACCCTCGTCCCCATTCTCCTCTACAAATTCTGCATCTGGTTCCCGACCCTCGCATCCAACTTCCTCGTCAAGAAAGCCGCCCAACAACTCCCGCCCGACTTCCCCGTCGACCCCCACTTCAAACCCGGCTACAACCCCTGGCAACAGCGCATGTGCCTCTGCCCGGACGGCGACTACTTCAAAGCCTTCAGTTCAGGGAAAGCGCACATCGTCACCGACACCATCAAGAGCGTCGTCGCCGACGGCATTGAACTCACGAGCGGCACCAAACTCGACGCTGATATTATCGTTACTGCCACAGGTCTCAACATGCGCTTCCTCGGCGGCATCGACGTGCGCGTCGACGGCAAGAAAATCGAAGTCTCAGAGCAATACATGTGGCGCAACGCCATGCTCACCTCCCTCCCCAACCTCGGCAACATCATCGGCTACTGGAACGCATCTTGGACACTTGGTTCGGACGCTGCCTCCCGCCTCTTCGTCCGCTTGATCAAGCACCAACAGGAACAGGGGTATACTAGTGTGACGCCGGTGATTGATGAAAAGAGTAGACAGAAGACGGTTAGTGCTAGTCCGCTGAATAGCACGTATGTCAATGTGGCGATGAAGAAGATGCCAAATTGCGCGGATGCGGGGCCCTGGAAGCCGAGGGATAATTGGTTTGCGGATAATTGGGGGGTTACGAGGGGGAGTATTGAGGAGGGGTTGAGGTGGGAGAGGGTGAGGGTTGAGTAGTGTGGTTGGGGGTAGTAGGGAGAGAGGTTTGGAGATGAATGGGACGTGGGGTTCTAATCAATGATACTTGAGTACGGTATTTTGGGCTTTCATGCTGTTGTTGTGTTGTGTCGAGAGAGTGGTGTGGTGGTGTGTTACTGCTAGACGCTTCCATCCCAATGCGGCACTCACTTTTCACTTTCACTTTCACCGCGTCCGTGCCATCTTTTCGACTTGCTTAACTCAACGTCCCCCGTCTTTCAAACTCTTTCGCTACACCCCGTCTCCCGCCCACGCCGCTCCATTGCGACCTCAGCTGCAGACGCTGCGCGTTCGTACTATGCACCTTCCTGAGTCCTTCACGCTCGCTTCCCATCCAGCGCCCTACTATTCACAGCATGCTGTCGCGTCATGCTACAGAGCAGACTTTGGCGATCCGCCGCGACCTGGTTACGAGGCGATGTAATCTCCTCGCTCACGTTGCGACGCGGCAACGAACGTCGAGGCATCACCGCGTCGGTTCCACGCTGACTTGAACTGATCGCGTCGCAAACACTATAAGGATGGAGTTGACAATCCGGACTCTGATGGCTCACCAGCGTAGTCTCCGCGACTATGTCAAGACGCGATAACCCACATCACGGCACCACCGCGTCGTCTCCTGACAGGCCACAAATAACATCATCGCGCAGTTCTTACACGGCACCGAAGCGACTTCAAGACCGGCTTTGAACAATCAAGGGGCTGGATCGACTTCGATGCGTTCTGAGAATTCTTCCTTGGACGTATTGCATAATACCATCGTCCATATCTTCGAATGCGTCGAAGAAGCAAAAGCAACAATCAAGGACGCTTAAACATTGTCGGAGTTATCGTTGCGTGTATTTAGCCCAGCATCGTTGTCGTGTTCGCAGTCTGCGGTCACCGAAACGCAGAACTTTTGTCAGCATCCATCGCGCAGTTGGAAGAACCTCCAAGGGACATCGTATCGCCCACTCTTCGACCACCTCGACAGTAATTCCTATCTTACCACTGGCGTTACACGTAGGACCCGTCCCACCTCGCTAGTCAAGCCCCGGTCGCGGCAATCCTCCGAAAGATTCTAGCGGCAAACCTCACCACATTCCACCGAGGTGGGGCATTTTTCCTTCCCAACTCCCCAACGCGCCTTTCAATCAACGCTGTTGTTCCTGGCAATATAAACGCCGCATTTCCTCGTCCTTCCATCAAAGCAGGTCCTCCTCCAGGATCAGCACAACCGGGCTTGTGGTTTAGTGGTATAATACTCCCTTAGCATGGGAGTGGTCCAGGGTTCGATTCCCTGCAAGTCCATCTTTTTGCGCTCGTCGTCGCTGTGGTAGGGCACTGCTGCGTGTGTTTTTGGCCATTTGAAGAAGTTTTAGAGGTTTGATTTTTACATTTTCGGGCACTCTGGTCGAGGGACATCGGGCGCGATGAGGTGGCGGTGGCAGTGAGGTGGGAGGTGGGAGGTTGGTATACTGATGTTGGGGGGTTGGGGAGATGGAGAGTCTTGGAGAAGTACAAGACGTGTGGGTGTTGGGGCGGAGGACGGGAGTGCATGCTGGAGACTCTTGCGTTGGGAATCATCTTTTGGTAACTCGTCATACCGCGTAAAGTCGCTACTCTGGACACTCCATCGTTCATCTTGACCTTCTCGACACCTTGGGTAACTACAGCGTTTCCAATTGCCTCATATGAAGACGATCTCAAAGACCACACACCCAGCGAACTATCGTTTCCCATACCCAATAGCAGCGAGCCTCCACATGGAAACACTACCATACACGAACAACTCAACCTCCTCCCCGCCGAGATCGACGAATGCGTCCACCTCTAGCTTCCCATTTCCTAGCAACACGGCTTCAGGCATAACCTCACCCTGCCCGTTTTTTGCTTCATCTGGAAGCTCTTCCTGACTGAAGATGACAGAAGTGACGTATTCCTTGCCTAGCTCAACCCGACCACGACCCATATCGAAATCAAAGCCTAGCTTCCACGGCTGATTGAACATATAGTCGAGAGAAGCGATCATGATCATGGACAAGCTCCCAAGCGCGGAAGAACTTGGCCGGACCCTGTTCAGGTGTGAAGGCTGTGTATACCACAGCCATTCGGAGAGGCTTCGATCACGACAATGAGCTCGGGGACATCTGTACGGTTGGCTACACTAGAGCTAGGGACTGATCTTCACTGGATCCGTAGTTCAACGGTCAGCGTCTCTGCACTCTGGTCATCCTTCCGTTGCGCTCAGCCAATCGGATCCCCGTTCCTCCACTAGAACTGTCGCGAGAGAAGGAGATACAGTCGCCAGCCACAGCCCTTCACCTCGACGTCTATGTATTTTAAATTTATTAAGTCTGTGTTATAAGCAATAGTATATATATATAAGAATAAGTATAAGGTGTAAAGCCTCTATAGCCTACTTATAATTAAATAGTAAATTTTATAAAGCTTAGCGCGCTAAGCTTTTAGCTAATATTTTAATTTTTTTAATTTTTTACTAAAAAGATACTTTAGTACTATATACTATTAATATAATACTTATTTATAAGTATTTATTAAGACCTTTATATATAAAGAGTTAGTACTAAGATACTTTTAATAGTATTATATATACTAGACGTAATATAAAAGCTTTTTAAAAATATTTTTCTATTTTTTAATACTTACTTTACTTACTATATTAGTAAGTACTTTTTTATATTTACTACTTCTACTATTTTTTTTTTTTTTTTTTTTTTTTTTTTTTTAGAGTTCTAAGCTTTTACTCTTATAAGTATACTACTATTTTATTTTTATTTTATATATTTATAGCTATAATTAGTACTTTACTATACACTTTTAATTAATAAATATATAGTAAGAAAGATTAGTTTTTTTATATATAGAAATAGTAGTAATTTAAACTTCTACTAGTCTAAAAGAGCTATAAGTTAATAATATTCTTAATATATAATTCTATAAGCTCTAGTATTAGATAAAAAGATCTAGAAGAGTTTTATAGCCTATTCTATTTAGTTCTAAGTTCTTCTAAGTACTTTATATAGTTAATATATAATTATCTTAAGCTTTAAGACTTTTAGAGCTCTTATTAAATAAAATAAATTATATAATAAACTATTACGTAATTATTATTAGATTAGAGTAATACTATAAGTAATAGTATAATTAATATTATACTTATAAAAGTAAGAAGTAAAAAAAGAAAGTCTAGTAGGCTAGAGTCTTAGAGTTATAATAATATATTATTAAATAGCTAGAGCTAAGAGTATAAAGTAATAGTATATAATAGTTTACTAAGTAAATAAGTATCTATAAAGAGATATATTTATATATCTTACGCTACTTTCTAAGTCTACTATAATTTTATATAATTTATAATATCTATTATAACTACTTATAATATAATAAACTAAAAGAATAGATATAAATAACTACTATAATTAATACTAAAAAACACTTCTTTTAACTTTCTTTAAAGACTTTATCTAGAATAATATATATATACTATATACTTAGCTAACTAAGCTTTTTTTTAACTTTAAGCTTTATAATAAGCTTATACTTTCTCTTTACTACTTTAGTACTATAAATAAGTCTTTTAGATTAATTTTAAGCTATATTACTAGTAATAAGCTACTATATATACTATTAATTATTAAGAAGTAAGCTAGTAATCTAGTTTTTAGTAGTTAAGAGTATCTAAAACTAGTAGACTTTTAAATTAAAAAGAAAAACTTATATACTATACTTATAAAGCTTAATACTTATAGTAAGCTTTAGAATCTTTTAGACTAAAAGAAAAACTTTTTTAAGTATAAAGCTAATAATAGTTATACTAGTATATAGCTTAGATAGTTTAGCTACTTTTTTACTTTTTTTAAGATTATATAGCTCTATAAGCTATCTTATATATAAATTAAATTAAGTAACTAGAATATACGCTTTTAATAATATATAGCTAAAAGAATATATTATAAATAAAAATTAAGAGTTAAATATAAAGATTAGGCTAAGATAGATAAAGTAACTAGTAAGGCGTATTAGAAAGAAAGAGAAAGAGATAAGTTATTATTATTATTATTATTATTATTATTATTATTATTATTATTATTATTATTATTATTATTATTATTATTATTATTATTATTATTATTATTATTATTATTATTATTATTATTATTATTATTATTATTAGTATTTATATAGTTATACTTATATTATAATAATATAATAAATTATAAACTTAAATACTAAGTACTAAGTACTAAGTAATAAGTAAATACTACTACTTTTATATACCTAAAACTATAGTAATAAAGCTATAGTAACTACTACTACTATATATTACTAACTAAATAAATATTTATACACTTTAATAGCTATAAAACTTTTTTTTTTAAGTTAAATTCTTAATAACTTTAATTTATTACTTACTTTTACTTTTTTTTTTAATAATAAGTTACTTTTTTTATAGCTATAGTATAAAATTAAAAAACTTTATAGCTATAATATTAGTAATAACTTAGCTTTAGTATTTAAAAAAAATATTACTAATATTAAATAAAAAATAAGTACTAATAATATAGTTATAGTATAAGTTAATATTAAAAAAGCTAGTATTATCTTATATACTATACTAGTGTATAAGGTATTCTTATATAAATTAGATCTTTAACAATCTAAAAATTACCTAAAGAGAGAATATCTTTTAATAAGAGCTCTTTAGAATTATCTTATTATCTACTATTTTACCTTTTACTTATACTTTTTAGTATTAGACTCTTATATAATACTTTAGATAATAGAATCTCTTTATAATAGAACTCTCTTCTACTAAACTAACATCTATATACTTTCTTACTTATACTAATTACCTTACGTTCTTATAGTAATATATCTTTATACTCTTTAATATCTATATAATTAGTAAAGCTTATAGAGATATATTCTACTATATAGTATAAGAAGTAGTTAGTATATATTAATACAACGTATATAGTAATAATAACTATAATAAATATAATAAGTATAGACTTAGCTCTTTTCTTTAAATTAGCTAGAACTATAATAGTAGTTATGTTTAGGCTAACTACGTTTTTACTACTAAGCAATATTAGATAAGATAATTGCGTAAATAAGGTAACTACTTAGAAATACTAGAAAATATTAATTTAACTAATACCTAGAATAGTAATATTAAAAGTATAATAAAATACTAGGCTAACTAGGTTAATATAATACTATAATAGTATATTTAGAACGTACACTAGTGCAGAACTATAGTTTAATAGAACTAATAACTTAATAAAGTATTATAGTAAGTAAAACGCTAAGCTATACTAACTATAAAGGTATTTAGAAAGTATTCTCTGCTATTAGATAAAGAGAATTAAACACTATTAAGTATTAAGAACTTATCTTTTAATTATATAATCTCTAGAGTATAATATCTATTTAGTATTTAAGCTATTAAGTAAAGAAGTATTAGCTTCTTTATAAGTTATTTAGAACTATAATAACTACTAAAGAAATAGAAGAAGTGTAAGATATTAAGAGATTTAGTAATTCTCTCTTCTAAGTATTTATCTACTACTTCTTTAACTACTTTAATACTAAAAATACTAACTCTAAGAACTATCTCTAAAGTAGAGAGTATATTATTATTTATAATAGTAACTAGTAGTATAGTCTCTATAGTTTACTCTAGATACGCTGCTTTAGTCTTTACTAGTAATAATATTACTAAGTTTCTTAAAGACTATAACTAATAAGCTAATAATAAAGGCCTCTCTAATAAAATAAAAGTCTCTATTCTTCTAGATTATATTAGTAATAAGAATTACTCTATTACTTATATTATTAAGCTCTTTACTAGTTATAAAAAAAAAAACTAAGCTAAGCTTAAGATAAATATAAAGAAATACTAAGTAGATAAGAATACTACTATTAAGATAGGCAAGTACTTATACTTATAAGCTTTTATCTATAAGTATATAAATAATCTACTTAGTTTTACTAAGTATTATACTTACTTCTACGTAATAGTAGAAGCTTATATTACTAATAAGTAAGTTCTATAAGAAGAACTTAGCTTTCTCTTCTACTATAGACTTCTAAAGTATAATAAGTAGATAGTTACTTTTATAATATCTAACGCTTCTAAAAGTAATAATTAGGCTAAGTACTATATAGATAAGATCTACACCTTTCTTAAGAAACACTATAAAAAGAATAACACTATTAATAATATATATATTTAGAAACATAGTAGTATAGATACTAAAATAAAATATATTATACTTACTAATAAGCGTGCTATCTTTAATCTAGAGAAAGTAAAAAGCGTTATTACTAATCTTAAGAAGTAATAGAAGAAGTAAGAATTTCTACTTTCTTTTAATATAGATTCTAAAGTAAAATAACTTATAACTTTACTAAATAGACTAAGGCTTAATATAGATATAGTTTATTTCTTTATAGTCTACTTATTAGTTACTCTAATCTTTAAGAACCTCTATAATACTCTATACTTTATAGACTATATAACTAAAAAAGAACTTTTTATTAAAAGAAATAATAGTTCTTTTATTACTAAAGTATCTAGAAATATAGCTTTTAAGAGAGAAACTATTTAGTATAGAAAGACTAAGTACACTAATACTTACTATATATATAATAAGAAAAGTTATAAAATTACTAAGTGTAAACTTTATAATAATCTCTATAACCTAGATTAAATTAGTTACTATTAGAATAGTAAGTGTAAGTAAGAAACGTACTATTTTAGCCTACTTTATAATTACCTTAACTAAATCTCTAGTACTTCTCTATTAACTTATAAGCTTAAATAGCTTAGGTCTAAAATTAAAAAGTATTTTAATATTACTAATAATATAATAGAATAGTCTATATCTAGTGTTCTTTCTAAGAAGTTTAAGAGAGACTCTTACTTTAAGTATATTCTTAAGTAATTAAACTTAGCTAATATAATTACTTACTTAGACTATTACGTTAGTTATAAGAATACTTAATAGTAGTTTATCTAGTTTTAGAAAGGTGTTAAGTACGCTAAGAAGGCCTAGCTACTTAATAACATTAATTCTAATAGTATTATTATTAGTAGTAAGAACACTACGTTTCTCTATAGTACTAAAGGTAATACTATTAAACGCCTAAATAAAAGTATTCTTAATAACTCTAATTAAGTTTATAATAGCTATATTAAGAAGAGAGGTAGATCTTTTAAGTAGTTATAGAGCTCTTAGCTATTATCTAAAAAGAATATAGTTAGATAGATTTCTAACTTATAGGCGTTAAATACTAATATAATACTAGAGAATAAGTAGTTAGAATAGCTATTTCTTCTATAAGCTTCTAACACACTATTTATAGTTATATATCTACCTACTAATATCTATATTAATAATAGTATATTAGCTAATTCTAGATATTTATTATAAGGCTATAAAAAGAAGGTAGTTAAGTTCTTAGACGCTCTTTCTAACCTAGAACTTAAGAAGCTTATTAAAGAATAATCTAATTATATTATAATAGCGCTTCTAAGTTAGAAAGTATAAGAAGTAATAGTTTCTAACCTAATTAGTTAGAATAATATTACTAATTAATTACGTAATCTTCTAAAGAAGAATAGTATTAGTATAAATAGTGTTAGAATAGTAAATAGCTTTAAGGCTAGCTATACTATAGATTTTAGGTAAGCTCTATTTTTATCTAAAATCTATACACTCTTCTACGCGTCTATACTTTACTATTACGCCTTCTATAAATACTTATTATAACCTCTACTAACTATATAGTTATATTAATATAATACTAATACCTCTTATAATACTATTAATATATACTACTTAAATATATAAACTTAATATAAAGTTACTAGTTATAGTAACTTATAGAGTAATACTCTTAACTATATACTTACTAAGGTAGTACGTAGAGTATAAAGACGCGCTAGGCGCGTGTTTATCTAGATAGACCTACTAGAGGTTTAGATTTATATTTATAGTAACTCTATTAAATACCTTATTAATATAGGCGCGTAGATAAATATTCTTTATTTTAGCGTAGCGCGTACGCTAAAGATACTATATAAATACTAGATATAAAAGCTTAGTAACCTACTATAAAAAGTTACTTCTACTAATAGTAGCTATAAGCTATTTATTAGTACTACGTTTAACGTCTCTATACGCATTAGTACTATAGTTATTTATACTATCTTCTATATTATTATAAATCTTATATACTTAGCTATACTTAGAGAACTATAGTATATAGTGTTATATATTAGAATATAATATAATATATTTAGTAGAGTATAATATTATATTTAGTCTAAGAATAAAACTAAGTTAGTTTTCTTTATTACCTTAGATTCTAAGCTTATATATTTATTCTCTACTATAGATTATAAGTAAGAGAATAAAAATAATAATACTATAGAATACGTATAAGTTAGCACTATAACTAACTCTACTTTAGAGCTACCTTAAAATTCTTCTATAGTTTAGTATCTATACTAGAGAGCGTAGTACAATCTAATATATAGTTTTAGGTAATATAATATACTATTTCTAGTAAGTATCTAATAAATATAGAAAAGGTAGATACGCTCTCTCTTTAATAATAGCGTAGAAGCACCTTAGATAGATAAGAATACTAAGCTAATTATTTAGTATAAATAGAAGCTTACTAAGTATACTATTATATATAAGATTAACTATAAGAAGATACTTAATTACGCGCGTAGAGCTTATTAGTAACTAGAGGTTACTATCTTATATAAAACTATAGATAAGAAGGTTTAACCTATTAATATTTCTTAAGTAGATAAGCTAATAGAATTTAGATAAGAAGACTAGAAGAAATAAGCTATTTAGTATTAATAACTTTACCTATTTATTTATAAACTAGACCTAGAACTATATAATAATATATTTAAACTATAATATACTATATTTCTATAAGAAACTTACCTTATATCTAAGAGACTAGCTAATTTTTATATTAGATTATAAGTTACATAAAAAGAGAGAAATCTCTTTATCTAGATACTTTATAATAAAGAAGTAGCTTTATTATAAAAATTTACTAAATCTAGTAAAATATACTCTAATATATACCTACTATATAAGATCTATATAGTTAAATATAAAGCTTAGTAAGTATAAGGCTTTACTATCTCTAAGAAGCTTAAGTAGATTATAGTTAATATAGCTAATACTTACCTTAATAGAGGTACTTAGAAACGCTGTAATAGTTAGTATTATAACTTATAGCACTTAGTTTCTAAAAAGAATAGAGGAGCTTAATAGATCTCTAATATATAAAAGATTAATACTATTAGTATACGTAATATAAACTTACTACTAATAGTAAATAAGTTCTCTAAACACTTTACTAGATATCTTATTAACTTTCTTATAGATCTCTATTCTAGTTATAATTAGATTACTCTTTACACTATAAGTAGAGACATAATAGCCTTTTAGATACTAGTTAGTCTTCTTTATTTATATACTATAGTTATAGAAGTAACTAACTTAGTTATAGTATTCTAGTAAGTTATAATAAAGATTCTTAAGAACTATTAGCTAAACACTATAGTGTTTATTAATAATATTACTTATAAAGGTTCTAAGATAGACTATAGTAGTAAGATAGCTATATCTAGTATTTATTGCTATATCTATAAATATATTCTCTAACTTAACTACGTTCTTATAGATATTAAGCGCGTAGAAAAAATAGTTTTAGATAAGAAATACTACTTTTTTATAAAATACCTAAAAGTTATTAGCTATAAGATTAGCTCTAAAAAACGCTATTCTAATAGTAAGAAGGTTTAGAAGCTTTTAGACTAGCTATCTTACTATAATATATATAATATTTGCTTATTTCTTAGGCTATATATCTACTACTATATCTAGGTAAAAGAGTTTACTACTATTACTAAGCCTCTCTTCTATCTTCTTTATAGAGATATAAAGTATAAGTAGAGTTTAGATTAGAATTAAGTAATATATATACTTAAGTATACTATATACTTAGTACTAGCGCTAGTAAGCTTTAACTACTTTAATACTTTAAAGTATAAAGTCTTTCTTATAACTAACGCTAGTTAGAATAGAGAAGAAGCCTATCTTAAATAGCTATAAGCTAATAGTAAACGCTATTCTATTTAATTTAAAAGTACACTCTAGTTAGTAAGAGAATATCTTTAGTATTCTACTAAGTTAGAATATAAAGTAGTGCTATAGACTTTAAAGAAGTTTTATATATATCTATATAGTATATACTTTACTATTAAAACTAATATAGTAATACTTATTACTTAGCTTAATTACTCTTCTACTAATAACCTAGAATTAGTTATAAATTAGTAAATCTCTACTATTCTTCTTTAGAACTTTAACATTATCTATATACCTAGAAAGAAGAATATTATTATAGACACTCTCTCTTGCTACTCTAAACTAGATAATTAGATTTTACTAGAAGAATCTAAAAATAATCTTAAGAAGTTTATTAACTACATAATTAGAAGTATAGAAGAAAAGCTATTACCTATTAGAGTACTCTAGGTACTTAAGTATAAGTATACTAAATAATCTAAATAGATTACTTAGTTTCTTATTAACTTTAAGATTTCTAAAAGTATAACGCTAAAAGAGCTTTATATATAGAAAAAGAGAGCTCTAAACTTCTTTATACGTAATTACGCACTCTTTTATAAGACTTTAAGAAATATTACTATATACTATATTATTAATAACGCTAATATCTACTTATAAACTATATAGTTAATATATAAGACTATTAGCTATTATAGAACTAATACTATATACTCTATACTCTTCTAATATTACTAGTAGCCTAATATATATAAAGACGTTTAAAGAAGAATTTAGCGTTATTCTAAATACTAGCTTTACTTCTTAAAGAGAAGAGTTAATATATTAACTAATACGTATAGCTTTATAATCTAGAAATTAGTTATAATTAATATAGTTTATATACCTTACTACTAAGGTAAGAAGTATCTTGTTATTACTAGAGAATACTTAAGTAGATAGCTAGAGGCTAGAGCGCTTTCTAATAATAAGTCTAGCACTATTACTAAGTTTATTTATAAGAATATTATCTATTAATAGAGTATAATATATAAGATCTTAGTTAATAGTAGACTAAACTTTACTAAGGTAGTAAAGTATCTTATAGCTAACTATAAGATTAAACGTATCTAATTATTCTTATATAACCTATAGGCTATAAGTAAGATTAAGAGTAGATATAAGTCTATTATTAATACTCTTACTAAGCTATTAGGCCTATAAGTAAATAACTTATCTACTATTCTTCTTACTAACTATATTTCTACTTAGTTTTAGATAGGCTATTTACTATACTAGTTAATTACTAGATAAAACCTAGTTCTTCTATTAGAATTAGAGCTTCTAATATAGTAGACTCTTCTATTCTAAGAAGTAAAGAATTATATATAACTTCTAGTAATATACGCAATATAATTAGACTTCTAGAACTAATTTACTAAGAATACTATTACCTATACTAATTAACTATATTAAGATAAAAAGAATTATTAGAATAATACTAAAGAGATACGCTACAAGAAGCTTTAACTTAGTAATCTAGTTCTTTTATAGAACTCTATATAGAAGATTAATATATCTAAAGATAAGAAGCTTAACGCTAGATAGATAAGTTTATATTACATTTAACGCCTATAGCTAGAGTAAAGTACTTACTAGATTAAGAATTTTAATAAAATGCTACTTCTATACACTATTCTAAGCAAGAGGCTAAAGCTCTTTTACTAATAAATACTAAAAGATATTACTAAGTAATATTAAGGCTAGATAAAGCTCTATAACCTAGATAACTAAAAGAATACTAACATTTCTACTAACGTGCTAGCTAGCTTTATTAATAATAATAAGAAAGATAGCTAAAATACTTCTTTCTAACTATAACTTAAGAAAGAGAAGGTAAGTAACGCTCTAAGACTTATTAGCTAGCCTAGTATTTTTCTAAAGCTTATTAGTTAGCTAAGTATAGTTATTACTAAGCGCCTTATAGAAGAAGAATAGAGAGTATTTAGACTAAACTTTATTTCTTTCTCTAATTCTAATATATTATTAGCGTTAGATAGAGAAAGAGTCTAGACTATAGAATAGCTTTTACTTAAGAAAGAAAAAAGAGAGTCTACTATAGGCTCTCTTATCTAAAAGCTTCTTTAATAATATATAGTCTACTATTACTAAGTATTTAAAGTATACTTCTTTAGTCTCTTTTTATTTCTTTCTCTTCTATTATATTAACTAGACTATAAAGAATCTTAATATTATAAATATATATAGACTATATTAGTCTTATAAAGAAGTATTCTATAAGTTTTACTAAAACTAGAAAAATAGAGCTCTTCTTACTTTTAACTTTAATTTATTTTAGCTTCTTTTCTACTACACTTATACCTTAATAGTAATAATAAGTTTCTACTTATTATACTCTCTTTCTAGCTTTTATTAACTCTTACTACTACTAGTAAAAGAAGTATCTAACTTCTTTATAGTCTTAAACTATACTAGACAAATGTATTATAGACTATAAGATAAGTAGTAATAAAGATAGCGTAGTGCTTATAGTAGTATTTAGCTAAAAGCTACTACTAAAGCCTAAGGTAAACGCTACTCTAAGTACTCTCTACTACCTCTAACTTCTTTACTATAATATTAATACTAGATAATATAAATAAAGAGTTTACTATATATAGTAATACCTTTTCTTATAAGCGCTAGATAGTATATATTTAGATACTCTTAGTAGAGTATAAGTACTATAAACTTTAAGATAAAGTAGAAAAGATAGCTACTACTATTCTTACTACCTTACTATATTCTATCTTATATTAGATTCTCTACTACTAGTCTACTAGACTATAGAGTTATATAACTACTAAGGTGTTGCCTCTACTTAGTAATAACTACCTAGACTTAGTTAATTTACTATTTTAAGCTTCTTAAGCTACTTAAATTAGAGCTTAGAATAGTAATTTCTAGTAGTATTAGCCTACTTATAGTTAGGTCTCTAGAAAGTAACTACTACTAGGTAGATAAGAACATATCTATTCTACTACTATCTTAATATACTTAGAACGCCTAAAGAATATAGTAGCTATAATTCTATACGTAATAACTAGCTATAACTCTATAAGTAACTACTTAGAAACTACTATAATAACTATAACTACTTTATCTTTAGTAGCTAATTCTCTATTACCTCTACACACTCTTAGAAGTAATAAAAGAAAAAGCTATAAGTATTATAGCTCTCTCTTATAACTTTAATATTAGAAATACTAGTACTAATTATAATAAGTATTATCTTTTTAACTATCTTATCTAGCTTTAAACTTTCTTTAAACTATATTTATATAGCTATTATAGTTCTTTAGCTATAATTCTAAGAATTATAGACTATAATAGTTCTAATATATAGATTTTAGGTAGATTAGAATTTTATCTAAAATCTAGTTATTACTACTATAATAATATAACACTATCTATTTACTAATACTACTATACGCGCAAGAATACTACTAAGTATAATAGCTAATTACGTAATTAATTACTTTACCTTTACTATAATTTTACCTTCTAACTTTATCTATTAATATTATAATATTATAATACTATAATAGATAGAGGTTTCTTAATTATATATATATATATATCTCTTCTTAGCTATTACTTTTTTCTTTCTTCTCTAATCTTCTTAATCTTTTCTCTCTACCTCTATATACTATAGTTGCCTCTTAGAAGTAGGCTATATCTTCTTTCTCTCTTTATTAACTTAACCTTTCTTATTTTCTATTTTAGTAACTATAACTATAGCTATAACTATAACTACTATATCTAGTGTAAAGAAGTATAATAAGTCTATAGGCTACCTAAACCTTCTCTATAACTTTTAGTTACTATTAACTCTATATATAAGAGTGCGCGCTTAGTCTACTATATCTATAACTAATTCTATAAATAAGTATATAAGTATAACTATATATATATATATATATAAGCTTAGTACTATTAGTTCTATACTCTAAGCTAGTCTAGTAAGAGTTTCTTTATAAGAGCTAGTCTTAGATTACTAAAGAAAAACACTTACGCTACTAGAGGCTTAGTAGAAGATAGCTAGTAATAAAAATAAAAGTAAAAGTAAAGCTATAGATACTAGAAAGTTAACTTTCTCTTATAGCTAAGGCTCTTCTTTATAAAAAACTTCTTTTTAGAAAGATTTACTTTTTAAGCTCTATATACCTAGTCTAACTAAGAATTTTACTACTCTAAGTATCTATAGTTAAGCCTCTAAAAGTAACGCTAGCTCTTTCTCTACTACTCTATCTAGTTTATGCCTAAAGAAAAATACTCTTATAATTATTTAGGCTCTATATACTAAAGCTAAGAACTAAGTTCTTATCTTAGTTTAGAACTAGAATCTCTAGAATCTAAATATTAATAGTAAGGTAATAAAGTTTATTACTAGTCTTAAATAGTAGTCTTCTAAGTAATAGAAGATTATTCTTAATATATTTATAACTAACGTAACCTTTCTATTTAACTAGATTACTAACTTTATTTTTAAAGTATCTAATATAGTTAAGACGCTACTAGAGCTTATAGATAAGTATAGTAGTATTAAAGTATTTAATAGCTAGTATTAAGTCTTAAGCTAAGCTAAGAATACTAAGAATAAGTATATTATAAAGCTAACTACTACTACTAAAGGCGTTAATATATTAGAGCCTAGTCTTATAAGCTACGTCTTTTACTTTTTAAGTAAAGTTCTATATAACTACTAGACTATATCTAATATATAGTTCTACCTTAGGTATCTAGATATTAGTAACGCAGCTCTTTTCTTAGTCTAAGTAGTAGCTATTTATATTTATACTCTATATAAAAGTACTAAGACTAATATTATTATATAAGACTAGGCTATCTTAAGAGATTCTATTAAGGTAACTATTTAGTTTACTAAGAAGAATCTACTTTTTAAGATACTATCTCTTTTAAAGTATTCTATTAAAGTATTAAAAAAAAACTATAAGAAGTATAGTATAACACTAAGTATACTTAGCTTTACTACTAGAAATATTATAGTTTCTTTTACTTATAAGTATAAGAAAGATAGTACTTATAATAGTTAATATAAGTTTTAGTAATATATCTTTCTATATATAGCTAATAGGTATTCTAATAAGAACTACTAGATTACGTATACTCTTTATAGTAGCAATAATATAATAATTACTAATACTATAGCTAGATACTAGATAAAGCTTTACTTTACTTATTAATTAGCTATCTCTATTATAATAGAACTTAGATTATCTTTATATAAGTTAAGAGTAATTAATAAAAGTAGTAATTATATTAAAGTAAAGCTAAAGAAGATTAGAGTAAGATAACTAGATAGAGCTAGATTAGTTACTTCTTCTATAAACTTAGAAAAGTAAGTATACTAAAAGCGCTAGACTAGTCTTAAGATAGTTAAGAAGAGAGTAGTAGTAGCTAAGTTATAGAAATTAAAGCTTTATAGTACATAAACTAGTCTTCTACTACTACTACTACTACTTAGCGCTAGCGCTCTAAAATCTACTCTAGCTTACTAATCTTTATCTAAGAAGATAGACACTACGCTTAATAAAGATAATTTAGAAGATAAAGACTAAAATTCTAATAAGCTTAAGGCTTTAACTATAGCTAAGAACTATAAATGTCTAGATAGAACTTCTAATTTTCTTTAACTAATTCTTAATAGCTACTCTAAGTACACTAAACTTAATAACTATAAATATATTAAAGTTATCTAAGTATAGTATTAAGAAGTCTATATTAGTTACTACTCTAATAGCTTATTAATTAATAGTACTTATATCTATTAGACTTATATATAAGTAATAGCTATCTATATAAGTTTCTTTAAGTAAGCTATAAATATAAAAGCTATAAATAATATTCTTCTTCTTCTATATCTTTTCTAAGATAAGTAGTATAAACTCTAAACCTATCTAATTATATCTATTCTTTTTATTAAGTAGCATAAGCTTAGTAAATAAGACTTTAATCTTTTTAGCTATTACTTTTATTCTTAGATAGTCTATAATCTATATCTAATTTCTTTCTAAAAGAAGATTAGTAAAAAGATAGGTTAGAGTAAGCTAGTAGAAGACTTTAAGTAAAAGAGTAATATTACTATAAAGAACTTTAAGTAGCTATTCTTTAATAATAAGAAACTTAAGAAGATTATTAAAGAATTCTTTAAAATATACTATTACTACCTCTAATATATTAATAGTAATAAGAATCTTAGCTAGCTTTATATTATATACTATTCTCTTATTTAATAAGCTATTTATACTAATCTTTATTACTAAATACTCTACTTAGTACTTTATAAAGAATATACTATAGTTTTCTACTCTTACTACGCTAAGTATACTATACTAGGTAATAAGACGTTCTTCTACTATATTAATCTTAATCTATTATTTACTTACGCTTAAAATTAAGATATAGATATAATCTAAGAATTAGTCTTAATTAATAATAAGAACTCTTAGAACTATATAGAGGTCTTAGAAAGCTTTTATTAATATATAGAGCTATACTTATAATAGCGTAAGACTACTAAGAAGAATTCTACTAGCCTTATTAAAGAATAGTATAATAATATTAATTAAATATAAAAAGTATAAGTAATAGCGCTAGGCGTAAAGTAGAAGAAGTCTATTTATAAAGAAGAAGACGTTTATATTACTTACTCTATAACGCTCTATAGCTCTATAAAACTAGTAACTAAAATTTATTAAATAATTCTTCTATAGTATATTATAGTACGCTAAAGTATTATAAAGATTCTAGCTATAGAAATATATAATAAGATTTTAAAGGCTTATTATAATTTTATAGTACCTTCTATAACACTATCTAGATATTATAATAAGTATAGTAGTATTAAGTAGGTATTTCTAGTAGATATATATATTAACTTCTTCTTCTAGATCTAAAAGGCTATTCTTACGTAAGTCTTCTAGAATAACTCTCTTATATATAAGAAGATCTATAAACTTCTTAGTAAGAATAAAAATAGTATTCTAGAGTATATCTAGAAAGAGCGTAAGTATATTATTAGAAAAATTAAAATACTATAGCTAGTAGTTAAAAAGCTTAAAAAGGCTACCTTTGCTAAAAGCGCTAATAGTAAATATTTAGACGTTTTCTTTTTTACTAATAAAAGTATACCTTCTTCTTATAAGAGATAGTAGTATATTTAGAATTATAATTATAGTATAGAAAATACTACTAAATATCTTATTAATAAGATTAATATAGAACTAGATATTTATTACTACTTTTATAACGCTACTAACCTTAATACTATATCTACTTCTTTCTCTCTATTTAAGACTTCTTAGGCTTACGCTAGTAGTTTAGTATCTACTTTATTATTACTCTCTAGCTTCTTACACTTTCTAATAATATTACTACTACTAGTTCTACTACTTTCTTCTTAGTTTAAGATACTAATACTAGCTCTATTAGCTTTTACTACTAGCCTATCTAAGCTATATTATAGTAGATAAAATATAAAGTAAACTAGATATACTAGTAACGTTGCTAGTACTTAGATTTTAGATAAGCTTTTTATTTTACTTAAAATCTAGCTGCTAACTACACTATAGTAGTGTATTACTAATATCTTTACTTAATTATTTATTTTACTTTATACTTTCTTTTTTATATTTTTCTTTTATTTTTTCTTTATACTATAAGTAAGTAATACGTTCTAGATAGTATAATAGAACTATACTACTAGAAAGAGAAAGTTTATACTAGTATATAAAGTATTCTTATATAAATTAGATCTTTAATAACTTAAGAATTATTTAGAGAGAGAACGTTTTTTAATAAAAGCTTTTTAAGATTATTTTATTATCTACTATCTTACCTTTTACTTATACTTTTTAGTATTAGACTTTTATATAATACTTTAGATAATAGAATCTCTTTATAATAGAACTCTTTTCTACTAAACTAATATCTATATACTTTCTTATCTATACTAATTACTTTATATTCTTATAGTAATATATCTTTATACTCTCTAATACCTATATAATACTAGCTAGTATATTTTTTTATAAGTTTTTTACTTTTACTAAGAAGAGATAGTAAGCGTAATTATAGTAGCTTTAAATAGAATAGAAAGTGTAGGTATAGTAAGTATAAGTTAAGTAGCTAGAATATAGTAAAAATTTAGATTAATTTAAGTTATATATTAAACTATAGTAGCTAAAGAGCTAAAGAGAAAAAAGCTAATTAAGAGTATAGTCATAAAAGTGTAGTAGTAAAAAGCGTACTTTAAAAAAACTTTATTTAGTCTAAGAAAAGTATTATTAAATATATTCTAATAAAGTAAGAAAGAAATATATAAGTAAGCTAAAGTATATAGAAGATTTCTATAAAACTACTTAAGAAGGCTAGTAAGTATTATAAGCGTATGCGTATATATATAGTTACTAATTATATATAAAGAGATACTAGCCTATATAAGTAGTAGATCTTATAAATCTAAACGCTAAGACTATTAAAAGGTAGAAGAACGTAGATATAAACTATAAAAAATAGTTTTATAAAATATTAAATAAAGACGTTATTAAGTTATTTAGTAAGTTTATTAAAAACCTTAGTATATAAAGTATATATATATATATACGTATATATATATAAGATAGTTTATAGCTAATAGTATATATATAAAAAGCGCTAATATATTTATTAATAAGTAGCTTAAAAAGCTAGAAGACCTAAGAGACTAGGTACTAATTAAAGAGAATAAGAAAAATAAAAAGTTTAAGAAGAATAAGAAGAAGATAGAAAAAGTTTATAAGAATTAAGTAGTAGTAATAAAAGTATAAAATAAATTAGAGCTATACTTATATATTTTATAAGTATTTATAAAGCGCGTATAATATATTAGTTAAGTATTATATTAGTATAAGTATTTATAAATAAGTAGTAAGGTAATTATACGTAATAGTAAGAGTAATAGTATTATAATATTACTAGTAATAGTATTTCTATAAAAGTAGCTAAATATAAAGCTATATTTAGTATATTAGTATATACGTGTAATATAATATAATATATATAGTATAGAGTAATTAAGTATTATATAGTATATAAAGTAGCGTATATAGGTAGATATATAAATATAGATAGGCGTATAGATATAGATAGATATATAGATATAAGTAAGCGTATAGATATAGATATATTATAAAAGTACTAGCTAGGTAGCTACTTAAAGTAGTAGGCGCCTAAGGCGCTATATAGCCTTAGTAGGCTTAAGAGCTATATTAAGTAGGCGTACATAAGTAGATTATTCTAACTTAGACTAGAGAGTCTAAGTTAAGAGCTCTACTTTTACTAAAGTAATAATAAAAAGAGTATATTAAAAAAAAGTTATTAAGTATTAAATTAATACTTTTACTAAGTTTTAATAAAAATAAAGTATAAAAAAAATTATAAATAAAAAAAATATAAACTTTATAAAGAAGCTATTTAAAAAAAAAAATAAAGCTTAAATAGCTAAAGTACTATATTAGTATACTTAAATTATAAGTATAAAAATAAGTAAATAGTATATATTATACTAAAAATAAGTAAAAAAATATTAGTAATAGTATTATTAGTTAATTAAAACTATTAAATAAGTGTTAATTTGTTCTTTAGAGTTCCTCTTAACTAGGCGCTACTACTACCTTAACGTCTATAGCAGTTTTAGTATAGCCATAGCAGAACTCTAGTACATCGTCGGCACTTTCGTCTACGTGGCTCGTGTCCCGGTTTGAAGAATCACGTGCGTCGTTCATCTTTCACAAAAAGGTATATCACAGGAAATAGGGCGTCGGAAACCTTGGAGCAGCGAGCGGAAAATGATGGCAATAGAGCAACAGTAGCATACTCCGCGTTTTATACGTCGATATGACTCCTTGGGGATGACTTGTCGCACGATCGTGCGTTCACGTGGACTCATACACGACACTGAGTAGGATGCGGCAACACTACATTGTGACTTTGTAAAAATACAAGAGGTTGTTGATGTTGCTCAACTCAATACTCCTACATTCCGCGATACTCTATTTCTTGAACGAGTAGACGGCGGGCGCCTCCTTCGATCTTCTCTTGAATCGAATTAGGTTCCACCTTCAACGTCGATCACAGTACAGCACGGCAGAAACATATCACCATCATCATCTCTCAACAATCTCATTCTATGCAACCAGTAATCAGTATCCACACTTCCACACTACCCCCCTCTCTTCTCTCCGATCTATTCTCTCCCCCCATCAAGAAAAGGGTAATCAACTTATCAAACAAAAGAGAACGCCGATGCTATGCAATACAAACCTAACAATGCTTCCCAGCCGTATCCGAAGCCAAAGCCAGGCGAGACCGTAACGCCATTCTCGTATCCACCGCTGAGCAAAAGTATATCCGGGATCCAATCCAAAAAGAAAATGTACAAAGGAAAACACACCCCACACTCGTTGGTGTGGTAGGAAGGTCAAAGACCAGTCCACCCCCTCCTCCGTCGGACCTGCGTCAAGTATCCATCTCCACCCCGCCTCTCCCCAGGACCTTCCCTCTCAGGCGACGTCGTCACCTCAGATTTCTAATCCTGCACCCCCTTCCTCGCCGCCGTACTCATCTCCCCGCCACTAGTCTCCCTCCTCCTCCTCACAATCTGCAGTCTCGGGAGCGGGGGCGCATTACTCGTCGAATGCACCGGCTGGCTACTCGACGGAGCAGGAGACCCAGTGCTGTGTCCATGAGAAGACGCATGACTCGGTGGTGTTTCGTTCTCGCCTCCGACAACACTCTGTCGTCTTCGACTCACCGCCTCGCTAATGCGTCCTTGACGCGCTTTAGGAAGGCGAGACGAGGACTTGGCGTTGTTGTGATTCGCTTCTATACGTGCGAGACTGGTTGCTGCGTCGCGGGAGGGAGGACGAGAGGAAGTGCGTGGACCGGTTGGTGTACTGGTGTTTGATTGGAGGGCGGCGAAGGAAGTGGAACTGCGTGCGAGAGCGGGTGGTTTCGACCTCCCAGACGAAGAAGGCGGGAGGACGGCGGTGGGGTCTTCGGCGAGATCCCACATTGCGGTTGAGGATTGGGAGCGTGTGATGCGGTGATCGCCACGGTGGCCCGTAGGTGTACCGGACATGGGTGGGAGCATGAAGGTGGATTTGAGGGAGTTGGGGGTAGGTGGTGTAAGGCCCATGCCGCTGCTCACGAGGGTCGAACCAGTGCTGGAGCCTGAGCCGTCGCGGCGGCCGGCTGAGGAGGCGGGGCGGCGCAGGTTCATGCCTACGTTCGAGGCGCGACTAAGGCTTCGTTTGCCGTTGGATCCTTTGCTGATGCCGGAGAGTTCGACTTCGTCGCAGGCGCGGACGAGCTCTTCGGCCATTTGGCGTACCAAAACCGCGGAGTCGTGTTCCATGAGCCAGCTGATGCGCTCGTAACAGCCGAATGCGCGTATGAGCCAGCAGCCCTCGTCCTTTGCGTCGCAAATCGTCCGCAGGATACGGAGGAAATTGAGACGCGTCACAGCATCCTTGTGTCCCAGCTTCTGTTCTGTGCGACCGAAGATCTCGGGTACGGCGAGTGAGGCAGCGATTGGTGGTGACAAACGAACTACCTTCTGCAGTGGCTCGAGCATGTTCTCAAAGGTAGAGTGTGGGAGGTCGGCGGAGGTGTATGCGGAGATGATGGCGACGGTAAAGTTCGATTGCGAGGAGAGGAGGTATTGCTCGACGCGCGCGGTTTCTTCCTGGAGCCTGTAATAATTAGCATGAGATACATGGCCATCATTTCAACGAATACATACCATACGAAAATGGCATCCAGGGCAGTCACCGCCCAATTGCGGTCGCCCAACAGCGAAACGTAGAACGCCAGACCCTTTGCATCCCACAACATCTTCCGGGCCACCTTGCCCGAGTTGACCATCTCAAGCAGCACCGGCAGCGCAAACTCCTTGAGCGGGCCGCCTTCACGCACAACTTCCTTCAGCAGAGGAATAATGTCCGACAACGCAGCCTCCTCCTGTCTGCTCTTGTTGTGCCGACACAAGTTGTACATGGTATTGAGGATCTGGTTCGAGATCTCGCGGTGGAAGGGAGGTAGTCGCGCTGGATCAGAGGCCGATCGCTGCTGACTGCGGCTCATTGCGTCTTTCTGTCGGGTCGACTTCAGTAATTCGATTAGGATGTCGATCGCGTTGGAGTTTTGTAGGGCTTCGTGGGTCGACGAGAGCGAGCTGAGGTTCTTGATGAACTTGAGCATGGTGATCTGGTGCGGTGGTGCCATCTTGCGGAGATCTTTCAATACACCTGTATGTTGTTAGCTTGGTTCAAACTTGACAAGACTCTACCAAGCTGCATAGGCTGTGCAATGTGAAGAACAACTTACGCTTCAGAATCATCCGATCCGCCACAAGATCCTTGACATGACTCTCAGCTTGCGAGAAGATGAGGAAGATCTGTACAATCCTGCCGACGATGAGGCGTGCAACCTCTCCGTCCTCTTCGACCATACGGTTCAGCACCAAGCTGAGAGGGTATAGTACGCTCGATCTCGAGAAGATACGACAAAAGTCATTCTTCGGGGTAGGTCCTTGCAATTCGAAAACGCCAAAGACGCCATTGACACCAATGAGCACCAGATCGCGCTCAGCATCAATGTCCTCCTCCAAGAATTCAACCAGCACATTGATACCACCGCAGCCAATGAACATCTGCAACGTCAGCGTGCTTGTCTGGTACATCTGCCGTACGAAAGCTGCTGCCTCCTTCCGGATATCGCTAGGGAACTTCTTGGAGGCGAAGTAACAAATAGTAGGGATGCCACCCAAGAACGACAAGCTCTCTTGTGACTCAGAGTCTTCCAAGATGATCAGGTTGATAATCTTCAGAAGAGGTAGGACCACCTCGTTGTGCGGCCTGGTTCCGAGAATCTCCAATATCGGCAGCATGCCGTGACTTCGTAGTATGATTGATCGCTTATCCGGAGATTCATGTAACACCTGTAGTAGTTGATCTGCAATATCGAGCAGCTCGTCGTCGGGTTGACTTGTCTTCAGACAGCCCACAAGACTCTCCGTCATCTTCGTCAACCGATCGTCCCGATCTCGCGCGACGTTGTTCTCCAAGTTGATATTGTCAAGACCCTCGTCCAGGTTTGCGAACGGATCAAGATCATCCTCGTCAGCTATGATGAAGGAGTTTGCCATCTTCGATGTGATCATGGCAAGACTGCTGTGCTCACTCCCGCTATCACTCTCGGCTCGGCTGGGGTTAGCAAGCTGACTCTTGATATCACCAAAGACATCTGAAAAGTCGTCACCTTCATCCTCGGCGTACTTCTGAATCTCAATCTCTGACTGTGTCCGTTGCAGCTGCTTCCGCGTCGATGTCGAGCTCGTCGATCTCTGATGGACATTGCCACCAGACTTGAGATCGCGCGTTGACTTGGGTCCTGCTTTGAGGTCGCTGGGATGGAACAGTCGTGGGGAGAAAGTATCAGATGGTGGACTGGAGTTGGTGACGATTACTTTTCTAGATGGCACGGCTGGCGAATTCGCGTACTGCATGGACGCCAGCTTACGCTCAAAAGCACCCTCATCAGCTGGCATGAGATCTGAGTAATCCTCGACAGTGTCCTCGCGAAAGAGCTGACTTGGCCGCGCTGGCGCTGTCGTCTTTGGCTTGGGAGGCTGTGCAGCCCTTGGTGTACCTCGCAGGAACGCCGTTCTTGGCTGGGGTTCATGTCTATCCTCGTACTCTGATGTGGAAGCGTTCGAATTTGATCTCGAAGACGTGTTCGATGAAGACGCAGACGTCCTAGGTCTACCATTGGCGCCTCGCGACCTCTCAACCGCTCTATGACCCGACGCTTTCGGGAAGCTCTGGAACTGCGCCAAGTTCATCGGACTCTTCACCGTAGCCTCGCCATCGTACTCTGCCATCTCTGTAACCGACTCAAAACTGGCAAAAGCCTTGAGCTTGTCGCTCGAAAAGAGACCGCCAAAGTTGTCCTGTGGCTTCAAGTGTGGCATCTGCAGGGCGCGGGGCGATATGCTTTCGGCAAAGTCATTATCCCAGTTATCGTCATGATCTAGCTCCGGGGAGCGGAACGACTCAGCGGTGGGTCTGTGCTTCGGGATGTTGAGATTAACATTGGCCGGATTCTTGCGAGATGAAGCAGCAGGACTGGCTTTCTGCAAGCCCGACACGAGACGCGAGCTTCGGCGCAGGGAGCTGGGCGACTTTAATGCCTCGTTCCATTCCTGCACGGACTTGACTGCTTCCTGATATTCGGTAGGTTTTGTGGGTACTGCAGGGACAGTTCGCTTGGCGCTGAGAATCCATGGGTGCTTGAGGAGGCGTTTTGCGGAGATGCGGAGCGTGGGATTCTTCTGGAAACACTCCATGAGGAACTCACGCAGCAGCTGTAGGGGTTAGCATCTGACATCTAGGGACCGCAGGTGCACTTACCGGAGAGGCACTTCCAGGTATCGGCGGGTGCTCATCGTTGACGATTCTGAAGAGGGCCTGCATGGGCTGCAGCTTGTGGTAGGGCGGCTTCCCTTCGATAAGCTCGATGACTGTGCATCCCAAACTCCATATGTCTGACGACGTAGTAGCGCCGGACAGTTCGATGACCTCGGGAGCCATCCAGTACGGCGTGCCGACAACACTCGACTGGTCCAGACCTGACTGCTTGGTGGCTACGCCAAAGTCTGCCAGCTTGACGAGGCCCTCCTTGGTCGTCAGAATGTTCGCGCCCTTGATATCCCGATGTATGACACCCTGTTCGTGGAGGTAGAGGAGGCCGTGGAGGACCTGCGACATGTACAGCGCGACGAGGTTTTCGGGGAATTTTCCAAAGTTCTTGCAGATGCTGTGCAACGATCCGTTTTCGCAGTACCTGAGATGATTAGCTACGCCCTGGACGTTCATTCGGGCCACTCACTCCAGAATAATGTACAGGCTCTCGGAGCTCCTCACGAAGCCGTTGTACTTGACGATGTTGGGGTGGTTCAGGTTCTTGAGCAGGTCAATCTCCATCTCCATGTTCTTGAGGTCGGCGGTGCCCAGGTTCTCGAGGCGGACCTGCTTGATAGCGACGGCCTCGCCGGTGCCCCAGTTGAGGGCGCGGTACACGCTGCCGAATGCGCCTTTGCCCAGGCAGTCGCCCAGCTGGAAGTCCTTGAGGCCATCCACGCCCTGGGCGGCCTTTTGCGCGGTGCCCTCTCTGCTCGGCCGCTGGTCGCGCTCGCGGGGCTGGCCATTGTGGTTGGACGACGACGACGACTTCTTCGCGTGGCCCGGCGTGCTGGCGGTCGAGGCGGAGGGCTGCGACGAGCGCGAGTTCGAGGCTTGGTGCGCCGGTCGGGCGGGGTGTGAGACCATGTTGACGTCTTCCTCAGGCCCGGGCCGGCTGCGATGCCGTCCTATCGTCGGGGCGTCGTCTGTCGCGGCGCGGAGGTGCGTTGGCGGAGTTGGGCGGCGGCGGCGGTGAATGGCGGGCTGCGGTGTGCATATCCTCCCTCAACACGCACCCGGGGATCCAGACCGACGGCAGCGTCGCGGGCAAAGTCGCAATTGTTGTTGTTGCCCATGCGCGGCCCAGGCAATGCGTTGGAGGGGCCCGTTACCAGCGCAAAGCAATTATCACACGGGGATCCTGGCCGCGAAACACGCTCTAGCACGCCCAGCGAATCCCAGAGTCGCTCTCGCCTGCCAGCGGCTGCCGTTGTGGAAAGACTCGTCGCCCAGTGCTGCCGCGGAGATTGAGGCAGACGGGGAGTCGCTAGACGGCGGCGACTCGAGCTGCGGTGAATGTCTTGTTGCTACTCGACCTGCGCGCAGTAGCGGCCGCGCCGTTGCAACCTCGCATCCTCGCTTCATGCGCCCTGCCTCGTACCATCCACTCACCGCGCTGCACCCCATGGCTGCCTCCGGTTCCGAAAATTGTGTATGCACGTATGCATGTAGGTGCCAGCAATGCGACGCGACGCGCCGTACCTTTTGTTCTTCTTAGCAAGATTTCGTCACAAAGACACATTGTCATCAAAGACATGCTCTCCACGTGCGCTAGCCCCTTGCATAAGCCACACATAACATTTCCGTCACGCACGACGCGCCCCATCATCATCAGTTGCTTGCGTCACATCAGCTCTCGCTATCGCTCACTATCGCAATCAGACATCATCAGCATGGTTTATCGCTGTCGCGGGGAATGTGGGGAAACGGCTTCGGTCAGCCTTGTGGAAACCCGACCAAAGAGGAAGTGCCGATGCACGAGTCAAGTTGAGACGCCTAATAGTTGGAATGATTTCTCATCAGACTACTTCATCATTTCCCTCGCATCTTCGCCACCAAACTTTAAGAGCTCACAACGTTGAGCACACCGCCGTCCACTGTCAGAATCTGGCCGTTGACGTAGGAGTTCTTGGTGAGGAAGATGACGGCCTGTGCCATCTCCGCATCGCTTCCCGCACGTCCATGTGGAACGTGGCCCTTCTCCTGGATCTTCTCATCCGGCAGGTCGCTCTTCTGGTTCTCGTCGCTCTCCTTTGCTGTCATCTCCGACGGGAAGTAGCCGGGGGCAATGCTATTTACGCGGATGCGAAGCTGCTGGAACTCGGCCGACATGAGTTTGCTCAGATGGACGGTGCCGCCCTGGCATACAGTCAGTATACATCCGTCATATATCGATACTATCATCTCACCTTGGCAGCGTTGTAGCTGAAGTGCCCTTGTGCGTCCTTCATGATTCCCGACATGGACGAGATGACAATGACAGAGGCAGAGAGGTGGCCATGGCTCTCAGTTCCAGCTTGGAGAAGCGGCAGAAGGACGACAGTAGTGAAGTAGACGGCAGTGACATCGGTGTTGTAGGTCTCGGCCCAGCCCTCGAATGTCTCGTTGTCGAAGAGCTTCTTCTTCATGTCGGTCGCGTTGTCTGCATCGGGAATACCCTTCTCGCCTGAGATGCCGGCTGCGGCAATGAGAAGGTTGATATACTTCTCCTTGGACGCCAGCTCCTGGTACATGCGCTCCAAGTCGTCTTTCTTGGTTACGTCACATGGTGAGAGAGGGATGATTTGACCACCTTGGTCGGGGCTGTGTGACTTCGCTGCGGTCTCGAGGGCTGACAAGGTCAGTCTATTTGCCTTTCTCATTCGAGGTTGTTGAAGTCGTGCTTACCTTCTTGTCGACGACCAGTAATGTAGACCTATCTGATGTTAGGATTGTTCATTCGCGAGAAGGAGGAACGTACTTTTGCGCCGTTCGCAGCAAGGGCCTGGGCAGCCATGAGGCCGATGCCAGAGCCGCCTCCGGTCACTACGCATACATAGTCCTTGACTGAGAAGAGCTTCGCCACATGAAGGTCGGAAGTGTTTGCTTTGGGAGGCATGGTGAATTGAAGCTGTCTGTTTTGGATGGTACTGGGATGTGAAACGTTTTTCGAATGGAGATATCCTGAGTGATCCTGGTAATTGCAAAGTTCAAAGACGAGAGTAAAACGTTCGTGCAAAAAGCCTAGAAGTTCTGTTAGAATAATTAGCTATGACGTACAGCTGTAAACAGCCCACCTGGCCCGATTAGGCTTAGTCCCAACGCGCTCATGCCACAGCCTCTCTCGCCTCATGCGGTCTCGCGCAAACTTGCCGTTCAGCCCGTTCAGCCTCGACCTCCAACGTCCAGGCAGTCGCTTCCATGACCGCGCCACTGTTTATTCGACGTGCCTCTTCCGCGCATCATCACATTGCTTTCACTCTTTCTCGACACTCCATCATAATTTCAACTCACCCACGGTTGTCTAACAATGCCTACCCACGGCGCGTAGCACATACACGGCAATCTCCAAAACTTGGAGATTATCACTTCCTTCATCTTTTCAATACATCTCCACGCGTATAGAAACCGCGGTCATAGCTCGTCCACGCAACCTTACATGGGAATATCGCCCTCAACCGCCCGCCGCAATGTCTGACCCACGATACGAGCTCATGGTTCCACCTGGAATGAGTGACCAGCTCTGGCCCGAGCGCCTGGACACACCCGGACTCATCCCGCATCACCTCAAACGCTCTGCGACAGGTCAGTTCCCCATCTTAGAGGTTATCCAGCGTCTACTATATCGACTCCGGCCAAGCGGCATCGGCGACCTTGAAAAGCTCCTCGCACTCATCGGTCTCTACCAAGCTGTTCGTCCTGCATACAAGCATCTGAAAGATTTCTTTACATGGGCCTTTACTGTTCAAGTCACCATTCCAGAGACCGATCCTGTCGCTAGAGAGGTTCTGGCGTGGATGGGCTCGGAGGTGATACTCACCAGCCACACGAGGAGTGCCATGCTGGTCACGGGGGGCACACAGGATCCCAATGACGAGTTTCATCGCCGTATGATGGCGGCTCATAACCCGCGACTCGCATCCGAGAAACCGGACGATGAGGTTCTTTGTCTCCCGCCAATCGGTACACGACTATTTTGGGTCGGATTTCGACCGTATCTATTCTCACGTCGAGGTGGCGCTGGCTATCGGACCAACAGTGGTATGGCCGGTAATCTGCTCGACGATAGTGGCCAGCTTCAAAACTCCCTCACTATCATGACGCTCGGATGGAGCCTCAAACCACTTAAGCAATTCACCAGTCTCTGTCGCGAGTTCCGACTCAACAACCTCACAGGTACCACAACGGTATACTTCGCGGGAGATCGTACAGATCCATACGGTAACGGTTGGCAGTCGGTTTCCAAAGCCATTCGAAAGCTCGACACTATAGACATGGATGAGACTACCAAATTTGATATCGTCAGAGACGCAGAATACTACTACAGCGAGGAGTCGCGGTCATTCTTTGCCGACTGTGGTATCCCATATCGGCGCGGATATCTCTTCCATGGCCCCCCGGGTACTGGCAAGAGCTCATTCAGCGCTGCATTGGCGGGCCATCTTGGCTGCGACATCTACCACATCAACCTTTCCACCGGTAGCATCAATGATGGAACACTTCACCGCTTGTTTCTAGGCCTTCCACGCAAGTGCGTAGTGGTTTTGGAAGACATCGACTCTGCTGGTATCGGTCGCGAACGAACACCGCCGGCTGCCCCAACAGGAGCACATGCGCAAGCGGATGAAAACCTGGGTGACGTCGCTGGCATTCCAGGTGGCATCGGTCCGCTACCAAAACTTCGGGCTCGTGATTATCCAGGTTTGGGTCGTAGATCGAACACAGTCACACTGAGCGGTCTGCTGAACGCCATTGACGGAAACGCCTCTCAAGAAGGAAGACTCTTGATCATGACCTCCAACGCTCCCGATACGCTTGATGCGGCTCTAACGCGTCCCGGCCGCATCGACAAGAAGGTCTACTTCGGCAACATGGACCCTAGTGCGGGCAAGAGCATCTTCAAGCGCTTGATTGGTCGATCAGCTCTCGCTCATGATGCTGAGTTTACCATGGCGCAGATCGAGGAGTGGGCATCTGAGTTCGCTGAGAAGATGCCCACAAATACATGTAAGTGGTTATGGCATTTCAGATCCAAATTTCGTACTGATAGGAACATAGTTTCTCCAGCACAAGTGCAAAACTACCTCCAAGGCTGCCGCGGCGACCCTCTCAAAGCTCTCAACGACGTTGAAACCTGGATCGCTGAGACTAAGCTCGAAGCTGGGAAGTCGAACGGCACTGAGCACGGCACTCAGAACGGTACCCAGAACGGTACCCAGGACGGGACCCAGAACGGTACTCACAACAACACTTTCAACGGAGTGGTCCCAGTCGGTCCCTTCAAACTTGCGCCAGATGGTCGTGAGTTAGAAGCTCTGATCCTAGCCGGGAGCACGAACTGAAACAGCATCGGAGAAACTGCGTTGATCTTCCCAGAGTACTGACATTACACTAACAGCTGCGTCCACCCCGGTTCCTCCAACCTATACAATATCAGTTCCGTCCGTCCGGGTTCCTCCAGTGTTCTATCAGTGGAAGAATCCAGAACAGGTAGAGAAATGGTATCAAGACCATCCACACGCATCGGCGTGGATCATGGCACCACCTTTCAGGGGATCAGACTCTGAGGATTGCGATCTCTCTCATTTGTGTTAGGGGGGCATTTGAGTAGACAATTGTGACGGCCGGTAGATTGGGATGAAGACGTTGGGTTTTCGTTGTTTCGGGTACGAAGAAGTAGAGATTGGAGAGTTGGGGTCGTAGACCGGGATGAGGTGTTGCGCGCATCCTTCTTCTCTTGTCGAAGAACGTTCACGTATTTGGTAGTGAATGAATCATCGTCCGCGCAGCCCGCAATACTCGACCTTTTCCGCGCCACTCTTTTTACTTCGTTCTAATTTTGCAAGCTCACCGCGGTTTTCTTTTGACTAGGCCCTTGGTATTACCACCTTCTCAACCTTGCTGGTAGCCTTATGTAACCATGTGTCTTAACATTGTGCATGCCCTCCCAACTCCACTGTTCTGCAACAGACCTTCCCATGCCTTTTGCATCATACAAATCGCGATGGCCTACTATACAACCCTCCTAGCAAGCTATCGCGAAGGAACTACAGCACCTCGCCCGCCAAACGCCTGATTCGTCGATCAGTCTAAGAGTGAGAGTGCCCGTAGCCCACTGTTCACCACCTGAACAGATTCCGTAACGAAAATCCGAAGACGCAGTCCCACATCGCAAAGATGTGACTTCCCGGGTACTGCCGGCTCGCACCAATCTGGAGTCTGGATAGCCATTAGCCCGTCCCACGCATGCTCGAGCATTACATCCCGCTCGACGCCATCGATGTATCGAAGTAGGTTGAGGCCTCGTAGCCCTTTTAGGAGCGATCCCAGTAGCATGGCCTCACACGCTGGGAAACAACCTTCTCGGCCTTCAAGTAGGTCTTCCTTGAGAGTTTTGATGTGGACACGCAAGACCTTTAGCGCTTCTCGTCGCAATGTGTTCATTTCATCTATCGGTTGGATTAGCATGAGTCTGTCCGTAGAATGGAGCTTTCCTACCCTCGAGTTCTGGCGGAAAGGGAAGACCCTGGAATGTAATCGGGCGGGATGCAGTCGTAATAATGACGCGCGCCATGTTCCTGGACAGTGTGCGATCCCCCATTCGAATAGCCAAGAAAAGCCAATAGACCGCTTTCGCGCTATAGCTTGTAGGCCTGTCGGACCCTATGGTCTGCGACATCCACAGCGTTGCATGAGAAGCAATCGCGTCTTGCATGTGGTAGTAATCGACAAGAACAAGAATCTTGACAAAGAGCTCCAACGAGACGTATTCGGGTATCCGCTTGACCTGGACATGAACAATGTTCATGATGACCTCCATAGCCTCCGCATCCCAACCTTCTGCTCTGATGTGATACAAGCCGTCGGCGGGGTTCAGTACTGTCTCGTTGTAGCCACCTTTGAATATGCTGTCAAAGTAGGACGACACGATGCGCAACTGGCGCGACGATACGAGGAATTTGACTGCGGGCGGGGATGAGCTTTCGTTCGCGGCGCTGTCGTGAGATGCGTGTTCAGTCGCGTCGTAAGCGATAGACTCGTCGCTGTTGGAATCGATGTCAGAATCGGTATCGTCTTTCACTTCCAGCTGTTGTCCTAGTGTCGGGTCCAGTAGCCAGGTCTTCGGATTTTCCAAGATGATCAAGGTGTCGCCGTTGGGATCGATCGTCACTAGCTTCGGTTCTGAGGCCATCGTGGCGGAGGCGTGCGCGGAATTGGTTGAGTCTTGGGTAAATGAGAGCAAGTGCGAGAGAGATTAATGGTCAGAAAAAGCGTGTTTGCTTGGCAAGCTCTCACGTTGGATTGCGCTGCTAAGAACAAGAGTGGAGTGTTAGTAAAGCAGTCGGGCTCACGTGAGACAGACAAGTCGGCAGCAAGAACCGCATAGTTGTACGTGGCTTGTTTACGCTCTGCGTCATCGCAATACTACTACTACCACTACTACTACTACCACTGCGTCTATTCCAGCCCGTTCTGACCTCGATGTTTGAGTCTGCAGGCTATCCTTTTTCTACGAAGTAGAACTGTAGTTTGGTTGATGGTACCTTGGGTGTGTGTTCTCCGTCATCGCAGTACGAGTGGATAAAGTGGATGGCAACTATAATGTAGCTGAGTTTGAAGATGAGTCATAGTACACGGCGTCAGTATAAGTATGCTGCGATGACAGATTGGAACTTTGACTATGAGACACTTATTACTCAGTGCGATATCAGCTTTTCATTTGAAGGTTCAGCGGTGTCAGACGACTCTGGCAGTTTTGCACCTTTCTTTCCTCGGCTACCCTTCATCCTTCATTCACTTGCTGATACATGGTCATCCATCGCTACCCTGCATAGACGTCGGCATCTTGGATATCTTCCCTGAACCCTCACTTCGAGGATTTGACGACTTTGGACGGACTGAGATCGAGTTTGAAGTTTAGATCCTCGTCGGCCTTCTTCATGATTTGGTCGAATAAACCCCTGAAGTCGCATTCCTTGCACGCTCCTACGGGCATATATGCTTGGTCCAGAATTATCTTGCCAACCATAACAGAAGATTCTTTCCGGGTCACTGTAGCCCGCACAGCAGCATGGGCTTCCTGGAGACTTATTCCGTAGTAAGGAGGTGAAACAGTGCCTCCTAAAGCCGACGATAGTCCACCAGGTTGCTTGAGCAGTATCAAAGAGCCAAGAACGGATGCTCGGCAAGTGAAGCTGCAGCATTCTTCACCTTTGCGAAGACGTTCGATGAAACTGTCCAGCTGGTCGACGATTGATTTGATGGCCTGCTGTCGGTGCTCTTCTAACTTTTCTCGCATACATTAGCTAGATTGTTTATGATAGCACCTCATACCAGAAAAAAACTGAACAGGTCTAGAGCCTACATCGACGCCAGGTCACCTATTTTGTAGGTTTTCATGTTGATGTAGACTGCAAGCCTGTTCAGTTTTTTTCTTGGTTGACGTGATAGGGTGGTGTGCAATCTCACCTGGGATATTGCCCAATGGTAATCCTAGATCTTGTAGTGGCCCCTTGCTGTGCTTCTTTGCTATGTCTATCGCTCTCCCCAAGACCTCATTTGATTGGGACACGTATGACAAGAACACCCGCTTAACAAAGTTGCTACCGAGGATGTGGTTAGCTGCTCGTGAGCAGTGGTTGTTGCCGCCCCATCGAAGAGAGCATTTCTTGGAGTGGGCATATGGCGCCTCCCGCATGTCGTAGTAATCGATTATCAAAGCCATCTCTACCGTTTCGTTGAGATCGACGTGGTCTTTCAGACCTGTGTTTCGAGCATGCGCGACAATCAGAAGTTGCTCCAGCGCCGTAGGGTTCCACTCAGTAGCCCAGATATGGTATCTTCCATCCGCGGGGTCGGCAACGCTCTCGGCGAAGTTCTTCTTGAAGATGTTATCGAAGTAGGTAGACACAAGGCGCAGCTGACGTGATGACACCAAGAAGTGTACTTCCTCGGGGTGCTTGCGCTGGTCGCTCCCGTCCGCACCTTCCATCGCAGTATCCTTGTGTGATGACTCGGTAGTCTCAGCAGGCGGTGCGAAACGAGTGGCTTCGTCGATCCATTCCGGTAGCTCCCAGCGGATGTCCTTGAGCTTGAGCAGTGTGTCGCCGTTGGGATCGATCGTGATGAGTTTTGTGTGTTCCGCCATCGCCGCGGGTGCGCGAAGTGATATGAGAGATTGTTCAAGCTGTAAGAGAAGATTCGAATCAGCAGTCAATAGCGAAAGCAGATGAGTAAATTTGCGAGTGTGTGGGAAAGTGAGAGAGCGCATTTGCCCGCCAAGCCCGCTAGTCCGGTGTTGTGGTACAAACTCGTAGGGACGGAAGGTCCACACTCATCGCGATGAGTCCGAACTGATTAGGCAATCGTAGATAGACGTTAGGAAAGCTTATCGCGCTGGCATAGATACGATACTGGAGACATGTAAGACGGTGAAGTTGTATGCTAAGGAAACTGGCTAGCCTTCAGGTGACAGCGGTGAAAGATGATGAATCAAGTCGAACGCACGCGAGACAAGAAACTTGGCAATGACAACCGCAACAGGCGCATCGCCTATCAACTGCATGTGCTGTATTACCCCACTCGGAGGTCTGTGGATAATAAGGTATATACATGAACTACGTTTACATAATTATAATCCAGGAAGCGATACCTTCAAGTTGTATTTGCTCTCTAGTAGTGAGCAGGGGCGGGGGTAGCCTTGGGCCTGACCCTGGTTTCCAAAGTGCAAGGCGTGCTGCTGGGCTTGACACCTCCGTAGCCCTGGGCAGCAGAAGGCTTGGTGGGGCGATGAGCTGCATGGGTAGGCTTGGGGTAGGCGTGAGGCCACTTGCCAGAAGGCCTAGGGCGACCCCAGCCGAAGCCGTCTTGGGGACGGCTGCCGTTGTGGAAGTAGTCTGGGCGAGGAGTGCCAGAGGGGCGTGTGTTGCCAGAGGGACGCATGCCGGTTCCGGTGGGGTAGGCTGCTGCTGAGCCTGTACCGGTAGGACGCTGAGGAGAAGGCGATGAAGCGGTAGCGTCGAGGGGCACGCGCGTGCTCTGAGCCTTGCTTTTGGTGCAAGATGTGGAGGTTGCAGGCTTGGATGTCGCAACGGTAGAGGTAGCTGCCGAGCTTGTGCCGGTAGGCTTCTGAGGGGCAGCCGATGAACGAGTAGCGTCTAGGGGTACGCGGGTGCTCTGGGCCTTGCTCTCGGTGCAAGTCGTGGAGGTTGCAGGCTTGGATGGCTTGACGGTAGGAGGAGCTACCGGGTATTCAGCAGAGCCGGTAGGCTCGACAACGGACGAGCTGGATACGGTAGAGTAGACCGGCAAGAGGGACAGAAGAGGGACCGCGGCAGTCTCTGTGAAAGCAGGTGCAATAGCAGGGTTGAATAGCTGGGATGCCGGGATATAGATGGACTTGAAAGGGTTGGGCAGATCATTGTCGGGAAGGAATCCTGAGGGTATAGCTCCGAGGGCGGATGTAATGACAGAGACGATGGGTACTATGGGCACCAGGGACGCAATCGGGTTTGGAGCGGGTGTGCCGTACCCAGCAGGTGCTGTAACGGAGGGAGCAGGCTTCGAGCCTCCAGCAGGGGCGTTGTAGCTGTTATCGCCATACTGAGCAAAGGCCGTACCGGCAAGCAGGGAAAAAAAGAAAGCAGAGTGCATCATGATGCTAGCAGATGATCAAACAAAGCGAGGAACGAAATAAAGAGCGAACGACCAGCGAACCAGGTCAGTGTGTCTGTGAGAGACGGTAAAAAGAATGTAAACGATGCGAATGATCGTGAAAGCGGTAGCAGGTCGTCGTCATGTTGGAGTTGCTCCCCTATATAACCAGGCGGGCAATGAAACAAGCCATTTCCGCTGGGGCCTGAGGCCTGGACCAAGAAGACGGCGCCAATCGAGGATCATCTCGGAAACATTTGCAGTGCACCCCAGTGCGGGGGCCGCCGCGCCTGTACAAAGGCAAGGTGAGAGCTGCGAGTGGTTGGGTTGCTGAGGCGCGGACCGTAGAATGGGTAGCGTAATTGCGGTCGTTTCGAGTTGTTTCGCCAAGATCTCGCTAGCGGTAGATCGCCGCGCCAGCACGTGACGAGGTCGGGACGGGATGGTCTAGATCACCAGCTCGTCATTGCGTCAACAAGTACCATTGCACCATCCATCATTTAGATTTGAGGACTTCAGCGCTGAGTACTGACTAGCATACACTTAACGGCCATCTCGATCTATTGTATCACGACGCCGTCTTCCGCCGCTTGATACCGATCCACATGTCCTCCCAGAATCCTACACCACCTTTGACTACAAAATTGCCTTTGCGGCTTTCGTCGATCTCAATATTGAACGTCCTGAAGAATTGCAACGGGGCCTTGTACAACTCCATGAGCGCGATATCTTTTCCAAGGCATACTCTCGCGCCATAGCCAAAGCCCATGTTATACTTGTTGTACTCCTTTGCTTTTTCCTCGCTTTCGAGCCACCTTCCTGGACGGAAATCACAGGCATCTGCACCATAGATCCTCTCATCGCGGTGCACGAGCCAGGGGTTGCAGGTTATTTCGGTACCAGGCGGCGCGTAGCGGCCATGCAGGTGCATCCCTGACGAACCCACAACGCGAGGGAAGATGTTCGGAGCGGAGGGACAGAGACTGTATTCGTCAGTATACGAGAATGACAATGAAGAAGATGAGTATGACCTACCGCATACTTTCTTTGACGCAGGCAACGTAGTATGGACAATGCTCTAACACTTCGTCATACTGCGGCATGTAACTCAATTTGCCCTCGCGAGTGACCCGATCTAACTCTTCCATCAACTTCGCATATACTTGAGCATCAGAGGTAATGTACGCAACCATCGCCTGGAATGCAGTTCCTGTCGTATCAGCGCCAGCCAGTAGTACGAGAAGAATTTCAGCTTTGATGTAGTCCAAATCCAGCGGTGCACCGTCCTCTGTTCTTGCATCCAGGAAAGTCTGTAGCAGATCGACTCTGTCGACTTTACCAGCTTCGATATCTTGGATTCGCTTGGCAATGAGCTTATCACGGAAGCGCATCAGCGTGCCAATACCAGAGTCGTCCTCGGGCTTCGCCACAAGATATTTCTCGCCGAACCATGTGCCTTTCGCCCATTGTGTAAACGGCCAGAGCCGAGCCATTAGACCAAAAGGAAGTAGACCATCGTGGAAGCCTTTGATCAAGCCGTCGATATCGGAGCCGCTCTCGATGAATCCGATGGGTGCGCCAAAGCCGATCTCCGATATGATGTCATATGCCATATATACTGCCTGTATCAAGTGTCAGTGCCCCTGATCGCCAGCATAACGATAGTGTGAAGCGTACCCATGGCGCAAAGTCAAATCTACTGCCATCACCGAAGACTTCCTCCAGCTTGTCAGTCCACTGCTGGATGCGATCGTCCACTAGCCCCTCCATCTTCCTGACGTTGCTGAAACTATATGGGCCAGCAGCGATCTTGCGAAAGTGCGCATGGTGTTTGTGTTCCCGCATATTGAACAAACTCTCGGTCTTGCCGAAGCTGCCGGTGATATAATGATTCGACTTGTTCGATTGACGATTGTACACTTCGGGAAGCTTGGTAGCATCGGAAACCAACAGTAGGGTAGGCGTGACGCGAAGGACGGGGCCGTATTTGCGGTGTAGGGCGAGTTCGACCTCGCATTCATCAGCTTTGATGTTATGATAGGCGATCCATAGCCGTGTCATGCTGGCCCAGAAGGGACCCGGGAAGTGTCGTAGCGGGTGGAAATATCGATAGTAGATGATCTGGTAGACGCATCTCACGGTAGTATATGCCGCGAGTACTAGGAGGATATTAGGTATCGTGAAGTATGAGGAGAGATTCAGACTAGAGTCTTGCGTAGACATCATGCGGGAACTGCAGAATACGAGTACACTAGATCAACTAGAGAGGGACACTGCGATGCCGACAATAGATATATCCGTTGAGTGTCCATCGCTCCAAAGGATCGTCAAGTACCCTTACGATGTAGGACACTAACATGTCGCCCGGAGAAGCATCGCCAGCGCCTTTTGAACAATTCACACATGTGATTCGACATGAAATCATACAGCGGTCACACCTCTCTTCCACATGTTCTCCGATGGCGTGGCGGGGTAGCGAACGCTAGAATGGATGTTGTCGCGGGGTACATACGCAGGTACGGGCACCGTTTTCCGATCTACCAGCACAACGCGGGGTCGGGAGTTGCACTCCATACCACAGAAGCGACATGTTCGTGTCGTAGTTGGTGTGCGACATGAACGACCTGCTAGGTGTCATGCCAGCCAACCCAAACTAGGCTGAAGACGATAATTTCAATGGTCGGTGATGATCTTGTGAGGACGGAAGTCTCTTCCGAGAGAAGACATGTGTGCGTTGAAGCGGACTCGAAGCCGTGTCGGTTCTGGAGAACGAACTTTGAGACCTGGATGTTGTGGAGGTGACGCACGCAGCCAGAGCGGAAAGATGGATTGCCAAGGGCGCTAATCCGCACTGATCTTAGCCCCAGAGCCCCTGGATGCCCAGCCCCGGAGGTACCCGGGCGCGTATCGCCGCGCGGTTTGCGGGCCAGAACGCGAACACCGTCACCCTCATTATCATATCCTCTCAATTTCATCTCCCGCACGTCGAATCGCGTCGCGAGACATGCCATATGCGCGGTGGACGGAGTTTTTGACCCAGTTAAACAAATATCCGACATCTGCAACTCCAGGCAGTCGCCAATTGTCGTTCTACTCTCTGCCACGCCGCGTGGACAATACCTTATTCACTGGTCAAAAGCTTCTTCACACAAAGTCATCTCCTTAGCCCATCCCTACTGTACAGATAGTTCATGCTCAGCCGCGTATGCAGGAACGAACAAGTCAAATGCGTAACAAAGTTCGATGCCGTCTGTTCACGAACGACCGACTGGGCGTGTTGTCGCTACGATTGGCCTAGCTCTGTTACATGGAAATGTCGCGCGACACATGGCAGCGAGCCGCTTGTTTCGCTGATATGGACGGGTTTATAGAGGTAATGAAGCTTTCGACAAGCAAGCAGTTTGATTTGACGCTCCAAGTCGCAACACTCGGCCGGCCATGTGACTTCCCGTAGTCGCTAGCGACACAAGCCTCTTACACTTTGAACACATGTTGTCATATAAGCTACCGTGTTACACAGGAATCAGCAAAGAAATGTGTGCCTGGCCAGCCGGCACGGAAGTGAGTGGAGCTAAGAGCTATCCTCCTCGAACTTATATTCTTCCAGTCACGCTCAAGGGGAAAGGTTGCTCAACCACACGAGCTTATCCTGCCAGTCGGTTAGATGCCTTTATGACCGCCATTCTCCAGGGAACAAACGCTACCTGCCACCGGGATCATCACACCTTGTCTGCTCCATCTAGTCACGCTACCTCAATGTCTATCTGCTTGGCAGTGGGGGCGTGGAACCATGCCTACTATGCGAATGCACAAGCAGTGAGGACTAGATGGGATACCGTGTGATTGGAGCTGGGCGAGTCTGCTGCAACATAATTTTGCGAGAAGGTCCGATGTTGTGCTACTGTGCCACATTCGCGCATGACTTCACAGCCCCGCCATCGCGGAGTACGTCATTTGCTTCGACATCAACCTTCTCCTCTACTCCTCACGTACAGTTCCAACTATAGCTGGCTTGATTCGACTCTCTTCAGCACCGGATTTATGTACAACCGATCGTAATGCATCTTTGCGATGTTTGTCTCGCTATGCGTCCGATTCTCCATCGGGTATCTTCTATAGATTACAAACCCCTCGAACGGTATCAAGTTCACTATGATGGGTTTGCATCCTTGTTTAGAGCATCAAGAGCTGGTTGTTACATCTGCAGAAGGCTATGGCGCAACTACCATACCAACGTGCGCTCCACAAGACGCATGGAGGTACATCCTGCCACATTTTACATAGCTGAAACAGCTGCACAAGGCGGAGAAGACCCGCGGCACACTGCACGGCTCAAGATTTATCGAAAGGGCCAAGAATATGACAAAGAGCCTGTAGTACTTCTCGACGTCTTCTACTACATACCTTACGCCCCGAGTACGTTACCGGTTGATATTTGTGATCATGCAGTATGCTAATCCAATAGACACGCTCACGAATCTGCGAAGTCACCTACCTTCCAACTCACGCTCTCCAGAAATCCTGCACTTGGTCCAGCGATGGCTCAACCGATGTCGAACATCCCACAAAACCTGTCGAGAAGACGCAGAAACTACGTGGTATCCAACAAGATTGCTTCAAGTGATGCCAACAATCTCTGACACTAGACTACTTATCACGAAAGGCCAACGTCTGCGAGGTGGTTATGCGACTCTGAGTCACTGCTGGGGCTCCAAACCGATTACCAAGTTGGTCTGCAACAATCTAGCTCAGTTCCAACAACAGTTGGATTTCGAGGCACTTCCGAGGACCTTTCAAGATGCAATATCTCTCTGCAAATCTCTTGGTTTGACATACATTTGGATAGATTCATTGTGCATAGTACGGGATCTCACCGAATTGCAACGACCTGATGCTGACTATATGCTATCAGATACAGGACGATAAAGCGGACTGGCAAGCAGAATCTGTACAGATGCACAAAGTCTACAGTCACTCTACGTTGAATTTGTCAGCGTCTGGAGCTCAAGATGCAAGTGAAGGCTTCTACTTCGAGCGTGATCCAGCATCAATTGGCCCGCATCCAGTCTGCCCTCTCTCCATCAGTTTAGCAGGCCTGGGGTATCTATACGACGATCATACAGACGTCAGCTGGCACATCATACACGAAGACTTCTACGGAGAGGTACTTCAAAAGACAGCAGTCTTTCACCGAGCATGGATATTCCAAGAACGACAACTGTCTAGAAGGGTGCTACATTTTGGTAAAGAGCAAGTGTTCTGGGAATGCCGCACTGACAATTATTGCGAGTCATTCCCCGATGGTCTTCCCGCTATTCTCACAAGTTCTACTGGCACTCTACTCAAACCCGTGTACGAGCAATCCAAGGCCTGTTTTCCGTCATCCGCCCCGGTACACAAGCGTCTTCCAGGAATATCAAGACAACCAGGCGCAGTGCAAATGCAAATGGTTTGGCAGGCTTTAGTCACCGATTACTCTATTGCCAAGCTCACCTACCCCAACGACAAACTAGTCGCGATAAGTGGAATGGCGCGAGACGTATGGAACATTTGGCAAGGGAGGATCGAGGGCCATGTCAGGTATATTGCTGGGCTTTGGGATATACATCTTCCCGAGGCGTTGTTATGGAGATCCGTCAACCCGGACGATACACGCTCGGAGAAATATCGAGCGCCGACGTGGTCCTGGGCTGCCATCCAGGGTGCGATCGTCTGGGAAGAACACATATGGTCTGATGAATATAGGTGCGTCACGACTATCCTAGATGTGAGCATAGATCACTTGTGGGATGAATGGGGAGAAGTGACATCCGGGAATATCGTGGTCAAGGGCCCACTCTGTAAGCTACGATGGAAAGAAATCGATGTTGCTGTCCGCTTCCTCGGACTTGACAACGGTGAAGAGACACAATACAACGTGGCGATCTATGGAGATGCTGGGTGGCAAGATGAGACTGAAATTTGGGGTGATTACTTGTATGGACTTCTTGTTGTTCGCTTCCGGAATCCTACGCCCCGACGAATATGCATGCTAGTCTTGAACCCGGTACCTGCAACTCCTAATACTTTCAGTCGGGCTGGCGTCGGTTATCCAATGTCGCGCTCGGAAGTAAACTGGTTTGATGGATGTGTCGAGCAGACGATTACGATCGTTTGACGATATGACGTAGTCTGGCTATCAGAGTGTAGTTAGCAATCAACAATCCATTCGACATGACTGGTCTAGCCTACCATGATATGCTTTTTGGTGGCCATAGACTCCCAGACTAAGAGACGTGACAGATACATAATGCTTTGCCAGCGCTTTTGTCTTCGATCCAGCGACATTGTAGCCCCCTACCCACTTAGCTGCTTGAGATATCTGCAAGGGTCTCAACGACAACTAGAATTTGGTCCCACTCTTTTGATAAGGTTTCGTCGTCTCGGGCGGGCGGGACTGCTGCTCCAAAAGCTGTCAAAAGACGGTCGAGTTCTTGGAGTCCTTCAATCACGCCAATTTTCGGACAAGGTCCTTGCTTCACGAATTTCTCATATATCTCTTGGGCTGACTGTATAACGTTGATAGTCTTCGTAAAGCTGTGGTGTTGTGACATGCATGAAGCAAATAGGTTCCTGCTACGTTGAACCAAGTACCCGAACTGCGATTTGTCGACCATGTACTCGGAATGAGTTGCAGCTAGATGGAAGATAGAGACCGTAGTCTAAGATAGATGAGAGGCGGCTTCGTAGAGCGGTTCGTCTGGTATCGTCTCGGATAGGTCGCGTTCCTGGAGGCGTGCGTGGTGGAAACCAGATGCCATCCCCCCTCCACTCTTATACCAGACATATTCATACAGTGATTCATACGTACAACAGTCACATACAGTGTTGTGACTGTGTGGTGGCCGCGTGGTGTTGACTCTTTCGCCATGTTAGTCACATTTGACTCTTCACCGCACAGCCCACTATGTCTTTCATCCCATCTTTCACCAGATGGAAGGAAGTTGAAGAAGACGAGAGGTGGTCGAGATAGTACTGTAGCATCACGTAAGATGGTTTTGGTGACATATATCAGGTGTATATCGCTTGAAATGGGGCAGTGTCAGATGGCACTTTGGAAATGGCTGGAGAGGTTTTGGGGGTAGATATGGTATGTGTGTCAATCAAACATCGACTAGTATCAAAACATGTACCAGCATAGCTCCATCTGTCTCTAAAGGAAAGGTTCAAGAGGTAGATACAGGATGCACATCCCCTGAAATCGACCAGTGCGAGACGTCTACATCGACCTCTCTTACGACGAAATCAACAACCTCACCGAACCCAGGAGGTACTCAAGCCTTCTCACTGCCTGGTATCAATCATCCAGAAACTTATGTATCCATATAACCACACTATAAACTCACTCAACACCTTAGCAACCTACTTAAAGTCCTACACGCTATCTCATACCCTCTTAAAGATACTTCACTCCACACAACGTATTTCTCAAACCTGCTCACGGTTTTCCAGGAAGTGAGAGAAGATAAGATAAGCTAGAGCGCTTTCTGGATTAGTGTGTTTGCTCTGAACTCACCTTCACTTCCGAAGTTCGACCAAGCCGCGAGTAGTCTGCACAGACTCTTCCCCCCACCTCACCTCTCTTTTACCTGCACACCACCACAGCCGTACAAATTTGACAGCGCTATGGCGAACACACCACATGAGCCTCAAGCCGCACCTGTGTTCAGGTAAGTAGTTCACTCGCTGCAACTTCAGCTATCACAGTCACTGACAGACCGAACAGCTCTGCAACCAGAGGTGAAATTGTCACGATCTTCATCGGCCCCGAAAAGAAGCGCTACAACATCCACAAGGACATCATCTGCCACCACTCAGAGTACTTCCGCACCTCATTCAACGGGCGCTGGAAAGAGTCTGACGAGGGCGTGACACTGGAGGACGTCGAAGTCCCGGTGTTCAATGTCTTTGTGCACTGGCTCTACGCGCAGGAGATACCGTCAGACTGGGAGTCAATCCTGCGATTGGCAGAGGCATCTGAATTCGTCTCTCTACAAAATTCGTCCAGTTATGGCTACGCTTGCGTGCTTGTCTTGAAGTGTGTTATATTCGGAGATCGATTCCTCACACCAGTCTTCCATCGTCTCGCACACAACACATTCGTCAACGACCACTTCATTGAGAAGGGTATGGAGATATGCAGTAGCGTTACCTACACGGCTGTTATATGGGCCTTCGATAACCTGCCGACGGACAGCCCGATCCTCGTTATGATGGTTGACTTGCAGGGCACTGCATGGGATGAGTGGCATGACAACGAGGCAGAAAAGCGTCGGAGGTCCCGGTTGCCACATGAGTTCCTTGTTGCCGTTATGCTGAAGCAAACCAAGATCCGGGTATGTGCTGAAACGACGGAGTTGTCTGCTTGCGACTATCATCTTCACGAGTCCGAGGAAGAAAAGATGGCCTGTGCTGCCAACGGAAAGTATTGTCACAGCTAGGGAACGGAAAGGGATGACCAGAAGTAAATGGTGAACATGGAGAGAACTCTGGCGGTTGAGGAAAGGCCACGGGCCAGGTCGCTTCGAATGTAGAAAGAGCGATCAGCTACTCCATAGACTAGTCGCACCTTCCCCCAAACAAAAAACCCAAACATACATCGTGCACTCACTTCACAAAGAAAGAAAAAAGCTCCATTCGATACTAGGGTATAAGATGAAGAAGCCAAAATACCACAAACCTACCCACCCATCCAGCCCCACCCCAGACTAACGCCATCCTCGCATCATCCTAGAATCACGAGTACCAGTAACCGTATTCCGTACTGCCCTATTAATCCGAATATCGTGACACAGCCCACCCGCCAATCCTAACCCCATCAACGCCAATGTTGGTATCTCGGTTATCATAACTTTGTACTCGTGCGCCTGCTTCATTGGGACTGACTCAGGTCTGAGCATTCGGTGTGGGTTTATCTTCGTGCTCTTCGACGATTGGGCTCGCTGGCGCCTCGTCCTCGTCGCTTGCTTCCCTCGCGTCTTTCCACTCTGAGCTCTTCCGACTGATGCGTGCGGGGCCCATGGGGTTTTCGCGAGGGCTAGCGAGCGGGCTGGTGGGCGTGGCGCGCATGCTGCTGATACTATCAGTGCGGCCGTGGCCAAGGAGTCCGCTGCGCACGCTGAGGCCGTCGGCTTGCTTGGTCGCGTAGTAGCTGTTGCGCTCGCTGGGCAGGACCGGGGCTGTGACGCCAGACGCAGAGTAGACGCTCGCGCGCTCTGCGTTTACGAAGGCGCTGACGTTGCTTGGCCTGCCGGAGGGCGAGTATATGGCGTCGGGGTTCGCGGATAGTACGCTGAGGGGCAGCGATTCGCGACTGCCGCCGTAATGCGACGACGGGGCTAGTGCGCGCATCGAGGCATTGGTGTCTACGGAGTTGCGACGGCGGCGCTTCGATGAGGAGGCGAGTGTGAGGATGGACGCGTTATCGGTGAGGATGTTGTTCGCGGTGGCGCCCTGATATGAGTTGGGCTGCTGCTGCTGCGGCTGCTGCGGCGCCAGATGCGGCGGTATGGCTGACGGCGGCGGTGAGGTGGGGAACTGATGCGAAAAGTGCACGGGCGTAGTGCTTGTGGTTGTCGCATTGTTCTGGGGTTGCGCTTGGCCGAGGTTGAGGATATTTGAGGGCGCAGTCGATTGTATGGTCGTCAGGGTGGTGGTGAGAGAGTGCTCTGAGCCGTGCGGGGACGAGAATGTGCTGCCGCCATTGACAAAGTTGCTGCCGCCTGTCTCTGCCTTTGACCGCGACGAGTGTACTGTTTCGGGGACTGTGGCTACCGTAGGGGCGGTGGACTTGTTGCTCTTGTCTATCGCCTGTCGCTGTCCGGCCGCGGGCTCCTCTATGGACGTATAGCTATCGTGCGATCGTAATGTGGCCGGGGTCGTGACGGACGAGTTGTCGGCGGGCGGTACGTTGGTGTTGATGTAGCCAGACTCAGGATAGGGGTTGTTCTTTGGAGCGCCTTTCTTGACGGTGTTGCCCTTCTTGCCTGGGGCGTCGGATGAAGAGGGCTTGAGGTTGGCCAGGCGCTTCATCCAACCCGCAAAGGGTCGCTTGCGCGCATGTCGGTCTTTGTATCGCGTTAGCATGGTGAGCATAATTTGTCGAGGGGAGAGCGGGCGTGGTGTAGGGAGGATATAATTTGGGTAGTTGTCTGAGACAATGGCTGTGCAAGACTAGTTCACCGTACCATGGGGTCTCGACGCAGCTTCGGCCGTAGCCATAATGCCGGCTGCCAAATATAGAGTGCCGGTGGTGAGTGAAGGAGGTCGTTGGGCTAGTTAGGCGCGGGATGCCACGTTTAGTCGGACGATCCCACGTCGAATCTACTGGAGTAATGGGGACGCGGCTGTCGGTAGCGCGGTGTGCGTCGTGAAAGCCAGCGCAGGCGGTCGGGCGCGATTATCGAATGGCGAGACAGCAAGTCGTATCGCTGCTATCAGTAATCCGAGACGATTGAGGCAGTCTGAGTTACGCGGTCGGGGCCGGGAGGTTGCGCTGATGGGGAAAGAGCGAGGAGCTGCTGGTCGCTCCTGCTCATATCTCCGGCTGGACCCTGACCCTTTTCCCCAGCGCACCTGCCGCCCGCCGCGCTAAGCCGCCATGTTCCCTTCACGACACACGATTGCGTATGTTCTGTAGATCTCCATGTTATCGCCCACCCAAACTCAACACTGATCACGGCGCGACCCCTTAACATGATCGAACACGGGTCATCAAACAACGAAGGCTGAGGGGGCGCCCGCCAGACCTATCACTACGTCATGACCCGAAACACGTCCATTGGCGCCAAACATACTATCCCCAATGCTTCCACGCGAACTATACTGCCCCTGCCCGCCGAGGTGATCGCCCAAATCAAGTCGTCGACGGCAATTGTCTCGCTTACGGGAGTTGTGCTGGAGCTCCTGAAGAATTCCCTGGATGCGAAAGCGACCAAGGTAGAAGCCGCGATTGACTTCGCGCGCGGCGGATGCTCGGTCGAAGATGACGGTCTCGGCGTATCTCCCCTCGAGTTTCGCGAAGAAGGAGGGCTGGGCAAGCTCTACTGTATGTGTACACGCCGGAAGCCATCTAGATAGAAAATTGACGGCGACAGGCACGTCCAAGTACCATGCGACCGACCCTCTCCTTGGCCGCAATGGCATCTTCCTCGCGTCGCTCGCTGCTATGTCACTCCTGACCATCTCCTCGCACCACTACCAACACCGTTCACATAACGCGATAACGTTCCACCAATCCAAGGTCGTGGAAAGGCAACTTCCGGCGTCGGCGCATCACGAGATTTCAGGCAGGCATGGCACCCGCGTCACCGTGCGGAACTTGTTCGGCAGTATGCCCGTGCGCGTGAAGCAACGGTCGATAATTTCAGAGCAAAGAGCCGAACACGACAGACTCTGGGATGGGTTGAAAAGGGACGTAACGGGTCTCTTGCTCAGTTGGCAGCGTCCGGTCGCTATTCGAATACGGGACGGTGACAACAGGGTGGTGCTCAGTCTCAGCATATCCGGCGTGGAAGCAGCCACAAAGAGAAAAGAAAGTGAGATTGCGAAGCCACGATCGGCACAGCTCTCATCACTCCTCAACGTATTGACCCAGGCCAACTACATCACCGTCGATGAGTGGGCGTCGTGGGTACCAGCGTCGGCTTCCACATCTGCCGTCTCGATTAAGGGCGCTATATCACTAACTCCAGCACCCAGCAAGCATGTTCAGTTCATCTCGCTGGGCATACGACCGCTTTCTGCCGAGGTTGGTCACAATGAGCTTTTTGATGCGGTCAATCGCCTCTTCGCATTGTCCAGCTTTGGTACTATCGAAGAAGATGCCGACATTGATGAGCAAGAGAAATTTCGACGGCAGACAGACAAGCGCTTCAAGCAGGATGGCTATACAAACAGACAGCTCAAAGCACGCAAAGACGTCGACAGATATGCCATGTTTCACCTTCGCATCTCGTTGAAGGAGGCTCGCAGGAGAAGCGTATCCGAAGATCAGTTCATCGGAGATGAAGCGAACTTACAGAACGTCATGGAGGTCCTAGATGCGATGGTAACTCAATGGTTGTCGGTTCATCACTTTAGATCCCGGCAGCCTCGCAAGAAGCGCGAACGGCCTGGTACTGCTTCTAGCTCTGCTGAGGGCTCTTTTGTCGACACGCCAGCCACGGAGAGCCTAACAAACAACTTCGCTTTCCGACAACACGAGAATCGGAGCCACTCGGCAACGCCAAATCAAAGATCAACTTCGTCACAGTCTCTCAAGAGGAAGCGCCCAAATAAGGCAGCATCACGCGAGTCGATTAGCAGGTCTGGACCTGGAGCTTTTGCAGAGTGGTCGCGCATCAAGAGTGGCAAGCCTGAGTTCTTCAGCAGCACTCTGAACGTGCCGAGATCCAAGACCGCATTCGATACTTCACTTGGCGCAACTTCCGAAGCTTTCGCCCACTTTGAAGTAGCGCCACTAGCTCAAGGTGCTCTGAGCGGACAAGAACAGCGCGACGACGTAGCGCCGCCTGCACAGAGTCTGGAAATCGATGACAAGGAGAACGACGATACCATCTTGTGGACAGATCCAACGACTAAGAAGACGCATCTACTAAACGCCAGAACGGGCTGCGTGGTTCCTGACGCTCGCACGCGACCAAGTACCGACTCAGCTATGCTCTCGAATTCAATATCCCAGAACACATCGAGTAGGTCAATGCGATTACCGACACGGGCTGCGACGGCTGTGGCTGGCAAGACACCCTGGCTTGATGACATACTAGACAAATGGGAGAACCCGGTCTTCAAGCCGAGCGAAAAGCGTATACAGCAGGCGGCGTCGCACGAAGATAAGGTCGACGACGGACACCATCACTCTGGACACGGTTGTTCTCGCATCGATATCGACAGAGCTTTCAACCAGACTTCTTCGAGTGGTTCTAGTAGACTGTCAAAAGAAGGGCTGCGAGACGCGCAAGTCATTGCGCAGGTCGACAAGAAGTTTATCTTGGTCAAGATGCAAGATTCAAAACGAGCAAAAGATACGTGCGCAGGGCTTATCGTGTTGATCGATCAGCATGCAGCAGATGAGCGTGTGCAGGTTGAGTCGCTCCTTCGCCAACTTTGCAGTCCGGCACAAGAAGAGACAAGATACCAGTCCAAGCTTGGCTACCAGGCGCAGGTAGCCTCTGTCGTTCTGGATAAGCCAACTCAGCTTGCAATTTCGCCGCAGGAACGAACACACTTCACAACGCATGCCGCTAGGTTCGCAGCGTGGGGTATTCTCTACGATGTCCTCCAGACAACAGGTCCTGCGTCTCTTCCTAGCACTACCGACAAAGAGAGGTATGTTTTGTCCGTCATAGCTCTTCCAACTGGCATATCGGAACGATGCAAAGCCGACCCCAAAGTCCTGATCTCTTTCCTCCGCTCGACAGTCTGGAAGTACGCCGAAGATCCACATCTCCCTCTGCTACCTACGCCGTCCAGCTCATCAGCAAACGACCCCGTCGATTGGGTCAGACGTCTAGCTACCTGCCCACCTGGCCTCGTCGATCTCATCAACTCTCGCGCATGTCGCTCAGCTATCATGTTCAACGACGAGCTCAGTGTCGATGACTGTAAGGCGTTGGTGGGGAATCTTGCGGGTTGTGTGTTTCCGTTCATGTGCGCGCATGGCCGGCCTAGTATGGTACCGCTTGTTGATTTGGGCGGGCTGGGCGACGTAGCTGGTGGCTTGGGTGGCCGCGACGAAGCGAAGAAAGAGGTTGGATTTGTAGACGCTTGGAAGAAGTGGAAACCATGATAGTGGTCAAGCCGGTCCTAGGTGAAGAAATCTTGGCCGAAGGTGCGCACTAATCTTACACTTCATCTCGTGTCCAACGCAGTCAGCCCGCACGTGGTCTCTTTGCTGCAAAACGGCAATCGCTGTTATGTTGAGTCGTTCTGCTCGTACCTGCTGGCCTGGACAGTCGCCACTGTTTCCATCTTCAAACAAGAACATCATCTGCCGGTCTCTAGCGGGACACCGCATTACGGTGCATGATTAGTCTGATGACGAAACTGACGAAAGCCTCTCAGCCTTGTGTTGTTTGTGGTGGCACAAAGTGCGGGGCAAAAGCATGCGCATCCTTTTTCTTACTTAAAGCCGCCCAACGCCTGGCAGCTCTGATGATGCGCAGCGGCACGCATTACGGTCAAATTTGCCACAAGCGATCGTAATTTCAATCAACGGTTCATTTTGCCACTTTTTACATCCACCATGGATGACGCAGAGCTGTAGGTCCCAAATGCCATCAACCGTATCGATCATCTAACGGCACGCAGTTCTGAGTTCTTCGCGAACCATTGGCGCACTGTGAAAGCCAACTGCAACAAAGATCTCGAAGAGGGAGACCGATTCAAACTGGAAGAAGTTCAATCATGGCAAGATCTTCGCACGATAGTGTTGGAAGGCCGCGGTGATTTGGGAAGCGTACCTCATCAAATCGACCGACTCAAACCTACCCTCGTACACTACAACCAGTTCCTCGAATTCAGCGAGAAAGAGATGGGTACCGGGTTTTCTACCGCGTTCGTTTGGGGACTTCTGGGCGTAATTCTCCAGGTCGCTGCTGAAGACCCACGCACTCTTGAGAAGATACCTAAAATGATGAAAAGACTTGGCAACAAGATCGAGGAGTTCAACACGTATTGTAGGAATGCTGATTCGGTCACCAAACTCATGCGGGAGGGCTGCTTCGACATGTTGACTCAACTTGTCGAGTTTACCACGGCTTTGATCAAATCCATCCGGGACAACACATCGCCCGGGTCGTCAGAACAGTGGTCACAGCTCGAGAAGCAATTCACATCTACGGAACATGACGTCAACGAGACGCTTGTACGCTTGGAGAAACTCACTCTGGTCAACTCAACGGGGGTTGCAGGTACCATTGCTTCTCACAAGAACACAACTGCGCATGTATCCCGCTGCTTCATTTTACCACCCACGAAAGCGCCCAGATTCTTCAACCGCACCGATGTCTTCGACAAGATAGATTCGGCATTGGAACGAAATTCTACCGGCACTTCCCTCCGTTCTGTAGCTCTGCATGGGCTGGGTGGCATTGGAAAGAGTGCTATAGCCTCGCGATATGTCGATAAGAAAATCGAAGACAACGATTACGACGCCATCTTTTGGGTTCAGGCGGAAAAGACGGCGTCATTACGCCAGAGCTTCACAGATATCGCTTTACGACTTAAGCTAGATGGTGCGGAACCCCAGAAGCACGAGGAGAACAAGGACCTCGTGCAAGACTGGTTCCAAACATCCAGTGAGTTCACATGGCTTGTGCTTGTTGATAACTAGTAACTTATGATGCAAAAGCGAGTCGATGGCTGGTAGTTTACGATAACGTCGAGCTAGCGGAGATCCTGATGCCATATTGGCCGGGCTCGAGCCACGGAAAAGCTATCATCACCTCGCGTAATCACACCCTAGCCTTCCAACCTGCTTCTTCCGGAATCGAGATCCTCTCGTGGGATCCAAAAACGGGCTCAGAGTTTCTGTTCTTTCTACTCAAACAGGCGATAGGTCGTGATATCCAGGAAGAGGGCATCTCTGCTCTTGAGCTATCGACACGACTCAATGGACATGCGTTGGGCATATCCCATATGGCTGGGATGATTCAAGACAGCGATTGGTCGATCACTGAATTCATGAAAGCATATCGAAAGAACCCTCGAAGTGCGCACACCAGAGACTTGGGAGACAGTAGCGATTCAGAAGACGTCGACGACTCTGAACAAATGAGCGACCTTGAAGCTATATGGCATTTCTCGTTCACGACGCTGAAGAAGGATCATCCGACGAGTGTGAAGATTCTTGGTGTTGCCGCGTTTTTGATGCCAGACAACATTCCACAAGCGATATTTGAGTTCCCAGAGGGCTCTGAGAAGATCAAAGGTTTCAAGTTCTGCGAAGATGGAATCAAGTATGTTGAGACCTTCACATTCACATCAATGGACTAACACGCTTTGCAGGTTTTCCAAAGCCACGAAACATTTGCTGACTCTTGCACTCCTCAAACGAAATCGTGACAGTAAGGCGTACTCTATACATCGCATGGTCCAAACTCAGTACAAATACTTCATGTCACCCGATGAACGCCAGAAGGCTTTTGACGATGCTGTGGCGTTCGTTTACAAAGCCTATCCTCAAATGGACGGAAGAGGTCAGCTGTACGATCACTGGGCTGAATGCAACTACTACCAACAGCATGTGATCAACCTCGCAGACAGTTTCATGGAAGAACATCGCGCTTCAAAGTCTTTCAGGGCAACATGGAAATTCTGCGAGCTCGTCAACCAAAGCCAGCGGTATGTTTAGTCTCCGTGACCTTTCTGATAGTGTAACTGAACGATGTCAGGTTCTTGTATGAGACTAACCTCATGAATGACCTCAAGAAGCTATGCGAAATCAATACAATTGCGGTCGATACGCTCGACGAAGCGGATCGGCGCGACGATTTGAAAGCATCTGTGCTATCTCATCAGGCAAATTTGTACGAAAGCATCGGCAAAGTCGATCAAGCTATCGAATGGAATCAGCAAGCTTATCAGATCCGTCTGAACCAAAAGCCACCGAAGTACCACCTCATTTCAAGCTTTGAGAATAACCTGGGCTTCTGCTATAATACAGCAAATAAGCATGATACTGCCTTCGAATACTTCAAGAAAGCTGAAGCCACGTGGCACGGTCAAGGATTACCCTGCCCAGTGGTCATTCTCAAGAACATGGCGAGAGGGTTACTCTACCTGAAGCGATTGGATGAGGCGAGGGCCTTGCTTAAAACTTGTATCGACGGGTTTCGCAACGAGGATACTCTCAACTGGGCCATGGTAGCATAGTAAGTCTCATCCGTTATGTGAACTCTCTAGACGCTCATCTCCAGTAGCGCATATTTCGCATTAGGTCTCATTGACCGACGTGAGGGGAAGTTCGAATCTGCAGAAGCCACCTTCATCGAAGCACAAAACCTGTGGCTGAAAGGCGATTTGAAGGAATTGCACCCATTCAACGGTGCTTGCATGTACAAAACGGGAGCTGTGTGCCTCGATCAGGGCAAGGTGGAAGCAGCTATGTAAGTGAAGCAGAGCAGGCCCATACCACATTTGAGACGCGCACTTGGACTAAATCGTATAGAAAACACTTGCGCGACTCTATCAAGGTCACCGAAAAGCACATGAAGCTCATGCCTGTCGAACACGCGCGCAGCTTGTTCAAGCTGTCGGAAGCGCTGACGCAGGATCCTCAGTACGAGAGCGAGGCTGAAGGATTCCGGGACAAGGCAGAGAAAAACTTGCGCGAGCGGGACCCCAGCGCCACGGATTTCGGATCGGAAGAGCCGTACGATTTGCTGATACCGATTTTCTGGCGATGACGAAGCTCTCGGGTATGATTGGGTGTCTCGTCTTACCATGTGCGACTTTACATCGCAGATGACGGGCTGGCTAAATTGGCCACACCATCGGCTTAAATTCTTCGTTTCATTCGATGGCACATACGAGGGGGCTGAGCTTTCATGTTCCGTCCGGTCAGTGCAGGCTTTGCAGTGTGCATTATCTTGCGCGGGATCTTGTGCCCAATAGTCACCACCTTCGCTACACATCGTGTTGCATGGCTGCCTGACCAGCGGCTGACCTCTTCAGCCTTTCTGCGATACTGACAATATATGTGTGCCACGTTCTCTTGTGATGAAAATGATAAGCATTGGCTCGGCTAAGCCCTTCCAACATCAAGCGCCTGCGCGGTTGCAACATGCCTCCTCACAGCGCCCGTGGACAACAATCTAGTGGTGACGACACCACTGCTGGGGCGACCGAACCCAGTGTCGAGGTATGCAACTCTTTCCTTACTCGTACAACATGCGTTTTCAGAACTAATCTTATTAGTTGGTCGCACTCAACGCGAACGGTGCAAAACCAAATGTCGCTAGCCAACAAGATGCAGTCGAAGTCGCAGTACCGACAACAAAGAAGACCCAAGAACCATCCAAATCCGAGTTACGAGACCAAGCCATAAAGGCTCTTTTTGGATTGGAAGTGTCTTACACGAAATCCTGGCCCGGCACGCTCGCGGTTTGCATATATCTAGAAGAACAGTTCAAAGACCTTCTAGACGATAGCTTTAGCGTTATATGGAAGATAATGGGCCGTGAGAAGCCCCAAGAGTCTTTCCAGGTGTGGTACTGGTGTCTCGCACTGCTGAAGATTCTGCGCCAGGTAAATGAATGCTCATTGGACTCCGTGTACCGAGGCCTTCTTGAACAATCCGGCATACAAGTCAAGGAGATCAACGATCTAGAGAAAGCGAGAACATTACAAGCTATCTTTGCTGGCATATGTTGGATGTCGCTCGCATTAGAGCCGAAACTACTGCAAGACACCACATCTTCCCCTTCCCGTTTCGGCCTCTCATGCAAATCTATATTGGCAAGAGATGAATCTGTTACGACTGTTCAATTGAAGCAGTATTCTAGTCGTCCGACCAACAAACTGTTCCGAGGCTTCCATGAGTTGCTAGCGCATGTGAGTGGAGAACAGACGTCCCACACCCCGATCAGCGGCACCATTTACGAGAGCTCGATCAATTTCGACTCGCTATATACGATTGGCCGACTAAGAGTCAAATGGACCGACACCATGGCTGCGCATCTCCATTGGAACCAGGAAGACCACACTGTGTCCATCTTTCGTTTCCCTTCGTTCTGCGCAGCGACGATACAGGCTTCCCAATTCATACCTACCGTAGCCGAGTAAGTGCTCAAAAGCTCCACTGCGTCGGTTTAGCCCGTGCTGACAAGTCGATAAGGGTGCAAGGGGAGCTCTTACCAAGCGAGTCCTACGTCGATGTGCCGCGGCCCGTCAAGCCTCACGCTCTACACCGCGAGCTTATGCTCACATATCGGCTCTTGTTTGGCCAAAGCGTCCGATCCCGAAAACTGGTACAAGACCTCCTCATCCAGGAGAAGAAAGCCGATCGCGTTGTTGACCCACTTCTGGAGAGGCTATGCACGTTGCCGTTGTCAAGATCCTGGGTCGCCAAATCGCTCTCGCGTCGCAACCATTTGGATCTGCCGGCGGCGCTCTTTCCGCAATCAACCATCAGCACAAGCAGTGTGTTCATGGAATCTGACTCGTACTCCGCTCAGCATGACTTTCCCGTGTTTGGCCTGCGGCTGCTGGAATTGCAGAAGTACAATTTGCGCCAGCAGCCGAGTAGGGCAAGAGATCTATGGCGCGACCGACGGAACCCACTACAGTGGTATACATTCTGGGCGGTGATCTGGGTGGGAGGTATAACTATCGTACTTGCAGTGTTGCAGCTGGCCGTCGGTATTGCGCAGCTCTACTTTGCGCCCGGTTAAAGCTAGCATTGTCTGAGAGAAGGACCGTCTTGTAGACATCGGAGCATAATATCATGATGATTATGTGTATATTGGCACCAGTTATCCGTAGCCCAATTGATAACCATACATTCTTCAAGGGTTGCTTGATCAATGTTCATATCCCTAGCGCCAGTGCTTTCGATCAGATCTGTCTCTCAACCCAAGATTGTATGATACCCTTGTCGCTTTCCTCGTACTCCTTGACTGTGACCTCGCCATCCATCAAGAAGGTGTTAGCCTGCACAAACTTCCACCTGGGCTCCGGAGTTGAAATCACTACACTTCTCCATTCGGCATACTCACCCTCCACTGAAGTCAGAGGCTCGTAGAATTCTCGACATGCCTTTGCGTCGGCAGTGCATCGCCACACGTGGAGACGGCACATCATACGACCTAGCGCAGGCTTTCCGTCGGATAGTATCTTGCTTCGGTCTGCTTTCACTGAAAGGTGAGAGGTCTTTGCATCCCACTGCACGGTAAGAACTCCGTTCCCTTCAAGTAGAAGATGCTTGAAGATGGCGAAGTATCCTTGGCTATGTGCCTGACTCCAGGCCTTATCTCCCGGATTGTAATGCTCCAACGATCGTATACCCTCGATGCCGAGGTGCAAGTACGAGATATATATAAGATCATCGGCAGTAAGTGTACTTTTGTCGTTATATCCGAAGATCTCGAGAATCTCCTTGTTGTCTACGAGGTATGCTGACATGAGGATGGCGCGGCACTCCTCAACCGTTTGAGCGATGTCTTCAAACTTGCTGGAATATGTTTGCCCTGGGAGATACCAGGATTCGATCGTCTTTCCGGTGAGAGGGCTCTGCGGAGGGTGCGTCGCGTCGAAGTTGAACTTGCCGGGCTCCGTCTCGCTGAGTAGCTTTCCCGTGCCGTGACCAAGAAGCTCGTGTATGACCGTTGCGACGAACCTCACGGTATGCATGTTCTCTTTGTAAAGTTCTGTGTCTTCTGGCAGAAGGTACTTCGATGCACCCCCAGATTTGCGGTTCGCGCTCATACGATTGGTAATGAGAGTGTTCTTAGAGCCGTACTCTTCCCGAATATCGTTGTACTGCGACGCCAGTAGTTAGCGAGTGTCCACAAAGTCGATCGCAATACTTACATTGGGAAGGTTTGATGCTTCCCAAACATACGGACAGCAGACTGTAAGAGCTACAACTATCCGTCAGTAGCCGCGTTTTGAGGTTAGATAATGATACTCACCATGGATGATGGCGAAGTCGGGTATGTCCAGCAGGTTCTTCTCGAACGGGCCCTTGCCTTTGTTCTCTTCTGTTGCCCAGGGTAGCAAGGCACTGAACTTTGCCGCATTCTCGACGAACGCATTCATTTTCCGTGTCTCGTCGGGGTCTGCAACGCAGACAACGCCTTCCCACTCAGCGCGATGACCGTGAGGGTCGCGGTATGACTCCACAAAACCCAGGATATGGTCGATGGATGGTGAGATGTCTTTTACCCAAACCTTCTGGGACTCTCGATATGCTGACAGGCTGCCTGTTCGGAAGCTTTCGATGTAGTAATTGAGCATCTGGGTTTGCCTTGGATTCTCTACCCAGTCAAGAGCGTCCTCGAGACTGTCATTGACATGTTAGCCTTGTGTAGGACTTGTAAATTGTCGCGAAGCGTGTGACGCATCAGAAGGTACAAATGACAGTCTTCCAACTTACTGTGCACATATGGCAGCCATCTCGGTCGCGTGATCGCCTCGCACTATGCGTATGTTCGTACCAGCAACAAAGCCTTCTGACATTGATTGAGACATGTCCATCTCACTGGATGCTTGGAGCAGTTCGTAGATAGGCTCGCCGCCGTTCGCGGTCTTTCGCACCCTTGTATTTTCCGGCTCGATGCCATGCTTCTCGAGGGATTTCGCAATCGCTGTAATTTCGTCTCGGGTGATACGCTCACCAGGATAGTAGTTCGATACAGTGGTATCACTTGGGTATCCTGTGCGGTATGGTGGGGCTCCTATCATTCCTTCAACCAGAGTATGAACGAGCGAATGTTCATCTGTCGTGTATCGCACGAGTTTCTCTAAACCCTCTCTGGAAAGGCCGGGGACGAACTTTTGGCCTCCCTCGCCCTAGCGCAGTGAGCATCTTCCGAAATGACATGGATTAGCTCATGAGACCTACATAGAAGTTGCCCAGGTTGTATAAGAAGAGTCCTGCATAGCCGAAGAACGATGCCAGATCGTCCTCCGAGATCACGCCTTCACCGACGAGCTTCTCCCACTTTCCCTCACAGGCATTATAGAGCGAGATGATGAGGTCAAAGATAGGCTCTGATTCTGATGAGGTTTGACGCAGGATAATGCGAGCTCCGGACCACGCTGCTTTCCCCAGATGATGTGCGTACAGCTTGTTCCGATGCGGTAGCCTGTCAAAGATATCTTTGATGGGAAGGCGGTGGGTAACAGCCTTTGAATCAGCAACATACACACGATCTGCAGCCATTGTTCGTTGGGTGTAGATGATGCGATGTCGAGGATTCTAAGATCTTATCAAGGTGACGATACAACACAAACGTGCCCTTTGATCATGAACAGGCGCTGAAAGCGTGATGTAGTGAAAGAGAGTAGCTTGAGGTACAGTAAAATGTGTGAAGGTGGGTTTCTTTGGTTGTAAGGCTGAGGGAAGAAGATGGGAGGAATAGCAATGGACTGTAAGCTACGGGGGCAGGCGAAACCCTTTCGAGTTGAGGCTCAATCAACCCGCACTTAGTGCGGAACAACAACCAATACACTTTGGCGCAAGAGTACAAGTCCTGCACACCTTGGCATGCATGCGCTTGGGAATCTGACTGCATGTGCAACCTACCCCGCTTCCGGTGGCGTGTTGTCATCGCTGCGACCCAATGAATGCAGCGCGGGATGAAACCCTTGAGCTGATCTCGTTCGGAAATCCCGATATAGCATTGTATATGTCTCGGCCCGGACAAGTCACAAATTAAGTAGGAGGTCATGGAAAGCTAATCAAGAGCACCGGAGTGTAATGGTGCAATGGTCATCTGGTAAATTTGCTAAGTTTTGGCAAACACTGTGCCAGAGCTTGAAAATGTTAAGTCGCTTATGAAGCCAAGAGAATGTCCAAAGCCACAGCCTTTATCTGCCGCCAATCAGGGGATGCCTCTTCTCAAATACAGTCCCTACTTCTCGAGTGGTCTCTAGATATGTAAGCAAGTGTATAGTCATTCTTGGAGTGCCAAAGACATCATGTAGGTAGGGTAGGTGCATACAGAACTGGTTTGTCTTTCTTGGAGAGAAGGTCTACCTCAGGGCGAGGCTTGATTGCCACAGTCCCGTGTTGCGAGTCACCGTCAGAAGCGTTCTGCAAGATCTCCTGGGATAGCAACTCCGGCTTGAGCTCTGACGCCCATTGCTTCCATGGCTGATTGAGCTCCTTCTGCTGTTCCTCGGAAGGCATGGCTATCGAAACGAAGTTTGACGGTTGACCAGTGATCAATTGTATACAGTGTGTATGTTGTGTAGGATGTTGGGAGGCACCTCAAGGTGGGAAGTGGCGCGACTCTTTAGTACCTTCACAATACGCGGGCAATAAGACGTCTTAGCCATTTCCGGCGCTTTGTAATTGAAGCAATGCACGATAAGCAGGGAAGAGACGTCAGGGCTGGGTCGTGACCATTGGAAAAGAACTTCCCCTCATTTAGGCGGCTTTGATCACCGGATGGGGTCTCGTCATGGAAACGAGTGTGCGCTCATTACTGGACCACTTCCTGGCCGGAAATGGTCGGAGCTGCATATGTGGAGATAGATGCATATTGCGGTCGGTCGGCACAGCCTTCTCGCAGACGTGGTAGTCGATAAGGCCCAAGTCGTTCCGTTGACCCATGTGCTGGTGTCAAGCTCTGGGCAGCGAGAGCCTCGATAAGCCCTTTTCCCAGTCGTGTATGGTCCCTATAACCTCACTAGCAGCGTTTCTTTCCGCAGTCTCATCGGTTTTTACAGTACCTTGGAGTAATTTCACCATAGTCAGCCCAACATGTTCCAAACCCAGATGCACTACTTGGCCCGTAGCGAGATTTTCAAGACCGAGAAAGCATTTCAAACGGACTACTCTGTCGACCATGTCCCCGGGGCAAGAGGATCGAACCACGAGAACGACATCAAGGAGGTCACAGTGACCGGAATTACAGACCCAAGCCAGTGGGACCTGAACAAGCACGGCTTCTGTATCATAGAAGCGGAGACAAGCCTTCGTTCCAAGGATGCATTCTCTCGTAAAGGCGCGTTCGATGGGACAGATGCCCGCGAAGAGGCAGAGAAGAAGTATTGGTACGAGATCGAAGCCATCTTGCACGAGAGGTTTCCAGAATATTCTCGAATCGAAAATTACGATTGCACTGTCAGTCACCTGCTTATAGGCTCGAAAGCAGCTAACGTCGACACAGATCCGCAAGAGAGACCCAGAGTTTCCCGGGAAAGTTCGTACGTATGACCCAGAATACGAACAGCCAGCGAGAAGACCGCATAGCGACGGCTCGGTGCGTGGCGCATACATGCAACTCGAGTTCTCCTTTCCAGGCCAACAAGACTTCTGGAAAGATAAAGATTTCGATATACTCAAGTAAGATTGGTGTTGAACCCATGTCGAGGTCCAGCTGGCTCATAGCGATATTAGTGTCTGGCGACCGCTTCAAGGGCCCAATAATGACTGGCCACTGGCGCTTTGCGACTGGACGACCATAGACCAGGAATCAGACATCCGCCTGAATGATGGCCTTCGAAGGGACAGAATCGACGAGAATTCTCTCCTGCATTATAATGCGTCGCATCGGTGGTATTACATCAAAGACCAAACGCCGAAAGATCTTGTTGTATTTCGTCAGGCTGACTCCAGCGGCAAGCTCGCTCGTAAGTCGTTGTTCATTCCATTCTACCTTTGCCCATGTGCTAAGAGTTTCAGGCGGCTTCCACTGTGGGGTGTTCAATCCCATGTCAACGGACGAACCCCGAGAGAGCGTTGAGGTCAGGCTTGTAGCATTCCGATAGCTGATAGAAGAATGTTCGAGTCCAGAAAAATGGCCTCTGCGAAGTCGTGGTAATCGTCGAAGGCAGCGGCCAGCCAGCAGGAAGTTATCTTTACCCGAATAATACATTTCGTATTGCGCTCTTCACTGTGAGCTCCTCCAATTTGCCTGCACGTACCGATGTTGTGTGGAATATGTTCCAAGTTGAGTCCAAGCGCAGTACTCTCACGTTCGTTGAAGATAGCGTCCTGACAAGGGCTATATTCTACCGTCATATCTTCGACTTCCAAAGACCTTAAGGTCACGGCCTTGCGATGCCACTGCTCGGTTCCAGATCGAAGCTACGCGATTATTGTGTGTTGCGAGACGTACGGTCGAAATACCCATGGTGCGCATAATCCAGTACGAGCAGTGGCTAATACTGCCATCTAATACGACCCTAGTATGTAGCAGCTCCGACGCGGAGTGAGGGTAGCGACCGCACAGTGCCGTTGGGTGTATGCGTTTACGAAAAGAATCGTGCTTGAGCGGTGGTTGTCTTGTCCGATGACGGCATACGAGCCTGAGATTGAGGATGCGAATAGCGCGTCGGGCAGCGGGGGCGATGGCTTGGAAATGGGTTTGCTACACTTCGCAGGGAGTAGATTCAGCGTCTGTGGGTAGTCAATGGAGGACAATAACTGCGTTAAAGTGGGAAGGAGGATTTCGTAAGGATGTATTCAGACAGACAAACACAGCCCCTGGCATCATGCTGTGGTCTTCCTTATACCCCCGTTCTCGCGCCTCGATGGGTGTGATAACGCACTGATAGCGGATCGAGCTTGCTTAGTGGCGCGTGAGATCCGGGTGCACTTTGCGCCTTGGGGTGATCGAAGAAGTGTTGTACAGGTCTAGAGTACAAGGCCCTGTACATCTTGGAATACTCGAAGCGACTGACAGTGTCTCCGGAACGCAGAGTGGTAATGCGACAATGCAAGTCACGACCAAGAATGCAGAATTGTTGGGAGCGATAGGTTTGTATACATGGGTGTCCGTTCCGGATTTCGCGTCGGTGATAGCGTTGGCTGTGGTATCGACAAAGCGATGTGAGCAGTTTCAGTCAGAGCACCACTCTCGTGCGATACCATGGACAAACGGAGGCGGTCGTCGCTGGGAACTGTGGACGAGCCAGGCGCTGGGGCGTGGCATCTGCCCAGCTGGAGACTCACAAGATTAGCGTGGAAGTTTCGCGTAGAGCTAGACTATTTTCGGTACCGTCACGTGCTCTCTGTCATCATCGATCAGCACCAGCAACCTTGGAATCGCGTCGACATCCCGGGTTCGCGTCACTCTCTATTCACGTGCATGATACCTATGTCCTCTACGCAACCGGACTATCGATGATGGCGATATGAATACCTAATGGCACAAGTGCCTTGCCACACGACTGCCACAACTACAACTACCTATCTACGGGAAGACCACTCGAGTCCATGGCGCAAAACGTGGTGTCGCTACCAACGGAGACCCATTCTAGAAGCCCCAGCAATTGAGCGAAGGCATGGTCTACTCAAGCATGCGCCCTTTCCTTTGCCGACGCTGACATCGCAAAGTCGAGTCAACATACGTCATTCGCGAACTTCATTAACTCGAACATCTCAACAGCCAAGCCTCCACTCCGCTGCTGAAGCTGAATTTCGTAGGTAACAATGCATGAGGCTAAGCCCGCGAAGCGAGTTCTTACTCCAACAAACGGTCTGTCATAGCCGGATTGAGTAAAGATGTGCGCTGCACCCCGCGATTCGGGAGACGTTTGGCGGGGATCTATCGTTGGAGAATTGGAGGGGGTGCAGCGATAAGAAGGTTGAGGATGTGTGTGCAGTGCATGGTGCTTCAGTCAGTCTGTCACGAGACAATATGTCGCTCAAAGAGAAGGACCTTGAAGCCGAGCGAAAGGAGCATGTCAGTGTCCATCCAAGCTCTCCTAAAATGATGCGCTGACGACAGAAGATCTTGTTCGACGACAAAAGCTATGGCGGTAGAGACGATCGTGTCAACGTCGAAGATGCTATAGATCCAGCGAATGACTCCTCGGGACCAGCATCGTCACCCATCGAAAGGGACGACAAGGAAACACGTCGCATCATTCGAAAGATAGATCTCAGGCTTTTACCAACGCTCGCTGTCATATATGCCTTCGCGCTCATTGACCGCGTTAATCTTCCTAATGTACGGCATACCCCCAGTCGCAGTTGTATGTCGCATACTGACTCTGTCTCCAGGCGCGTATCGCAGGTATGGATGAGGACCTGGGCCTCTCCATCGGTTCACGCTACTCGATCCTTACTATGATCTTCTTCATACCGTACATAATCTTCCAGTTTCCGGCAAACATAATCATTCGAAAACTCGGCCCTGCCGTATGGCTACCATCTTTGGTCATTTGCTGGGGCGCTGTGACAATCGGCATGGGCTTTACTAACGACTGGACGCAAGCACTAGGATGCCGAGTCATACTGGGTGTGCTCGAAGCTGGCTACTATCCTGGCTGTGTCTTTCTACTGAGCTGTTGGTATGTGAGGTTTGAAGTGCAAAAGAGATTCAGTGGGTTCTACCTACTAGCGCTCCTTGCAAGTGGTTTCTCAAACATCCTGGCTTGGGGACTGAGCGAGATGCGAGGCCTAGGAGGGCTGAACGGATGGCAATGGATCTTCGCAATCGTGAGTCAGGCCCCTGTCTATCTACCTACATCAACCACTGACATATCCTAGGAGGGTGCAATCACCGTTCTACTAGGCTTCATGGGCTACCTAACTATAATAGACTTTCCCGACAAAGCCAGCCAGCCCAGCCCGATCACGAAACGCCCTTTCTTAACCCCCGCGGAAGCCAACATAATTCTGTCCCGCATTCAACGCGACCGCGGCGATGCCGTCGCTGACAAGCTCACTTGGCCAACCATCGCCAAACATCTCCGCGACTGGAAGATCTGGGAGTTCGCATGGCTCTACTTCCTCAACAACGTCGTCGCATACAGCTGGGGATACTTCCTGCCAATCATCCTCCGCAACGACATGGGTTACTCTGTCGCCATGAGCCAGATCCTGTCTTTCCCGCCATATGTCCTGGCTGCCGCTTGGATGTTCGGTACGGCATGGGTCGCCGACAAATATAGGATGCGCGGTGCAATCATCGTATTCAACTGCGCATGGGCAGTCTTGGGAGTATGCATGATGGCTTTCCTCAGCAACGCTCGCGCACGGTATGCCGGAGTCTTTCTAGGCGTCAGTGGTGCGAACGCGAATGTGCCGAGCATATTGAGCTATATGCACAACAACATCGTGGGTCAGATGAAGAGGAGTGTTGCGAGTGCGTTGTTGATCGGAGGTGGAGCTTGCGGAGGTATCGCAGCGTCGAACATCTTCCGACAACAGGATGCGCCGAAGTACATGTAAGTTACATGCATCATGATGTATGGGAATAGGAAGCTGATTTGTACAGACCCGCCATGGCTGTTGTTATCGCTACCCAAGTCTTGAGCATATTACATGTGCTGAAAAACTTCTGGGTCTACTCACGAGCCAACCGCCAGGCTGATCGCGGAGAGAGGATTCTGGAGGGCCAAGAAGGCTTCCGACAAACGCTGTAAATTTTGGGCTGGACTACCCGCCACTATGCCAGCGTACGATGAATATTACGAATATATGCCGCTACGCTATGCTATGCCATGCTATCAAACTCATCAAATAGTACGCGACGTGACAGCTTTCCTCCGCAACGGAGATCCCAGATCCCGTATGCCAAACCGAGACTAACCCATCAATCTCCGCCGCCTCCCACTGTCAACGCTAACAGTGTTGTCTGGCCCGATGCTGATACTCAAGCTGCTGGTATCGTCTTCGCTTGGAGCCCTCCTCCTGTCTCTGTCTCTGTCCCGCCCGCTGACAGCCTGGCTCTTACTCCTCTCGGGTTGTATGACCAGCCACGTTGAGCCGCCCCCTTCATGCTCTTGTTCCATGAGCTGCAGTTGTGGTCCTCCGCCTCTCTCATCTCCTCTTCGCATGTCCCTGTCTCCTCTTCTCACATCAGTTTCGCTTAGTCCTCGCTCGTTTCGGCCGCGCTCTCGACTGGGCTTTGCGTTCTTGGCGGGTGGCGGGGGAGGGAAGAGAGAGGGGAACTTGGCGGTTTTCAGAGGGAGTGTTGTAAGCGACGAAGGTAGCGGGAGAGATTCGATCAGCGTCAGCTTCTCGAGTGGTATGGAAGTGAGAAGAGAAGCGGGTAGGTCGACGGGCGAGCATGCGACTATTGTGTGCCGCAGGTGTGTGTTCGATGCGAAGAACGACAAGTTTTCTGTGTCATGTTAGCGACTTCGCGACCTTCCACCTCGAGCATGCGTAGATACATACCTCGCACTTTTCTTCCTGCTCCGCCTTCCTTGCCAACTCCAGTGTCGATCCAGTCGAAGCTCGTTATCCTGCCGCAGAAGCCAGTCGAGAAGGCTCGTAGCTGACCCAAGTTCCGAACCTTCTCAAGTCGTACAAGGTAGTTGGCCATACCCTCCAAGTTGGCATATATGCGGACGATGATGTCGAGTGAGTCGGCATCTTCGTACAGCTCCCGCAAGTATTCCCTGATCCGTATGTTCAGCTCGTCTGCTAATGCTTCGCCGCCTTGAGCCTTTCGTGTTATGTATTTGTCTTGGAACTGGGACGGTCAGCTGAGATGCACGACTAGAAGTGTACTACAATACATACCAGGAAGCCTTCGGCATCGGCATCTATGAGCACCATAACGAACGGCCGTTTGGACTGCGACTGCAATAGAGCCTCTTCTTTTGCCTTAGACTCTGACAGCTGCCCTTGCATCGTCCGCGTGACATCTGCGATTTCCGCTTGCAACGTCCGCCTGACATTTTGTTCGGAGCCGAGGTCGAGTTCACACTGTGCGAGGCGTGCTTCTGTCTTTTCGAGCTTGTCTAGGAGTTCCTACTCCATCGTCAAAACCATGATGGTACCCAGGAAGCCATCAGCAGCATACCTCAATAAGCTCGCACCTCTTCTCCTCCAGAATCCTAAACTGCGACAACCGATCGCGAAACGTCATCGGAGGTGGGGCAGGCGGGCCCGCAACAACTAATTCCGCCATCTTCAGAACTGGCAAACGTCACGCAATCACCAAAAGGCAGGAAAAGTACTAAACGACAGAAAAATCTGGGGATCCTAACATTTAAGAAGACGCGTTGTTTTGGGCTCCCGCGCAGCGCTAGCTAGTTGTTTTGCATCTGCATGGCCCAAAGTGCGGTGACGCCGCCGGTGCGAAAGATGGCAGGTTCTGATTGGCGGGGCATGTGGGGGAGTTGGGCTCATACGCTGCCTTGGTGTTGGAAGTCACCGGAAGCATACAGAAGCTCGTGAGCTGGCGGGCTGTGTTCTGGTCATGGATGCATTCTTTGCGGCATGCAATATGCGGCGCGAGCCGCAATGGGTCGCGTGAGGCGGAGATGGAGGGGTGATGGGTGCTCTGGAGGGGAGGAGGGGCATATTCTTCGCATTTTAGCCCCTCGTTTATCGAAACACATGTCACATTGCTTCTCTGTCTAATGATACAAAGGTGTTGCGGTTTCTACATACATGCATCTATAGATGACAGCTTTCTTCCACACATCCATAACATCCAACGCTTGCAGAAAACCCCAAAGGTCTTATGACTCACCCAACGAGGAAGCTCATCGGTTACATGACCCGGATGATGTCGGTATCTGGTATCGCAGTTGCCATCACGGCACGACGATCAATCTTTCCTCCAGACGTGCGTGGTAGCTGCTGCCATATCACGGCGCGGGTCGGACGCATGTAAGCGGGAAGATTGAGTCCGCGAAGCAACTTCAGCAGATACCGGCGCGATGCAGCATTGAATGTCCCGGCCATGACAACAACAGCCAGAATCTGCGGTTCTTCCTGCTCTTCGTTACCGTGGAGAACCACGGCCGCTTCCACCACTCTCCCTTTGGCCTGGTCAACAATTGTCCGCGAGACATCTCCAAGCTCGATGTGAAAGCCGCCTACTTGCGCGGTTGACTCGTCCAAGCGTCGCGACGTGACGAAAAGTACCCCAGTATCGTTGATGAAACCCCAGTCTCCTGTCCGAAAACACTTCACACCAGTTCCAGAATGTGTCTGGAAACGATGGTCGTCGGCCTTAGAGCCAAAGTAGCATGGCCCAACACCCGGACCAGCGACCCAGATATCACCAGTCCAAGCTACAGGAAGTGGTCTGCCCAGATGGTCGCCTACCCAGATGTGGTTGTTCGGCAACGCGGTTCCCACAGGGATGAGCTGGCCTTCTTTGTTACCCGCGTACGCCTTGTAGTCGACAAAGCTCATGGAGGAAGCGATTGTCGTCTCAGTCGCTCCGTAAAAGCTTGCAAGCTCCAGGTTGTTGAGTTGAAGCTCAGTGAAGTTGCGAACAACGCTCGATGAAATGTTTTCTCCGCCACTCAACGCGAATTTCCAAGATTTGCAATCCTTGAGCATGTGACGAGGATGTTGGAACCAAAGTGAGTAGTCGGATGGTGTAGCAAGAGTAGTGGTGATCTTCTGGTGCACCATGACTTTGGTCACATTGGCGGGAGATGAGTCTGCGGCTAGGAAGAGTGTGCCTCCAGACGTCAAGGCGAACAGAATCTGGAAGAGCGACATCTCCGACGTCCAGTTGCTGTGCTGCAATACGATCGGCTTCTCTTCTTCGAAGTAGTAGGCAGTGGAAGCCACAAGCACCTTCAAATTCTCGTGTGTCAAAACGACGCCTTTTGGCAGACCATCGGACGACGGAAGATGCAGTCCCACAGCAAGATCGTCTGGCAGCGGCTCCTCGATGTTGTCGAAACCTTCCGTGAAGACCATGTCGCCGCAGAAGAACACGGTACCAAGTTGGAGTTTCAGTGCGTAGTCAACTAGATCTGGCGTGCTGACGATGCAGAACATTGTGTCGGAGTTCTTAGCGATAGGAAGGTTGTCATCAACGGACAGGCGGTAATCTATCGGAACGTAGACACCGCCAGCGCACCATATCGCGATGATACTGCAAAGAAGATCAATGGTTGGTGGACCAAGCACGCACACAGGAGTACCACGAGCGACTTCGTGCTTCTTCAAATCGGAAGACATGGCGACCGCGCGACGTATGAGGTTGACGTAGGTAATCTTTTGGTTTTGTTCGTCCTTTACAGCGACACGATCGGGAGTCGTTGTTGCGATCTGTTGAAGCTTTTCGAGGATGCTGCTGAAGGAGACTTGGTGCTCAGGCCCGGCGCCATACGCCATACTTTGCTCACGCTCTTCTTGGGGTATAAGGTCCATGTCGATGATGCTAGTAGTCTGGCTTTGAGCGACCATTTGCGTCATTGCTTGGATGTACATCTCCGCCACCACTTCAGCATGTTCTTTGTCATACGTCTTCTCGTCCAGGCCAACGAATACAACTAGGTTGCGGTCGAGGTCTTCGCGTACAATTAAGACGAGGTCTTGAACATGCTCGAAGTACATATCGGTAGTCGGAGAGGTAGGATATCCACGAGCAATCCAGTCGAAGGTGACTTGATGGAGAAGTGTCTGCTTCGAGATATTCAACTCGGATAACAAGTTCTTGACTGGTACATGAAGATACCGTCTAGGCACGCCCATGGTCGCTTTAGTCTGCTCTAAGAGTTGGTTGGAGGTGTGTTGCGAGTCGCCCTTGAAACGCACTGGCATAGTATCGCCCTTGCCTTTCAAAGCTCGACCCAGACCAACCACGAAGTCGTCGGTACCAGTGAGCTGTGTGAGTAGGATCTGCAGCGCAGCTAAACCGAAGTTTACCCCGGAATGTTCGTAGTCGTCGCACATGAATCGAATGCCGAAGGAGAGGTTTGCTGAGATGGTTGTCTCGAAGCGATGGAAAGCCGAAACCGCATCGGGGTTGCGAAATCCTCGAGTCGTGAACGGTAACATTGGTAGAGACGTGGGTCGACCTTCCATTTGGGCTGTCCATTGCCACAGACCAGAGGCCGGTAGAGGGGTCATGTGGGAGAGCGGGCTGCTTTCTAGAGTATGGGTCGCCTCGAAAGAGTCGCTAGGGGTCGCTGGAGGCGGTGCAGGCAATGAATAACCGGGTGTGGATTGCGCTCGGCGAGATCGAGTAGGTGCAGCTTGTTCCATCGGATTTTGGGCAGGCGATGGAGATGAGAAAGGATCTTCGTCGAAGTCTCTATCCTGCATAGTCGTGTTAGCCAAGATCTAATACTCGGGCTAGACTGCCAGGGATACTTCGTCGAGTGAATTTGAAGTGCACGGTCGGCTTTTCTACCTCGATCATGGTGTTTAGGCAGCAAACGATCCTTCTTGTTTTCCTTAGCAACCCTAGTAATTGCGATAGGTATAGTGAAGCCAACAGCACTGACCTGCTCGTCACTTTGACATGACGTATGACTCCCTGCGCTTATGAGTCCGCACCGACTATGAGAATGCGCTGAACTGACAACCACTGGTCTCAATTTCTTACTCGGCCAAAATCATGGGTAGCCTCGCAATCTTCCTCAATCCCAGAGACAAGAATGATCTCGCGCCCACCGAAGCACCCGCCACTGGCCTTGGAGATCTTGGCAAACTTCCAAGAGAGCTAAGAGATATTGTCTATGAAGCAGTGCTTGGGGGTGCAGTCGAAAAATACGTCGTTATGTTTGTGAAGGTTCCTGGGGGAAACACCGACATCAAAGCCTACCCCCTGAGACCTTACTACGGCGCAGCATGCATTTCCCAGGTATCATCCGCAATCAGGAAAGATATCACACCAGTCGTCCTCGTTAAATCCCATGTTCAAGTCCGAGGCTATCGCAACATACATCGACTTACTACGCTTCTCACAACCAACAACGCTTTTGGCAGCCTAAGATCGTTGATATCAGGAGGCATGCACAACATCAGAACTTTGCTCAGTCACATAGACAAGTTCCCAGCGCTCCAGAGCCTCCGTATCGGAATGTGTACAAGTGTGTTGGCGCGAGTCGAATACAGAGTCAATGAGCCAACAGCAGACTCCGTGGCGAAAATAGTGCAGAAGTACAGGTTGGAGAAACTACTCGTGTGCACTACTCTGCGATATCTCACGTTGAATGAGTTCAGTTCCGACGTCTGCATATGTAAAGATCAGTCCAATGAGAGAGCGCTACGCGGTTTGGGACTATGGTTGACGAAGGAGTGCGAGGAAAGAAAGATCAGCGTGCGTGTCGGACTTGTGCAAATATGTGAAGGGGAGCGTAACGGACGTTCGCGGGGGCATGCGACGACCAGTAAGAGGCTCTATTAATGATGGTGGAAACCGAGGGGGCGGCTGGCTGATGGACGAGCCTTTGCTGGCGTTATCTGTTAGCAGGAGAATACAACAACAATCCCAAGATACCACTAAAGAAACCTCTCACTGTGACAGGAATGCTCCAAGCTGTCCGATATGACAGTAGTGTTGGCCGAGCCCTATGCAAATGCGATGACTACCAATTTGTGTGCACGGCAAGACTCCAGCGAACAGCGGAGGTTTCGGTGAAACACGCGAGGCCTTGTTACACTCCTGCGCGAAGAACCCTCGTGGTCCTTCAGGTATGGGTCGTAACTCGAATATTAGGGCCTTCGCAAAGATATGCATGGTCGCACATAAAGAGAGAGGATACGCATGAGACCTCGATAGTGTAGACGCGGGAGATGGTGCTGGAAAAGAGGATGGAAAGAGCGTCCAGGGGCGGCCGCATGTTTGGAAAGTGCTATGAGCTTGCCAAGCCACTAGCGCGCGGCGCGCGTCGGCACGCTTCTCACGTGTCTCCTCTCCTCCACCCGAGATACAACGCGTTCATGACCGTCATGGTTGCACTCCTACAGGTCGCATTGCTATGAAGAGAACGTTTGAACCTCTAAAGTACACCAGGATATGGAAAATGTCTCTACGCGGACTGCCCGGCGTCAGCAACAACGGTCTGGCCAACCAAAACGCGTCGCGTTCTCAGCCGGCGAACTTAGCGCGCCAGCATCATGACACCATGACACCATGGCACGCTTGCTTGTCAAACCTAAACTTTGACCTTCTCCGTCTGTTCCTCGACGATAAACTTCCACATCACCTCTGCTGCCGTCTTTGCGCCGTCCATGGAATTCAACGTCTCCGCTAGCATCCGCGCGCTCGCTGCATAAGAAGGATCCTTGAGCACCGTCAACACCGTGCTGCGAATGTTCTTGGCCTTCCAGAACTGTTTCTGCACGCGAATACCTGCTCCAGCATTCATGGCGTTGTCCAAATTCGTCTGCTGCTCGACTTGTAGCGCGACACCGACAATAGGCTTTCCTGCAGCCAAGGCACATTGGACAGTCCCTTGACCTCCATGTGTGACAATGAGGTCGGCGAGCGCATTGGCAGCCGGTGCTGGGATGAATCGATCAGTCACCAGGAGCCGCGCATCTCCGCCAGCGATCTCAATTGCCTTGTCGATGTCGCAGATGGATTTCGAAGCCAGCACGACTGCGTTCCAATTGTCGTCAGGGTTCAATCGTAGAGCCTTGATCGCTTCGAACAAGAACTCTTCCGTTCCCGAGCTGCCCATTGTAACTAGGATCGATGGACCAGGACCCTTTGTCAGATGTGCCGATATGTCTTCGTCCAGCTTCGAGTCGTTTCGCGCGTACAAAGGACCTGTGAGGACTATGTTCTTTGGGAGGCGGTGCAGATATTCTTGATGGAATACGGGGTGGTCGTTGACCAAGTTGAGATCGGCCATGTTCATGTCGAAGAGGGAGATGGGGCCCGTGACTGGCCATCCGCAGGCTGCTGCTGCTGCTCCTAGGCGCTTCTGTCGGAAGATAGGAGCGTTCACCATCAAGCCGCTGGCCCACCATGCCATGCGCTGTCGGACTGGTCGTGGAAGCCGCGTGAACAATGGCATCATATCTGGAAGATCGCGAATCAGGCCGTGAGCAAAGGCCCCAGGATGCAACGGAACCGGGAGGAAGTTGATCGTTCGGATCCCTAGGAGTCGCGCAGCAATAGACGCTGGAGCCCACATGCCATGGAACACAATGTCCGGCTTCAACTCTTTGAACGCTGCAAGTTGGCCATCGATGAATGACTTTGCGATTTCTTCTGAACCGAAGAACTCGGGCCAGTCCCATCCAAGGTCATGTGCAACGGAGACGCCCTTCACGCGTGGTTGAGCTGGGACAATGTTGAAGCCAGCGTCCGTGATTTGATATTCGAACCGCGCGCCACAGGACAGAAAGTCGATTCGCAGATTGATATTGGACGGGCACATATCCCGTAACGCGATAGCCATTGCAATGGCACGTGTCGTGTCTCCAGCGTCTTGCCATGCTACGCTGAGGACGATGTGAACGTGTTGGGAAGCCATAGTGCCAGATGTTGCACCTCTTATCGCAAAAGAGAAGGTTGAACAGTAACGACGATCAGCCTTCCAGTACTGACTGGGTTTCAAGGTGTCCTGATGTATCGGCTCTTATACAAAACACCATAAACGTCGCCATGCAGATATGCACCATTCTCTAAATGCGGCGTCGATCATATTCGTCTCTCCACTATGATCTCCGAAACAACAGGTCCGACATGAGCCGCATTGTACAGCTGCGGCTCATTCTCACCATGCCAGAGCTTATCAGCGTCAGCTCACCATCTGGATGAAAGCTCGTAACTGCTATACGATAGCCGCCCCATCGCTGCGCATTACTTGAGACCGACCCAGCTAGGTGGCATGACCATGCTACGACGCCTGACAGCTGTGGGGAACCGTGGGAAGTGCGATCCGGTATCGACTTAACATTCGGTCCTTTGTGAGATCGGATCACTAATTGCGTTGGAGCATCTGACGTGTAGTACGGCCACGTTCGCGCCAGCTGTGAGTGGAATACATGGGCTGACGAACCGTGCGCGGCGAGATGAGACGTCTGGAAACGCCATTGGCATATAATGCTTGTCGCTAGTCTTGTTGTTGGCTCTTACAGATTGCACAGCAGACTGCCTGCCTGAGTACGACCTGGTGGTGGTTGTCAGCAAGCTTTAGGTTTACGAACAACCAATGGTATACACGCAATCTCGGAGCTGGCCCGGATGACGCACCTATCCGACCCCCAAAACCACCGAAGTGTGGTTTCACCGCGAGAAGGGCGGCTTCACGGCGATGATCACGCCCGTGTTGGCAGAGCAGATGCATGTCGGAGCCTGATAGCAATACCGACCCAACCGTCTATCATCTCAATCAAACAGAAATGATATCGCAAAAGTGGGGCTCAAGCATCCATATGGTTAATAAAGCTTCGCTAGATCTCGGCTTTGCTTGATTGCTCGTCCTGGACGTGGGATGATCAGCGACATGGCTTGGAAGCTTCGCTTACGCATTACCTGGTCGGTGAGCTACGAATCGGAAAGGCCCCGAAGTCTGCTACCTTGCGAAAATCAAGGAACGTGTTGTAAGCTTGCACATTTTCGCTCCTCACAACACGTAGGACGCTTGGAAACAGCACCAAAGACGACAGACTTCAAGCAGACAACGACAGGAAGGAAGAACTAATGGCTAATACATTATGCATTAATGGCAGAGATACGATGTGATATGGTATCCGCCTTATCATCATTACACGCTAAAGGACCTCGCATTCATCCATAAATCTAATTCCGGGAAAGAAGGACCAGCTTCGTCACCTGCGAACTTGCTTCCCCGGGCCCAGTTGATCACGGAGGTCGGGGTTAATGGTGGCTGTCAAATACGACGCAAACTGCCCGCTTTGCCTAAACATCTTCTTCAAAGCTGGCGCGGGCTCCGCCACCGCCGGCTGGTTCCCTTCTTGCCGACCCGCACCATTGGCTGGGGCTTTCAGGATACCACGGGGCTGCTGTGGCTTTTGATCCCGCTTCTCATCGAGTCGCTGTACGGACGTGTCTGGCTTTGCTTTGACGCTTCGCCATTCCATGCCTACAGCAGCTGGTATCGCAAGACAAGCTATGACAAGTGCCGCAAAGAACGTTCCATGGGTCAGTGAGTCGTTGTAGGCTGCGAGTATCAGGGCCTTGATAGCTGGAGTGACACCAGTCGTCAGGTTCGTGGCTCCTGCGTCTAGGATCTTTTGAGGGTCCAGACCTCCGATTTGCTCCAGACCAGACGAGAACTTGTGTATGTACAAATTCTGGCCGACGGCTGTGAAGACTGCGCCGCCGAGTGTTTGGAACAGCGAAAGCACTGCCGTGCCGGTTGGAACATCCTCTTTTGGTAATATGGTTTGCACGGCTATGTTCGGGTGTTGCATCGTGCAGCCAACGCCGAAGCCCACAACGATCTGCGTTCCAATCCACATGGCGTTATCGGTTGTCATCTCCCAAGTGGTGATGAGACCAGCTCCGATGGCCATCAAGCCAGAGCCAAGGATCATGAAAGGAGTGTAGTATCCGATGCGCTGTACTAGGGCTCCCGACATGATCGAGCCAAAGACAACTGAAAGAACGAGCGGAATGGTGTTGATTCCGGACTGCATCGCAGATGCACCTTTGATGGCCTGGAACCACAGAGGAACGTAGATGGAGACTGTGAGCATGGTCGCGCCTACACAGAATTGGGATGCGCTACCGAAGGTAACGCTGCGCTGGAAGATGATGCGTGCGGGTAAAGTTGCTGTGGTATGCCTGGTAACGTATTGCCACAGCACGAATGCTATGAGCAGCATTGCGAAGGCGACAAGGAGTATGACCATTCGCGGTGAGGTCCAAGGGTAGTCGGCTGCGCCCCATTCTAGCGCTAGCAAGAGACAGGTGATTGATGGAAGGAACAATGCGGTGCCCAAGGGATCAAGTTGTCGTATCGTCTCTCCCCACGTCTTGAGTTGCGGCTTCTTCTCATCCAGCTTCAGCAGCAAGCACACTACAAGGAGAGTAAAACCACCGAGTGGGAGGTTGATGTAGAAGCACCATCTGGTCAATGTCAGTATGCATTTCACATGCGATTTGTTAACGATATTACTGACCTCCATGTTGCGCTGCTGCTAGTGAACGCACCGCCTAGCAAGGGACCGGCCACACTTGCGACGCCAAAGCATGCGCCGAAGAGACCCTGCAGCATGGGTCGCTTGGCCAGCGGTACAGTGTTGAACATGATCAGGATCGCGCCGGTGAAGATACCGCTACTCCCCAGGCCCGCGACAGCACGCCCAACGATGAGCATATTGCTATTCCGCGCAGCGCCGCAGATGATGCTTCCGAGTTCGAATAAGAAGATGCCGGATAGGAAGACTGGTTTGGTGGGAAAGAAAGTGTATATCCGGCCATACAGCAAGATGAATCCGGCTGCCGTAAGCATGTACGCGCTACCATACCATCCGATATCGCCAATGCTGCTGAACTCGTTCGTGATGGCGGGGATTGCTGGACCAATGATGGTTCGGTCAAGAGCGACAAGGAAGATCGAGATGTACAACGAGAGCATTATGATCGCTGTCTTCGCAGTGGATGGGTATGGAGATGGTGCCTTCGGCGCTCCTCTTTGTCGTTCGATGTCATAAACGGTCGGTGGCTCATCAAAAGGTTCGTCGCTCATCGAATGCGCATCCCGGAGATTACTCCTGCGGTAGTTTCGGTCTGGGTATTTGCCCATTGCAGGGCTGAGAGGTCCGTCCATGATGCTCTCGTCGTCGAACTTGAAGCTCGTGGGACTGGAGTAATTTGTATCATCGTATGGGTCCATTATGACTGGTACGTGATCGCCATCCTCGGATGTTGACACCCGTCTTATTGTGTTCCGGCGGAAAGCTGGGTTGGCTGCATTAGCCTCGTTGGCTTCATTCAGCCGCAATATCCCTTCTAATGCCATTAGAGTGCTTGCCCGCAGGTAAGGTCGGATTTCTTGTAGATCTTCTCGTAGGTTGTTGGTTGTGTAGGAGGTAGCGCAATCCCGCCTTTGCGAGTATGGTTGTGACTGGGCGAGATCTTGGGCGAGGTCTTGTCCTTGTGCGTTGTAAGAGATATATGAGGCTGTGCCTAACCGTGCTTGGTCGGTTGCTCGATCGAACGCAGTCTCGCAGTTGTCAGCCAGATCTTGGAGGATATCAGAGATCAAGCTGCGCTCTTCCGAGTTGGTGCGAGCGTGCCATCTGAGCTCGTGTGTAGATTGTGTAGCTTGTGTAGATGGGCGTGATGATATAGATCCAATGATGGAGAGCGCGGCGGGGCGTGCCCCTCGGTACTTCGATATGGACGGAGGAGGCGCCGCCATGATTTTCCCAGTCTCGAGAGTAAGCCTTAGGTATCAATCCGGATATATTGGATGCGTGCGCTGAAGCCCGATTTGTCGCTTGCAGCCGAACGTACGAGAGGTCCACAGAAACGAGACGGTAACAATATGCAGAGATATACGGACATGAGCTATAGGGGTGAAGAGTAATATAGTCATAGACAGACGTCGATTCTTTGCATGAACGTCGCATGAACAGTCCAAACAAGAAGCACATCTCAGTAACACATCTAACAGACCAAGAAATATTCCGCAGTCGCATCCGCAGCACGACCATGAGGCGCAACGGTGCAGTCAGACGGCGATTACCTCTGGCGAATGCGACATGCTTCTCGCACACCACCCACAGCCATCAAAAGCATCGGCGCGCCAGCTTCAAAACCACCGATGTTCCACAACTTGGCTTTACGCCACAGAGCTTCTCGTGCGCGTCCGATGGCGTCTATTAATATGAACCGGGTAGACCCTGAGCTGTCAGAGGTGGGTAGCTTCATTATGCTGCATGCGCGCACCGCAGCGACTCTCGTGTTGTGTACAAGGTTATGCAAAGTCAGCAATGTGAGGTCGGTGATTACGCTGGGGAGCCGACCAGCGCTGCGAGATTATTGAGTTCTGCCGAGACACATCAGGCAACATGTCAGAGAGCTGTGAGGGCGTCTTTCCAAAGTGAACATGATGCAGATGATGGAGCATGACGCGGAGTGACGTCTCAGGCACTCAGAAAAACTGGTGGAGGATGTTGGCGATGAGAAGAGGACGGAAAAGCAAGTGGGCCTTAGCTCTAGCGTGACTGAGACTGCAGCTGACGTGAAGGAAAATACGCATCATACGAATGGCATCTCTTCGCCTCGCCACTTGCTTGTCCCGTCACAACACAAACCCATCATGCATTCGTTGCAGGAGGCCTTCGACTGCAAGTACAAAGATGTCGCAATCCGCATCTGCATCATTCTATAGTCATGAGAGTTCGATAGCTTCCCAAGGTTAGTAGCCGGCCCGACATCGCAGCTCAACACATCGTCATGACCGCTCATCACATTCCGACCCCGCGCGACCCTTACACACCCTAGACAGCCCTGCGCAACAGCAGCGCCCCTACAACAAAGATGAAGGCGTTCTGGATGCGACACCTCAATGCGGGTGATCGCCATGATCTTCTCAGGGGGCCCACTTGAGGCAAGCAAGCCCTTCCCGCGGCGGATAGCATGCATAGCCATCTTAGAATGCAGGTACGGTTTCAGAGGCTTCTAGCTTCGCTGGTCTTTTGTCAGTTTGCGGGGTGCATTGTTGTTCAACAGGGGAAGAGTGGAGGCGACCGCAAAAGCAAATGGCGCCCCTGAACCAAGATTCGCAGGACGGGTCTGCAGAAGCAAAGTCGCACCTCGTACAAGGAAAACGCGGAACAGATCTGCGGCCTACATCAGCATGTAAACATGCGAAGTAGGTGATACAATGTCGATGTAGGCTCCAGGCCTGTTCAGGGTTTTCTCTTACGTTGACGTGGTCGGGACGCCAAGCTATGTCGCAACACGACCGCAAGCCTTCATGTCGCGGCATGATGCTGGCGGTCGAAAGAGGGGTGGAGTTCAACCGTTGCTCGTTGAGGCGCAACAGGTACGTCACAATCAGCGGGCCGCGGGTCATGACTTAGAACCTGTGGTGGAGACGGCGGATCAGATACCAGAGCCTAGAGATCGACCCAGCATGCGTCAGGAACGAAAACATTGCGAACTACGTCGACATTGCTTCCACATTCGCCTGTGTCGATGTGTCGATGTGCCGATACTGGTACTCTTGTTCCTCCTTGAGATGGTCTTTGGCTAACATGAAGTAATGGTAATTGATCTTTGTTAAGGCGGGTACTTTGATCTGTGCAGTGTAGTTGGCGTATCCGTATGAGATCAAAAAGCTGGACCAGTATTTTTGGGTCGACGATCGGATACTTGATGTCAACGTAGCTTTGAGGGTGAGGTAGAACATTCGCCCTCGTGCAGCCTACATCAAGATGAAAACAGACAAAGCTAGCATCCTGGCGTTGACGTAGGCTCCAGGGTGTTCAGGTTTTCCTAGGATGAGGTGCCACGACAAGGTACGCGAAGTGGATCAAACATGGAAGGCAAAGCTGGTTTTGAATGAGCGTGGGGTATGCTGACTACAAGTAACAAGAGCTTCGTGATGCATACAAGATTCGCTGGATGAATCTGCTAAAGCAAATGTGGAACAGGCTGCCCATCTCAAGCGAGAAAAACCTGAACAGGTTTGCAGACTACATCAAGACAAAAATGTGCAAAGTGGTCGACCCAACGTCAAAGTAGGCTCCTGGGTGTTCAGTCTTTTACTAGGTTGGCGTATAGCTGCCATCTTCAATGCCAAAGGGGAGTGTCTATCATTTCTTTGCTGTAACGTTAATGCGCAGACATGTCTCAATCAATATCACGAGATATGGCAAGGCCCAGAACTCAATCACGCATGTGCAGAACGAGCGAGTTTGATGACAGGATATTTTATAGACTTGATCTAAAGGTAAAGACAGGAAGTGGAATCAAACGATCGCCGAATCAAATCCGCCAAGAGCTATCCCATCACCGCCCAGATGTGCCGCAGCAGAAGTCTTGCGAAGTCCGAGAACTATTGCAGGACCACGCTTCATAGAAGAGTGAGTGCTGCTGCCGACCTAATATCAAACGGAGTGTTCAAGATCCCAGAGTTGCCTCTCCCTTTGGAACTTGCCCTGACAGATCATAGTGTCATCGAAGAGTGGTATATTGCACATTCCAACGGTGTTGAATCGTTCGAACTCTTCTTTCGTCATACCCGCGGACTTTGAAACGAATCCTCGGTCCATTTGGGCAACCGCGTTGGCCGTTGTCATGCAGTTGCGAAGAGTATTAGAGGTCATGACAGGGGTGTGCCGGTTGTTGACAGGGGGCCACTCTCCCATGAGCTTCTTATGGTCCTTGAGACAATCTTCATGGCAGCTCCTGTACGCTACGTTGCATTGGAAAAATCGGACCTCCGTCAAAGTAGTGTTGCCAATGGCAGATTGGATCGATATGGGCGTAGGGTCCGAGGCGTGGTCATCAGCGCAATTACCCAAGCACGTGCTGTAGGTATACTCGTTGTATAGGTCGCCAGGGTACCGGTCTTTTTGAGCGGCGAAGGTTACGGCTTCGAGTGCGTGCAAGGCGGCTTCTTCGTCCCCGTTGGAGTTCTGACGGGCAGCCTTACTCGAGTTAGTACGGGTATGACTTGTGGCTCAGTAAGGAAGACTAACGAGACCGGCGGGAGCCGCAGTGAAGGTTGTGGGCTCGGATGCCAGAATAGGCTCCGGCTGTGAGGTGAGAGTTAGTCTAAGATCACGGAAGATGGTAGACTTCCTACCTTGGCAATGGTCGAAGTAGTAGGAGCACGAGGTATCATGGCTGTTCTAGCCATGAGGCAGCCATATGCCAACCAGAAGTAGCCTAAGGCTATCATAGTTGTTCGTTGAGAGTGACAATGATGTGATAGCTGGAAATGCCAGGCGAGGTGGGGTGAGACAGGTGGATTGAGTGGAGTGAGTGGAGTGAAGATGGTGTGCTGGACCTGTCTATAGGCGTGTCGCGCTCGTTTTATAACAATCCGCCCCGTAACGCAGTTCGGTCTTAAAGACCCTTGAATTAGTTGAGCGCCCCGGGTCGGTCCCCTCCTGGCTCTTGCGGTAATGTTTCGATCGATTTACACCCTCTATTTCCCCCCTTTTCCGTTGTCCGGGTATACGCCAGCCATTGGATGTAGCCACGTTGTTGGCTTACTGTTGACTCCCAGCTCAACGACTTCTGTCTTCTACGACCCAGGGCAAGCAACTCCGCACCCTTAGATCATGATGACTGGTGCTACAGTATTTTACGACAATGAAGTACCCCAGGGTCGCTTGTCCTTGTCATTCGAAGATCATAGACCACCATATCCGTGACACCCGAAGCAAGCAAAGCCGAGTTACAGCGTAGTAGAGTGGCGGGCCGGTCGGCTTGTGAAAGCGCAGCAATGTGGTTCGGATAAGTGTGTTCATCGGAATCTGCGCCGACGGGTAGGCACGTTACTGCAACACCACCCACTCTTGTATCGTGAAGGGCCGGAATTAAGTTCATTGTTTCCAACTACCTGGGCAGGTAGGCTTGGCGATCGATACCGAAGATTCCAGGGTTTTCTTGTGATCTATCAACACGCCGTATACTGTCGACTAAAGAGTAATGGGGTCATTTCGTATCAGCGGGAGTAAGAGCACGTCAACCTAGGGAAACCTAACCAGGTCTGCAGCCTACATCGACATAGAAACACGCAAAGGAGGTGATCCAACGTGAATGTGGGCTCCAGGCCTGTTCAGTTTTTCGTTCTTGCGTAAGGTGACAGGGCAACAGCCTAGGATGCAAGCGCTGTTTCTTGTTGGTTGTTCGTCGTTGGTAAGTCGAGTAATCGCGAATGAGGTCATCGATGGAATGCCAAGTGCCAAGAGTGGGCCGTTCCCGAATCTTCCGCGACATTTGACACTGCATCCACAACATCAATCCGGCACCTTCAAGACTTCATTACCGAAACACACTCTCCCAATAAGTGGACTTACCCGGAATTCGGCTCTTCGCTGGCGGTACTAGGAACCACATCAGTCAACGCGATGACATCCATATGGTTGCCGGTTACTACGTCAACACTTCCAAGACCGCTGCGCATGTACAACGCTGCATCATCATTCTTATCTTGTGAGTGATGAAGGTATGTTATGGCATTATGGGCCTCGAATAGGAACAGATGCTTCCGCATACCCGAGCTCCGCGGTATACTGTGAATGGATGTCTTTCCCGAGAGCTGACGCAAAACCCTGGATCAGCTCCTCGACCCTGCTTCCGAGACACATGCAGGTACTCAGGGTTTCAACAACTTAGAGAACTAACCTACCTAGGCATGCCGCGAAACGGGCACCCAACCGACATTGGGATCAGTATCTACCCTGTAATCCAACGTCTGACGAGTCGATCACATTGCCGTACAAGTTATGCCAGTCACATCAATGTCTATTGAAGACTGTTGAGCCTCATCGTGGACAGCAACGGCGTTTTATTCGCACAGAGACATATGTGGATCATACATCAATACTCTGTCTGCGGCCAGCGTGCTTGAAACTCAACGATCAGTCGGGAAGCTACATCATCATTGGATATGTCAATTCTCGTGTTACTAGATCGATGTATCCCTCTCTATGCATCTTGTTCTCGTGTTATGAGCTTGTGACTAGTCACTGGTATTCACAGCTTGCACGCATATCTCCGACACATCATCGCTGACCGTCATCGATTCGAATCGCTGTTCATAATACGCATGGGCAGTATCGAGCCCACCTCACTCGCCTGCACAAGAAGCATCCACGATGCGAGTTCTCCGCGAGATATGTGGCGCTTTCTTATTCTTCAAGACTGCTGTTGGGTCTCCAACCCTAGGCTCCATGGCGTCGCTGAATAGTAGCTTGACGAATGTCACCTCAGAACCGCCAGAAGATCGCCGTGGGCTTGACTGTTATAACAACCCTTATTGCGATTACAAGAACGAGTCCCTTCCAACCTGGCATACGGATTGCGATTTTCCAAGAATCAACATACGCGTGTGGAGGGAGAATCGTGTCGAAGATTCATTGTGGCTGAACCATAAGTTCATGGACTACTTATCGTTGAAAAAGAACGAGCAGGGTATAGCCACAGATGAGGAGACATTTCCCGCATACATGCTCAAGCGTTATGCCCCGAATGCGGCCCCTAGCAGCATGCTCTGCGATGGATTGGGAATGTGCAGGGTGAGTCTCTTTAAGCTTGTTTGCAATGAGTTTCGCTAACCAAATCAATAGGCTCCGAGCTGCAAAGACATCGGACAAAAGCACGATAAAGTCACGAAGCGCCGAGCTATGATGTTCTTCGAATTCGTATCCGGTCTCGACCATTCCTTCCACATCATGAGCGAAGCGACGCAGGACAACTGGCGCCACATCCTTGAGGATATCGAAAATCTTGTCAAGATGTTCACGTACGCCGATGAGCAGCAGGATGCAGCGGCCAAGAAGGAAGCCAAGAAGCAGAGGCGCATAGCACAGATGGAACTGGCCTTTGGTATCATCACAGCAGTTTTCGGGTTACTTGGTGCAGGCATGAACGTTCTGAATTATGAGACCACCAACACTGCGAACGTCCTGAATCGCTTCCTTTGGGGGCAGAGGTCAGCGTCATTTTGGCAGCGCTCGATCAATACATTCACTACATTGGCACGCAACAACGGCCGACTGAGTACCTGGAGAGCGCCTCAGAAACTCTTTAACGGCGAACTCATCGGACCCTTGCAGAGTATGTAACAGCATCGCCATGATCCTTATATATGCTAAAACCTCACAGAGCAATGGACTATCGCCAGCGCGGCCTATCTAGGCTTGCAAGGTCTAACGAAGGAGGTCGTCAAAGAGATCAATCACAAGAAGGACATGTGAGATGAACACCACAGCTTGTGGAGATCACGATACTAACGTTGAACAGTAAAGGTTTTGAGAAGACTCTCAGCGCGGTAGAAGGCGAGCTGGCGCTACTCGACACTTCCGCCACCGAAGAGGCGCAGAATGCGATGCAAATCATCACCACAGGCGGTACCACTCGAGACGGACACAATATAGTGCACCTGTACAGGTCCTTGTTCTTCTATGGTTCAAATGTTGGATTTCGAGCATGGGCATCTTTCATGATCGAGATGAGATCCTACGCAACGATCGTCAACGCTTTATGGTATGTTAGGCGGTAATCTTCAGGAGCAAAGTCTGACAGTGTGCAGGAAGACAGAAGGCGTATACATCGTCGAGTCTTTGGTCAAAAGCGGGGACTGCGACAGCGACGACCGCGGGCCAGCAGACCTCAAAGTCTGCCTGACCGAACGGCCCGAACGGTCATACTGGGTTTATGCCATCTCAAACTACGACGACAAGAAGCTACGGGCCCCTCCAGGGTTGGAATACCTCAACACGACGCACCCATTCCACGGGATCTGGCTCCAAGACGTCGTCCGATCTTCCCTGTGGTGGGTTGAAGTACACAGACCTAGCTCGTTGCAACCGGAGTGGGTGCATGACGCATCGTCATCATCTGATTCTGACACCGACTCTGACTCTGACTCTGACTTTGACGAGTACGCTATTCCAGCCATCAACATCACTTCGTTTGCCGGCAATACCACGTACCTTGACGACTACGGGAATGTACCAGGCACATTTCGCATACCCATCTGCCACAGCTGGAACGGTGAGGCCATCTCGAGTATCAAGAGTAAGCACAAGGTCAACGGACCCTGTCTCTGCGATGCCATGAACCCACAGGTGGGGAGCTTCTGGGAACAAGCAAACAATTGGACTACGGCAGCCACGAAGTTCTTTGTAAAAGAAGGTGGCTTCTTCAACTTCAACAACTATGGGAAGATCTGTGGAGGCAAGTGTGACCATGTGGGTAGCTGGGCGTCTCTACTAGGCCTTGGCAAAGACGACAAGCCAGCAAAGCACATGAAGAAGGCTTGGGGCCGCCATTGTCATGCCAAGGGGTGGAAGCACTGGCCACTGGGACCGGCACAGTTGGTAGACGAAGAGTCTACGACCTCATCGAGCGCACCGGCGGCTTCAGGTACGCCTGACGACCCAGACGTAGCCCCAGAGCCGCCGTTTCAACCGACCCCGACCCGTGATCCCATCGTCCAAGCTACAACCGAGTTGCTTACTCACGAGACACGCTACCCGAAGAACACCCCCAAGAACATAACGCGGCAAGGTGACTGCAACGGGCCATATTGTATCGTCGACGCCGTCTACCAGATCACAGAGCAACACTACGAGTACACGGTCGACGCTTCAGTGCGGCCTAACGACCAAGGTTGCTTCCTTGGCGACATATGGTGTTTTGAGCAGTCCGCCCACGACCTCTGCGAACAGTTCGACGACGAAGATGAGATGGCAGCCGAAGCCGAAGCCGAAGCAAATGGAGAAGAGGAAGAGGAGGTCGGCTCAGACGAGGACGAGTATGCGGACTTTATCCAAGACGACGAGACCCCAGATGGTGACGGCACTGCTGGTGGCAACAGCACTTCAGACGGTACCAACAATGTAGACCCCACCGGCACTCCGAACGGCGACAAAAATACAAACGACCCGAAGAAGGACCCTTCATCCGAGAAGACCGAAGGCGAGAAGGCCCTTGAAGCAGAGACCGACTTGGCAAACAGACGAGCGGCGTGTTTCTGCCCTGGAGTCAACGGTACAGAGGGTCAACCCGGTATCAACTGCTCTGCCGGCAAGATCACCACGAAGACTACCACTATCAAAGGCCGGATGAAGCAAACAGTCACCCCGTTGAAGCCTTTCTCGAGCAAGCCGACCGCTTCCGGAGGTGCAGGTGGAGGCGCCGGTGGAGCTGCTGGTAAAGCTGCAAGCGGAGCTGCAAGCGGAAGTGGAAGTCCAGTCATTCACTGGGCTACCGTCACGGTGGAGGAGAAGCGAGATGTACTGGCTGAAGTGTTGAGTCTGGCTCCGCCTACGGAAGTGCCGAGTCTTGCTACGCCCATGGAGGTGCCGAGTCTGACTACGGCTATGGCGGCGCCTGTGTTTCTGACTGGTAGCTTCTCTTCGTTCGCTGCGTTCCCGACACTGGACATGGCCTGAGGGACCCTATTCAAGGGGAAAGCTGAACACCCTGGAGCCTACATTGACGCTATGCCTCTATATCTGCTCATTGTTGGTCTAATGTATGCTTCAGGCCTGTTCAATTTTTCTTTGTATGAAGTGGAGGTTGGCGTTCGGGTTGCCTGGTCTCGGTGGGTTTGGTTGGGGCGTATTTCTTTCATTTGTACTCTATAGCTCTCTGTTAATGGGGAGAGCTTAGGTACACTGCTTTTCGCACGGGTAGGAGCTCTGGACGGGGAAGGAGTTTGGGGTTGCCGACTTACTCTTGATACCCCAATGAATCTAGTTCATATCATATGCTCATGAGCTTCATGCTTCTTGTGGCCGTCGTGACATCCTAAACACGTCGATTGGAAGGCAAAGTGGAGATGAAGTGGTGGTGTATAACAAACTGATCATTATGCCATGCGATGCCATGCAATAAAATAAAATATGAAACGCCCCAGCACTTGGCGACGTTTGATCCAAACAAGCGGGAAAAGAAGAAAAAGACAAGACCTTTGACCAGCAAAAGGGCAGAGCGCGAAAAGTAGCAAAATGGAAGAGCGTAAAGGGTATCGTCGCTGTCGTGTATGCGCGAGGTAAGGAAATGAAGAAGAAAACATTACCGAAAAAGATGCGAATACACCAGAACGCCAGAAGATGCCGAGGGTAACGAACCAACGCCTTGCCGTCCGAGCTGGCAAGAAGGAATAGTACCACGATCAATCGTCGGTAGCATTCATCTTCCCCATCTCCAACCCCACCTCATCCGTCTTCATCCTCTCCCCATCGGGCCCCCTCCTCCCACCCCCCACAAACCCCCAAAGCCCGATCGCCGCAACCCCCCAAGCAACAACCACAAAAGGCACCATAACCGCTCTTCCAGCAATCTCAATCCCACATTGCATGCCATAGTCTTCCCGTACCATACCCGCACCTTCAACACCCACGAGCTCACAAGCCCAGGTTTCGAGGTCAAAAGTGCCGAAGTTGTAGCGGAAGAAGGCCGGGGATTGTTGGGTGGGGGTAGAGGCGGAAGTGGTGTCGTTCATGCGAGAGGCGCGGAAGTTGACGAAGCCTTCGCGGAAGTGGGAGGTGTTTTTGTGGGTTACGTAGATGGAGACGAGGGCGAAGAGGACGAGGATGGCGTTGGTGATGTGGAGGAACATTATGTTGCGACGGAAGGCATATGATTGCGTCTGTACGGATGTTAGTCGGAAGCGGTCTTTCGTCTTTTGTAGGTGTAGACGTACCCTGTTGCCCTTTTTCCAGTCTGTTGCGACGAATCCTAGGTGTGCGGCGGCTAGACATATGCTGACCGTACCGGCGATAATGGCGAGCTTTGCTGGTACTGCGTATAGCATCCGTGGTAAAGCGGCCATGATGATGGACTCGCCGGGGTCGCCATTCCTTCTTGTTGTTTGGTATTCAAATCCGGTCATACGATTGTCCTCGATGAAGCTATAGGTTAATGCCTTGAGGGCAATGACCGGGACTGCGATGATAAGTAGTAAAGAGAGCGAGATGCTGTATAGCAGCCTTGCGATGCGGTGGTGCGGACATGAGCTGGTATTGAGCGGCTGGTTGAAAACTGGTGGATCATCCTCCTTGATCTGCTTGGTGTGGAAGAGCGATGTGACCTTGTCGGCTGCCGGCGGGAGGGTGAATTTGACTTTCGTCATCTTGGCCGTGATCCCGTTTCGACCCTTCACAGAAGGACGAAGTGGAGAAAGGTAAGTATGCTACGAGCGAGAGTATTAGGCGTTGATTGACTGATGTCAAGGAGACAGAAGATTAACATAACATCTGCTCACCGCCGAGACATTGGTCCCAAGAGACGCATGCTTGGATAGTCGCCCGTACCGCATCTACTCCTACCTTATGATGTCTGCTGAGAGACTATCGGCCTGTCAATGCTATCCTACCGGCATAGGGCTGCTTCGTGGCATCCGTCAAGGATTCGCTTGAACGGTCCAGTACATTTCCGGCCTGTTGTAGATGAATCGCAATGCAACTGACAGGTGTCAAACGGTCGGTTCATCGTGTATTGGTCGTCATGATGTGTCGCGACGGGAAGTGTGTGAGATGCGCAACGCGCACGCTCCACCTACTGCACCGATGATGGTTCTCGCACGTCGCAATAAAACCGACTATTATGTGTTAGAGATATCGCTTGGGTGTTCGCGTAGTTTTCATGGCGATTGAAGCGGGTGTTGTCAATATATCAAAGCCGATAGAGGTTGATCTGTCCATGGGTCGCATGGAACATGCATGGAATACCCAGCACGCTGTGACGATCCTCCGCATAACGATTTGCATCGCGAAGACGCGTCCTGTGTCTATTATTGTCCACGGGTTCAGTAATCGTCAGACAGATGAGACGGTACAAACTGTAGGCTATAGTGAGAGGGTCTATGGAGAGTTTCAGTCGAGGGCGACGCTGTGGCGAGCAAACTCTTGGTGTTGCTAGAGATCGGTATATTGTGCATTGTGCATTGTGCATTGTGCAGTTTGCGCTGCGGGTACAGCATGTGAAAGCAGAGTGGGGAGTCAGCCGTAGATGTGGGAGGTGAAGAGAAGGGTGAGGTGGTGAAGGATGGCGAGCGGCGGTGATGTCAGACCCTGGGCGCTAAATGTCGAGGAGTCGCGATCAGCCGTCGACGCGTCGACGAGACATTTCAACCAACAACACCAATTCCCCTCTGCAACCCACCATGGCTTTTACAGCGCTCAACAACAAGCCATCGGCACCCATTGTACCCGTGCAAGCGCCTGCACCATCTGCGCCTGCCCCTGCGCCGGCAGCAGTACCGACGCCCGTACCCCATCCACAGGAAATTGATGTCGCTTTCGCTAGCAATCACGAGCTGCGCAAGCGCGTACACGCCGCGATAGGTATGCGATATCTGTCCAGTACTCGAATTCTGCTAATATGCCCCAAGACCAAAACCCAACACAAAGTACACTTTTCCGCGACATTTCGACATACATCCTCAATCAAGCCTCGCAACCCGCCGCTGAGCCAGCGACTAAGAAGCGCAAGATCGAAGAGAGTGTTGCCCCGCAGAACGGCGCATCAAAAACAGGAGGCAGCCTCACGAGCACTTCGACGAAAGCATTCAAGGCCTACCCAGCCGTCAGCGTCGCGATACCACAACGGAAGAAGTTCACCCTCGAGCTACTCGACAAGAAGGATGGCGGCATAAGAGCCATTGGCGCAAACGGCAACGTCGAATTTGCCATCGCGTGGAAGGACGTGGACCAGGTCTTCTGCCTGCCCATACCCGAGAAGGCGAAGAAACAGCATCATTTCGTCATTATACCAGTGCACGGCGATGGAGTGGCGCCCATGCCAGAAGAATTGAAGGGCTCACCGCCAGAGCCAATCGTATGGACCTTCGAGGAGGCGACAGGGAAGAACATCGTTGAAGGCGAAGACCCAGGGCCAACACCCATGGCTGAGGCGATACACCATTGCTTAATTCAAGCAGGCACCGGAAAGGAGGTCATCTTCCCCGATGCCGATGAGTTCGCGAGCGCAGTGCCTGAAAGTCACAGGAAGGGCGAGAAGGCATATCACGTCAAGGCGCACAGGGGAAGCAAAGAGGGTACGTTATACTCAAACTCCACAGCACAGAGCTCCTGCTAACACACTCCAGGCTACCTATTCTTTACCTCCGTAGGCATCCTCTACGGCTTCAAGAAGCCCCTCGCCTTCTTTGACTTCGCCTCCATAGAAAGCATATCTTACACCAATGTACTGCGCAACACCTTCAACGTTGTCTTCACCACGCCCAACTCCGGGGATATCGAATTCAGCATGCTCGACCAGGCAGACTTCGCCGGCATAAACGAATACGTCCAGAAACACGGTTTGCAAGATGCTAGTCTGGCTGCGGACCGACGCGCAAAGAAGCTCAATGTAAATAAGGTGGGTGGCAAGAAGGAGAACGGCGCAGCGGTCGAGGAGGCCGGTGGTGAGGAAGAAGAGAGCGAACTGCAGAAGGCGGAGAGGGAGTTGCAGGATCAGGAGGATGACGAGGAAGAGGATGATGACTTTGATCCTGGGAGTGAGGGCGAGAGCGAAGGATCGGGGTCGGACAGTGAAGATGAGGATGGTGAAGGTGGTGGATATGAAGAGGGTGATACAGCGGAAGTCGAATACGATGAAGCGGACGATGACAAGATGGAAGACTAGGACTCATCCTTCAAGAGCGCCGTATTCAGAGTTATGGAAGTCGTTGTGGTAGACTAATATTGTACTACCTCGTATACCCTAACCAGTATCACATTCCCTTCACAGTCGCGTAATCGAGATGCTGCACTCCGCCAAGAACAACACAACGACCTCTCATCGTACCCAACGCACTCCAGCTAAAATACTGTACCCTACACTCTACCTCGGTTTAACCAAACACTTCCCTCGCACCACCGTCACAATGACATTCCCTCAGCTCTCCCACCTACCCATCGCAACGCACATGAAACTCTTCCGACTATCCATAGCATTTACCCGGCCGCATGCGCAGACACAACCCGCGACACCCACAGTCTTTGATCCTCGATTGATGGGTAGCCGGTGAGCATGCTCATCCCGCCCTAGGGAGAATGTAGTGCGTGCCACGCGGAAGAGGAGAAGGGCTCACTGCCAGTGGTTGCGTAACGTGGTTTAAAGGGCGAAAACGAGCCACTTGATCATGAGCACGCGCATGGAGCGATAGCTAAGCGCGAAGACGATGATTATGTTGACATGGCGCTAAAGGCTACTGATGCAAATTGGGAACGTGTTTGAACCCGAGGTCGTGCTGACATACGTATATCGGGTTTTACGCGAGTATGCAAGAGTTTTGAATAGCAGATGAGAGAGACTGGGGTGAGTTGGAGAGCCGAGAGGTGCGTAATGAAGCTCGAGTTTGTGGAAAAGGATGCTAGAAGCACCGAGGCTGCGATATGGCAGTCGCGAGCCACCACAACACGTGGCTTCGTCTTCGAGGGCAAGAACGGCACAACCCTCACGTGTGGACTATCTCACCTCGCCTCAAACCATATCGAGCGACATATCTCTTCTCAACCCGACGCCCTTTGAGTTATCACTACACGGAACCTAAACAATCTACACTACACCTCCTCACGATAACCACCTACACAACGAACCACACACCTACACAACGAACCACACACCTACACGCGCGCGCAACACCCCCAGACTCACACCAACCTACCACCCGCGCCGCCCCCAGTTTTGGTAGCAATGAGCATCCTCTTCCTAGCCTGCCTCCTAGCAATCTGTCTCCCAATCCTCTCGGTACAACTCCCCCGCCTATTCCCCCATCTCCAACCCTCCCGCTTGTACTCCCAACTCCAACACCTCCGCTCAGACTCCGCAGAAAACCGATCCCCGCTACACCAACGGCCACCATCCCTACGACGGCGCCTACGACCGCGAAGGCCAGCCCCAACGCCGCGAAGTCAAGAACAACAAGGGGGAGGGCAAGCGACGGACGGTGCGGATAGTAGAGCCAGATCAGAGGAGGGACAGGAGGACGAGGGAGGGGAGACGGGAACGGGGTCAGAGGAGATCCATCGACAGCCGGGGAAGGTGTTGAGAGTGGAGGTAGAAGGGAAAGGGAAGGGGAAGGAGAGGGCGGATGGCAGGGACAGTGGGAGGAAACCTTGGGATCCGCCGGTGAGAGGGATGGGGATGGGACGGAGGGGATTCGGGATGGGAATGAGGACGGGGATGGGGAGTGAGGGGTTCGATGTGCCGAGTACGCCGCCGAAGAAGACGGGGAGGGAGATGGAGGCGAAGGGCGTGGCGATTCGGTTGTTTCCTCCGGATGGGGATGGCGGGTATACGTACGACCAAGCGCCGAACAACGAGATACCCGAACCAAATCGCGAGGCCACTCCCCGACCGGCACATAGATCTACTCCAACTCCGCAATATCCTTCTTACGACACCGTCTCAGAACCCCCACCACAAAAGCCGAAAAGCAAGCGCAAACCCAGCGCCATGTCCGCCCTCTGGACATGCATCGCCATCCTAGCCATCCTGCTCTTCATCCTACTCTTCGCAATCCTAATCGCACACTGTCTAGCCTGGTTCCTCGTATACAAGACCGAAGCCAGATTAGGAGAAGCACGGCGCGGCATCATGCAAGGCGGAGAGATGAGGTTATGCTTATGCGCAGCATAAGTGTAAGAAATGAGATTCGCTATTGAATTGTAAATGAGCACTCGCACCCGCTGTAAACGCTAGAATGGAAATGGAAACATAGTACTATCTCAGCACACACTGCTGGGAACGTAAGAACCGAGGGCTAACAACATTCGTGGCGTTCGCCGTTGGCAGCTGGTGCATGACCGGTTCTTTCCAACAGCTCTTGTTCCTTCTGTGGCGACCGCGGTGGCGTGCTCTTCTCGTCGTCCTTACTCTCTAGCATCGAGTCGATGCCAAACTGGCCATTCTCATTGAACCCAGAATTAGTCCTGCGAATCGCATCCGCCATAGCATGAGCCGCAACATTCGGCCGCTCAACCTGCCCAGCATGCTCCGGGTCCTCAGGCGGATTAAACAACGCAGCCTCATGGTCATCAAAGTCCTGCCCCGGATTGACAGTCTCATACTCCACCAACTTAACAATACGATACATGCCAAACGCCAGCAGCGTACCCATCAGCGGCCCGAACCAGTAAATGTAATGGTACCCCGGGAAATTGTGCGTAGCAACGCAGGGCCCGAAGCTGCGCGCAGGGTTCAGGCTGCCACCCGTGAAGAACACGCCAACCATTTCTGCGACGAAAAGGGCGAGGCCGATGCCGATCGGGGCGAGGAACGTGGCTTTGTGCTTTTCGGCTGCGAGCATGAAGATGGTGAAGACGAGGAGCGAGGTGAGGAACATTTCGAGGAAGACGCCGCGGGCGGCGGAGACGCCTGCTCCGAGGGTGGTGGAGACGTTGAGGGGGCCTGGGATGATGGCTTGGATTACGCCCGCGGCGGCCATGCCGGCGAGCATTTGGGAGACGAAGCAGAGGCAGGCTCGGATGGTTGGGACGGCGCCGATGAGCCAGAGACCGAGTGTTACCTGTGGGTGTTGTTAGGTATTGTTTGCATGCGTTTGTTTGGGAAGGCTGGCTTACGGCAGGGTTGAAGAGTCCTCCGCTCACTCTGAAGAATACCCAGACATTCACCATCAAACTGAAGCCGAAGATCAGACTGATGTACAGCAGCACACTTGTATCTGGCGCCTGTGTGATACTGTTGTTGTCTTGTCCAGAGGTAACTCGGTTGCTGTACGTCGCCGCAGTGTTGGCTACACTCGTTCCCCCAAACGCAAAGAACAGAAACATGAACGTGCCAGCGAACTCTGCGGCAGCAGCAACCAGCTCATTACGCCATTTGTTAGGCATAAAGCTCTTTGCCTTCTGGGGACGGTGGATATGAGTGGCATGGCTGTGAGGAGTGCCCTGAAGCCGCGATACCGACTCCTTCTTGTGCAACGGTAAGATATTCTTGAGTACTGCCATTTCGACAGCCTAGACACACAAGGTGACAGACTCAAATAGTAAGTAAGTAGTACTGGTATACCAAAACAGCGAGCTATACGCTACGCAAATCCAAAAAACAATATGCCCAAAAGGCTGACAAGACAGAGAAGACGAAGAACTGGATGCCAAAGAGGATTTCCAAGGTTGTGTAGCCCCCCCGGCGCTGAGAGTTAAACCCAAAAACCAAACTAAAGAAACCACCCAGCCTTTCCGTAACAGACATTGACGTCCTTTCTCCAAGCCCCGACGCCATAATAGTCGTGCGGCGCTCGGGCGGGGGGCGTACTGACGTAGACTCGCGGGTCCGTACTTGGGTAGGAGTACAGTGAGACTGACGGTTCACCCGTGATGGCGTTCGATGGCGTTACGGGCGTCCCAATAACGCAGCACGCACCGTCTCACATCTTTGCGATTACTGCGCGAGGGCCACGATCACGGTGTTCAGCACGTTCAAGCCACGCAGGTCGGTTAATCAGTGATCCCTGCGTTGGAACCCTTATCCCCGATCCATGGATTTTGCGGAGGGGTCGTCGGTGCATGATGCGGCGGCCCCTGCAGTGTGAATGGCTGCGTGTTCGTGATAGCTGTAGATCTGGCGTCGGGGAGGGGGCAGTTCAGATCGCCGGCTAGAAGCGAGCGCTAGACTGGATGCGGGCGTCAAGGGACTTGAGCTAGCAGGTGTGATGTCATGGAAAACGTTAATTCTCCAGATCTTCATCCCTTTGGCAGTCTGTGGGTTATGGGGGGCTGAGGCCGCCATGCGCGTGTATCACAATTTCTATGCTCAACATGCAGAGGATCTACGATTCTACGTCTATCGAGAAGAGTGCTGTTCGCCTTGCGGCCCAGCGTCCTGATTGCTACCCCATGAACACGATTGCGATCGCAATGCGGGTAGGTACCAACGCCCTCGCCTATCCTATGAACCCACAAACGGAAACGTCTTCCATCGAGGTCACGATCGCTTCGCACCGTGCGCAGATTTTCCCAGTCCAGTTCCAGTCCACTCGCTACTTACCCAGAAATATCCCCCTCGACGGAGCGGTCTCCACTACCTGTAAGCGGCCGCGGGGGGATGTTGAGACACGGAAACGGATTAGCCCCGTCCCTGCGAACTTGCAATCGTGGAACGCTTCTGGAGCACCAGCGCGCGATGACGAGGGAAGGATCTGCAAGGAATGGGGGGTGGCTCTTGCAGGAACGCGAAAGTGGGAAATAAGCTAATAGTAGGCAGCCTCCTACCTAACACTACAACGTCGTAATAAAATTATAAGAAAAAGTAAAGATGTAGAGTAAAGTGCTACAAGCAATTCTGCGTATTTAAATTTAGAATTAAGAGCGTAGTTGTAGTATTGTAAAGGTAAGAAGTGTTAATATTCTAATTCTTACTTCCGACTTTCGCGTTCCTGCAAGAGCACCTGGCTAACCGTCGATCGAGGGGATGCGCAAGGCGGAGATGGGAGTGGGAGGGTTGCAGGCGAACCTTGGGATGGGGATTCAAGGTTTGGGGTTTGTGGTCACATCCATGGATGGGAAAGGGATGCAGTAATCGCAGGTGGAATCGCAATGTGTTGATCGCGATGCGTTGATCTGTTCTGAGTTTATCGCTTGGAATGGGTTTTGCAGTCAGTTCGCGGCGGCTAACTTTACAGCTTTTCCAAGGTTGACGCCTGTTTCTCAACCAAACATGCCCGTGGTGTTCCTCGGCTTCGTCGAAAGTTTCTCCTCACTACCGACTTCAGGGTCTACTTCTCGTCCTTCACAGTCGTTTACGCCCACACGTACTACACGTGCTTCGCGATCTACTGCGACACATGGCAACATCTCCCGCTCGTTGTAGTCGAATCTTCATTGCTTCCACTGCATTCTGGTTGTTGGCGATCCTCTTGACTAGCTTTCTCTCGGCCACCTGCACTCCGACCATCTTCATCAATGCATCTCCGCCTCTGGCTGCATGTATGCCTCACCTCCTGCATGTTGCCGAAAAGACCTGAATCTTGATCTCCGACGTGCCGCCGTCGTCCCGGTCGCCCAAAGTCTTTCAATTCCTCGTCCGTGTATTCGACATCGTCGACTTCGAGGCTGTCCCAGTCACTGAGCTCGCTATCCTCAGGCTCTGCTATTGACGTTTCAGATCCCTCGCCATCATCTGCAGACATACAATGGTCCACTTGACGCATTTTTTGACAAGCGAGTTCGGGGCTGCGAGTCGGACTGGATCCTGTGCTTGTAGTTTTGCGACACAGGCCCTGCATGATTGCTACCGAGACGTTGCAATGTATCGGGGGTTAGAGGCAGCGGCTGGGAAATTGTTCTTAGCAGTGTCGCTAGAATTCAAACAGCGCATAATTATCAATGTCTTGTACGCTGTGAAGTCTGCGAGGCAGACATCATTACTCTGTGAAGCAAGGAGATCAGACGTGGCTAAGCCACATAAATGGGTTGTGTACGTGCAAGCTTCACTGTGGCTCTATCATCTTCTCGGCATAATATCACATGCTAGGTCACGAGTAAAGTCGGCACTTCCCGTGGTAGATGGTATCAACACTTCAATACGAAGACAGTGTATTATGCGTCAATATGTTGCAGGCCGAATTGTCCATCTTCCAAGACGGCGAACAATTCAAGTCCGTTCAACTGTTATTATTGGTAGCGAAGCCAGACCAGGATGATCGTTACAACTTGTGTAAGTCAACGTGTTCAAAGCTCCCCATTATCTTGTTTCATGACAGCCGACACGTGTATTGTCGTGGTATATGAAATTGAACAAGTCGTGCACATATTACCGCGGCATCGTGTCCAGTCGTGCTGACACTTTAGACTAATGGCGAATGAATACGACCTTTACATCTGCGGTTTGTGTACCGGCTACTATTTCTTCCGTATACATATGTTTCCACACGGTTACTTACGCAATTCCAATACCTTCAAAGCCTGCTCCGCGTGATCCCAGCCTAGCAGGTCTCCACGCGTTCATCAGCGATGCTGGGTACCCTACCTAGGTAGTCAACACCAAAACTGGAGAAATATCATCTGCCCTGATGAGGCGGCTTGTACATTGCGACAGCACTTAGAGCGCGTTGATGCCAACATAATGCGACGAAGATGTTTGCACCATCTCTCAGTGAGCGATATGGTTCTACCACATCATTGTGGCAGACGTTTCACCCAATCAAACTTTTGCTGATTGGATGTTGAAATGCGACGATGCTTAGGTGCAGTTGGGGGGGAAGATGATGCACGATCTCAGGCGAGTTTCATCCTACAAAGGTAGCATAATTCATCGGCGTTTCACAAGGTCTTCGATATACGCGTAAACGTTTGATCATCAGCCTTTGATCGCTCTGGAAATGCCATAGTTTTAGCACTTTCTTCTGACTGTACGTCCCAATCTGTTAAATCTTCATCATTCAAATTGCATACAACCGCGCAAGACCTGATTGCTAATAGGTCCATTACAGCGGGTTACCCCCAATACACGACAGTGTGCGCGCTTCTGCAACTACTTGTCTTGCTGGTGATCGCGTATGTTGTATCCGACAGGGTCCTCCCATGTAGTGAAGTCGGCACTGGCGGATGAGAATCGACTTGCAACCTTTGTAGCAGTCGATATGGCCGTTGAGTGCGTGACCCCCCGTATTGGTACTCGGGATAGAAGCTTATCACTTCGCATGCGTCTAGGGTTGCTCTGGTAGAATAGCTAGAAGCCTCGACGGGGGCAGTTGTAGTTTCCGTCAGAGACTGGACATTAGAGTTATGGGAAAGACTTGATAAATGGCTGCGCTGTCGTGGTATTGTACCCTGATGGAAGGCTTCGGAGGAGGCGGAACGAGATGGCAAGTGGGTCCTCGGTCCAAAGCGGAGGCCACTAGGCCAAGTGGGCATTAGTCACGAATGACGTAACGCGAAAACCAGGTCGCGACGGGAGCGCAACCCAACCTCGAATCCCTCTTTGCGTACGACGCGTTCGCCGCAGCGTCCAATGACCATCGCCTCTATGCCATAGGGCTCAAAAACTCCTCACGCCGTTCCTGATGACACAGGCGTACTCCCTGCGGAGATCCAGCGTCCAGACCCCTTCAGACGAACCCTAGGAGCGAACGTCGCGCGACCGATCCACCAACCTACCACGACCGAGGGCCAGCTAAGGTGGACCAGAACACCAGAAATAACGATCGACTTTCCGACATAATCCCGCCGTGGTACTTCTGCGTGTGTGCGTCAGCAAACGACTGAACACAGCCCACATCTGACGACGCGCGCAAGATGCGAAGTCTTCCTCTGGTTGCCTGAAGACATGCCGAGGGGCCTGCGTCGCTTCAACTTCTCTGCGCCACCGGGACAACCAGTATTCACAAATGCCACTCAGCACTAGGAGTACTGGAGAAGGGCTTGGATCTCCGTAGCGAAGTCTCCACCAATGTCTGCACGGCGAAGTTTCGCCGACACTGGAGCTTTCGGATGTGATCATGTCAAAGTGACGAAAGGCCTCCACACTGCGCCGTGCTTTCCCAGCTAGACAGCGTATACATACTCGACTTGCGAATGATTCGTTTGAATGTTTCCAAATGGAGACAACATCCGCCAGCCTTGACAGCTCCCGCTATGCAGTGGGGACTATGGAAGTGCCCAGCTTGGTTTACAGGTCTCGTCAGCTTTAAACCGGATCGCATCGAAATCTATCATGTTGACATGCCTGCCTTCCATACTGCTCGCCAATTCAACCTTTCGTCTCTAGTGTAGACCATACGGGCTGGCTACGAGCATGGTACGCGGCTTTCACGTGATCTCCCAGGCTGGTCCGGCTGCCGACGTACCCCATGAATTCCAGGTCTGCAGATGTCTGGGGTAGAAAGCACCACATCGCTTATTTGCTCATCTTGCATATCAAACGACCGTAGCGGAACACTCGGCAACGGTTTGTTACTATGTTGGGAAACTTTGCTCTTTGTTGTTCACCGCCAAGGCTCATGCCAATAGTCTTGATTCTCTAGACGACGCCGACCTTACCGTCGGAACGGACTCCGCAACGCATCAAGCTCCGTCTTACTTTCGAAGAGCTCATCGTCTGCCATCTCAAGATCGGAAAGCTCACGTATAGCGATGCAGTTCATCTTGCTGACTTCAAAGTTGCAGCCACATTTGCGACCAGTCTCAACGTACAACACCACCGATACCTCGCGTTGATATCCTTCTCAAGGTCGAGTTGTGTACATTGCATGGGGGAGAGCAACGTGTTCCTGTCGATCTTACCCCACAAAATCGGGTCTGGCGTACGTCGAGAACCACAGTTCCCAGAACGTCTTTGGACTTCTGGCCAATCATTGCGGTTGGTGTTACTTGAAAGCGCAACATTTTTGAACGTTAACGCGGGCCACACGGCTACTACCAGGCAGCGGAAAGCCTCAAGCATTACAGGCTTGGATAGCAGTCTCCACAAATGCTTGTACAGGTATTCGTCTACTGATATCATCGTTCTCGAGATGACGATGAGAACCAGACGCGAGGCCTGCTAGAATCCCAACAACGTAAGCCGATGCCGCAACACTGGAAGTCACTAGGAGTCTTTAGCAGTACCGGCTGTCATAGTCCCTGAGCCACAGGCCAGTATAAGAGGCACCCAGTTCGAACGTGTTGGAGGGCATCCACGAATTCCACCTCATCCCACAGTCGCTCAGTTTTCCAATATGAGATACGCTTTCGCTCCCATCGCGTTCGGCCTCGGAGCCAACGCCCTTGTCGTTCGTCAGGCTACACAGTGCTTCAAGCTCGAGGCGTCAGGCGGCGCATCGGGTGTACTTGGCCAACTCGACGACGGCCAGAACCGTGTCGGTAACGGTGGTCTGCCTACCGGCTGCTACTGCCTGGACGGTAACGGTGGCTTCACTGATTCCAATGGACGTGGTTGCATCCTAACTCCTCCCACCACCCAGTTCCAATGTGACGTTGGTGCCACTCCCACCAACGGCTTTGCGGTCGGTCCCAACGGTGGCGTTACATACAACGGCTCCGGCAAGTTCTACGCTTGCCCCGTCAATGACAACGGCGAATACAACGTCTACACAACACCTGCTCCCGGCCAAGAGAAGTGCGTCGAGATCTCTCTTGGCTCTGCCGGTTCTTGCGGGGCTGGCGCTACACAACCCGCTGGCTCTCAGCCTGCTGGCACACCTCCCGTAGCCACTGCGACTGGACCTGCCGGCACACCTCCTGTCGCTACTGCCACTGTACCTGCTGGTACGCCTCCTGCTGGCACATACCCTGCTGGAACACCTCCCGTCGGCACACCTCCCGTCGCTACTGCTACCGTACCTGCTGGCACACCCCCTGCTGGTACACCACCAGCCGGTACACCTCCTGCTGGAAAGCCGTCTGGTATGCCCGGGAAGCCTTCTGATATGCCTGGAAAGCCTTCTGGTATGCCTGGAAAGCCTTCCGGTATGCCCGGAATGCCTTCTGGCATGCCCGAGAACCCCGGCCAACCTGGAAAGCCTCAGCAATCAGGCAAGCCAGGCTACCCCGCCATGTCCGAAGGCATGAAGCCCTCTCAGCCCGCACCTGGTATCCCTCAAGAGTCTGAGTGCGTTCCCAGCGTCGTGACTGTCACTGTCACTGCGCCTGCTGCTCCTCCCGCTGAGACCAACCCCGCTCCCTCTGAGACCAAGCCAGCCCCTCCTGCTGAGACTCACCCGGCTCCTCCCGCTGAGACACACCCCGCTCCCCCCGCCGAGACTTATCCCGCTGCTTCCGCGACCATGCCCGCTCCCCCAGCAGGAAGCAAGCCCGCTGAAACACCAGAGAACCCCGACGACGGCGTTAACAACGGCGGTGAGGGCTCATGCCCCCAGGACCTCAACGGCAACTACGAGTACCCCCACCTCATCGTACCTGTCGACTCCGAGCAGCCCGACAAGGCCCACGACACCTCCTACAATGGCATGGTTGATAGCCACACTTGCACCATCTTCAACTTCGATATCCCTGCTTCCATGGCTGGCAAGAAGTGCTCTGCCATGTTCATGCTTCCCAAGAAGGAGGACCTCGAGACCTCCGACTACACCATGTCTGGCCACGGAGAGTGCACCGTCAGCAAGCTCAAGGGCCCTGCCGATGCGATGACTACCTACAAGAACATGCCCGCCAAGGAGAAGGACGTTGCCCACATGGAGATGACCCCTGGCAACACCTACCCCGTCGAGACTGGTGACTGCGAGGCTGGCAAGACCGTTACCTACATGATCTGTGGCAGCGGTGACTTCTCCATGGATTACTTCCAGGACTACAACCCAAGCCCCCTCGGCATGTACGTCCGCCAGTGCTAGATCAGTAGCACTGGTGGCTGAGACCTTGTTGGGATCACGGATCCTCATCAAGTGAGTCTAAAAGGTGTGTCGGATATGGACACCAACTACTTCTTCTTCATCGTCGTTGAGACGAGCCCTTCCTTTGTAATAACAACATGATACGATACGACGACATGGCACTCCTTATGAATAGTTTGTAGACTAGATTCGATTCAATGTACATTTTTGCCCCTAGAAGTTGATCTTGCGGATGATGTTGTTCGTGAACGTTGAAGCTCGACACCATCTTATAGTCGCGAATGTTCGCGGTGACACTGACGGGCGTAGGCAGCGCTGAACACTTTTCAGTAAATTGAGGAGTTGTAGCGCTGGACATGGTGGCGAGTTGAAGTAACTGGGGACGCGCGATGGAGACCTCGGGATCGCTACAATCACTGCCAAGACGCTAACGGCAAAGCAATCATCTTCCCGCACCCGCGTCGCGTTCACTACGAACCTTGGAACTGTCACGCGCCCGACTGCACCCCATCCCAACTCAACCGACGCGAGCGACTACGCGTCTACTGCGTTCTCGAGATCTCCGACGCGTTGTCCTTTGGAAGGCGGTCTGCTCGGTTTCCAATATCATGCACGCCACGCGCGTCGCACAGCACCATCATTTTCGTGCCTTTTCGCGCTCCATCCGCGGAATACGCCTTCAGCCAGATCTCGGGATGTCTGGATGACGATATGCGATCAGATAATTCACTGTGTCGTCCTACGGCCGTTATCACGTATCCTCCGTAGGGCGCGCATCCATGTGCAAGGAGATTGATCTGCATGTTTGTATGCCACAGGCCTTCAATCTGTGCGATCATCCCAACCCCAGTGCCTAAGCTCGCCATATCACTTTCGACATCTATCCTGTGTTGGAGCTCCTGCATCGCGCGTGCAGCATCTACATCCAACTCAGCCTCAGGGTACAGCCGCTCACACCCGCGCTAGAAGACGCAACGAATCTTCTGTACAGTGTCTGCAGATGGCGAGCTGCAGTCCGAAATGACACAAGATCCCCACAGTACTCTATGCGCAATATACACAGCATTAGCTTGACCACCGCGTCCAATCTGCAGGGCGCTTTTCAGGATCGCAATATCACGAGCCGGATTGCGGGGTCGATGTTTCAACGAAGCTGGGGTAGAAGCCGGGTAAACAGCTCAGATATATTGACTACCCGCAGCAGCCCCGGTAGACTTTACCTTGGCTAATTTACTGTTAACAGGACTACATACCAATCTAGGGGCGAACGACCGTTCCTTACATTCGCCAAAGAAAGCGCACAGTACGCCATCGATGAAGCACTACAGCAACGCCGCCGTGGCGCTTTGTATGCGAGATGTCAATGCTTTTTCACCAAGGACTTGGACCGTCTTGAGTGCCCTTGGAATGTACAACGGGCCGACGGTACCGTTGACCAAGTCTAAAGACAGTCACGCGAACGTAAGGGCAAGCCTGAACCAAGCCTGCTGATAGAGAAGCAATTGATTGGATGGATCTTTTCCGCGGCGCTCATCCTCATGGCGTTCTATAAAAGCCCCAGGTAGTCCACCGTCCGAGTTATCACCACCTCAAGTCAATTCCAAGCCTCTCGTTTCATCATGGTGCAACTCACACAGTTCGTTTTGGCAACTGCCGCCCTCGCCGGTGCTGCGTCCGCAGCTCCTAAGCCACCCCCAGGCCCCAACGTCAACCCTTGGACTGGCAAAGACCGCTATGTTGTTCAGAGCTACGGCAAGAAGCTCGATCAGACCATTGCAGCCTTCACGGCCCAGAACGATACTCTCAATGCGGCGCGCACTCGCACAGTCGCCCAGAAGATCTCGACTTTCACTTGGGTCACCACTCGCGATGGTCTAAGCCTCATTCCCCAAGCCATCAAGGAGGCTCGTCAACAAAAGAAGGGCCCAAAGAAGATGATCGTCGGACTAGTCCTGTACAATCTGCCCGACCGTGATTGCTCTGCTGGCGAGTCTGCCGGTGAGCTCAGCTCCGCCAACAACGGTCTCCAGATATACAAGAAAGAGTTTGTCGACAAGTACGCCAAGCTTGTTTCTGAGGCCAGGGATCTCGACTTCGCCATCGTTCTCGAGCCCGACAGTCTGGGTAATGCCGTCACTAACCAGGGCGTTCCTTTCTGCGCCAACGCCACTCCAATCTACGAGGAGGGTATTGCGTACGCGATCTCCAAGTTACAGTTCCCCAACGTACATTTGTACATTGACGCTGCGCACGGCGGCTGGCTCGGTTGGGCAGATAACCTGAAGCCGACCGCTGAGGTCTTCGGCAGGGTTGTTGCCATGGCCAAGAAGCTCAACCCCATGGCTAAGATCCGGGGTTTCTCCACCAACGTATCTAACTACAACTCCTTCCAAGCCAAGGTCCGCGAGAACTATACCGAGTACTCGCCATCCTGGGACGAGAGCCACTACGCCACATCGCTCGCTCCTTACCTCGAGGCCGAGGGTCTGCCTTCCCACTTCATCATTGACCAGGGCCGCGTCGCTCTTCCCGGTGCTCGTGAGGAGTGGGGCGAGTGGTGCAACGTGGAACCTGCCGGATTCGGTCCTCTACCTGGCTCCAAGCAGAACAACACGAACGTCGACTCTCTTGTCTGGATCAAGCCTGGTGGTGAGAGTGACGGAAAGTGCGGTCTTACTGGCGCACCGGCTGCTGGTGCTTGGTTCGACGAGTACGTGCAGATGCTGGTCAAGAACGCCGACCCGCCTCTGGCGCCAACCTACATGAAGAAGCCCCACGGCCCCAAGGTCTAGATGTGGTAGAGCTGACCGAGTGTAAAGTACGCGATTTCTGTTTAGTGTACATATTGGATCGAATATTCAAGGACTTCACAAGACATCTATCTTCTCAGACTCTCACCGACCTTGCTACCCCATCGGGATCTGATTCATGTTCATGGTTCTATGCGCTCTGAACCCACACGTGACTCCAGGCTAACCCCACAGCTGCCTAGCCCGGGTCTGCGACTATTTAGAGAGGCGACTGTCTTGAGATCTTGCGTTACCATAACAGCGTGTTTGTAACAGATCTACGCCGAGTCCTTCCATCGAATTCTCAAACCCAATCCGATACCCGAGTCCACGATATGACGACAACCTTCTTGGACCGCGAGAAGGCCTACAAAGAGTGGGAGGGATTGCTCAAGCGTGCAACTACGCCTGAGGAATCTGACAAGATGTAAGCTGCTGAATAGAGCGCTTGCTTCATCCATAATACACTAGCTGATCGAAACAGCGCCACAGCAAACCAGCTCAACTCGCCCCTACTTCGTCTACCTGGCGAGATCCGCAATCACATCTACACATACGCCTGCCGATCTACTACAGTCAAGCACGGGAAGCGCCCAGAAGTCTCCGAAAGGTCGTGTCTCTTCACCCAAACCTTCCTCCTCACCTGCAAACAATTCTACTGCGAGGCTATCGCACTCTTGTATACCCATGCGACGTTCGAGTTGTCTGGATTTGGAGGGTGGGCAGCCAACGTAAGCCTCAACCCCAAATATCGTAACCTCATTTCCTCGCTGTATATGGACGGTGGTTATCTCACCACTGCAATACGGAAGGCTTGGGAATTCAAAGCTGGTATAAGGGCTAAACCTGATCTACCTGGGGTTGAGAGGGTACTTTTGAAGCAACCCGTTAGGGCGAATGATGTATGCATCGATGCGCTGCGAGGATTGTTTGGAAAGCCGAACCTACAGGTCACCGACGAGGAGATTACAGATCCATATTGGCTCCTGAAGATGCAAGATTCTTCAAGGCAACCTGGGACGTATCGCTGCTAGCGCATTCTTTCCCAATCTATTTTTCTTCACTCATGAGTAGCTGGATACCTAAGTACACGAGGAAGCGATTTCAGCCAAGTTGGGAGCGCATGTCTCTGAGACCGATCAAGAAGTTCTGATGGATATACATGGTTTCATTTATAGCAACACATTAGAACTGGATCAAGAAAAGTCCTCGGCCCTATGCACGTGATGATCCGGCTGGCGCGTGATCTCGAGGGTCTAATCCCAGTCTTGCAGCCCCTTCCGCACGTACCCTCTGTATATAAAGCACCTTGATCGCCGAAACCAGTCCTCCTCTCTTGTCTTCCCACAGATTGTTCTCGGTAAGCCACCAGCTCATACAGTCTCGTGAGCAACTACGCCGACTAGTCTGAAGCCCACAAATCCTCGAATACACGTACCTGGGTAAGCGTTCTGCGCCATTGAACAACTTCCTGGTCTTCTATTCTGACCCCGCGTAGCAATATGTCACGACAGACAGCCACCTCACGTCAGCGTCGCGTGCTCACTTCCAAAGAAGCTCGCGAGATGTAAGTACCTGGACCATTCAACCCCATCGAGACGACGGGCGTCTGCTAATACGTAATCAGCACCCTTCAGAACCAGCTCGGCTCACCTCTCTTGCGGCTGCCAGGGGAAATACGCAACAAGATCTACGCGTACGCGTGTTCCCGCACTCAGGCCGTCTTCAACAACAGTCCTCGGGCCCGCAAGTCCACAGCCATCATATCCACCTGTTCCCAGATGCGCCATGAAGCCCGCGCCATCTTCTTCGCGCATGCGACTCTCGATTTGAGGGCGCTCCTATTCTCGGAGTTCCCACAGACGCTTCCACACGCGGACTTCCAGTTCGTCACTTCCATCCAACTACGATCGCAGCGGATTACAAGGCTCCTACGGGAGGATGAGCATTTTGTAGCGGAACGACAGGGAGCTAAACTCTTCCCGGAACTGGAGCGAGTATATGTCTCTGGTTGGAGTAAATCGCGCATGCCAAAGGATAGTTTGGGGGTTGACGCGCTACGAACTTGGGCGGGAAATGCGGACTTGCAAGTGGCCCCCAGCTCAGCGTTCTAGAGATAATCACAAGGGCGGGTTCCGCTTGCGGGAATGACGAGAGTATTGATACGTCATGACCAAAGCTCTGCGATGGAAACGAGGTAGCAGTCGGTCCTTCTGTGCTAATTCACGAAATCACCCCCAAAGCCTTCAACCTACTTCCCTCTACCACCCGCTGTCCATATACCAAAATCAACCTATCTGCTTCCTCTACTCACGCGATATCGAACCACCACATACGCAAACGTACTCCTCATCAAATGAGAAGGATCGCAATCCTCGACCTCGAACTCTTGGCCTCAACCCCAGCCATGCGACATAGCAGCGCCGTAACAGACATGTAGTTTAGCCATTTCCCACGCAGATACGCAGCCGCACCCGCTGACAATTTATCCAGTACGACTCGAAACCAGCTTCATTCCCCACTTCTCCGACTTCCAGGCGAGATCCGCAACAAGATCTACGTGTACACATTCAGCAGTATGTACATCCGTATATACCGTTGGAGTAAGTACACGTACGAAAGGTTCACGGCCCTCATGTCAACCTGTTCCCAGCTCCGCTATGAAGCCCGTAGGATGTTCTTTGATTATGTAACATACAGGGTCTCTGATACGGATCATTCGTGGATCAAGCGGATCTCGAGGCTACCGGTTTATAAACTTATGACATCCATTCGCATGCACTATGAGGGCTTGGATGAGCTGTGTAAGCTGGAGCGTCCAGCCTTTCCGGCTTTGAAGCGAGTATACGTGTTGGCTTTACCCATGGGATCGTATATGAGTAATGACATACAGGATAAATTGCGAGCTTGCACTAGGAACCAGGATCTTGAAATCATCTTTGAGAAAGCTGGGTAAGAGTATGAGGAGAGTTCCGTTAGGTGAGAGCGCGACGCGTACGTCATAGCGTTTGCTCCTACCCAAAATGAACAGGCGCTAGACAGTCATTTCGTCCACTCCAATACAACAATCAATTAAGTTCACTCTCACGTCAATCACCGAGACGCCTCATACCTTGACTTCGCCTGCCGTCGCTTTTGATCTTAGTTAAGTACAACCACCATCTCTCTACACGATACCCACGATACCAACCATGGCGAGCCTACCTTCACCCGCGGCTTCGTCATATGAAAGCGCAATGTCAGAAATGTAAGCCAACGGCCTCTCAGCCTTACGCTCACAAAACTAACGCCCTAGAGTACGCTCAGGAACCAGCGAAAATCACCTTTTCTTCGCCTCCCCGCCGAGATCCGCAACAAGATCTACACCTACGCCAGTCTCGCGGCCAGAATCACGATCACAAGAGCCTTGGAAATGAATCGGCGAGGTTCCTCCTTATGCTTCGAGCTCCCAGGACTTCACATGAGCTGTAAGCAAATCTGGCACGAGGCCACGGCACTGCTACCAAACCGAGGGACTTTTGACGTCAGTTGCGACGACGAGGAATTCCTGCTATCTCGTGGTCTCAGCTCGACTATCTGTAACCTCGTTACCTCGGTGAGAATCTCGGGTAGTCTGGCCTGCTATATACGGATGCGCGCCCCCTATTACAGGTTACAGGAGATGGGCACGCGGGTATCAAGAATCTTACCAAACCTGAAGGTTGTGTACGTCAAGGAGGTAGTTGAGGCTGAGCTACAAGGCAAGCTGAGAAAACCTCTACTTGTGTGGGCTGGCGCGTCAATTGAGATCATATTCGAAGAGATGCTGGACTAGAAAGTGCACGTCTACAGCATGCAAGAAGATACTGGTCACTCAGCGAGATCTTCGAAAGAGTACGCCGCTGATTTTTCCGATGACACATGGCGTTGGAACAGTCTTCACTACCTTTGGTAAAGGTCAGACTGTCGTAGCGATGGGTCGACTCAGTATTTGATACAAAAACGGTTCTCCGTGATTCTGTTCACAGCGGGAGGATCAACAGAGACTATTGAAATTACCTAGGTAGCTATAAAGCAATACCATAACATGCAAATCACGTCTTGATTCGATCTATTGATTATAGACTGTGAATACATTCGCAGCGAACCTGTTTCGGGCAAGATCAAGGCAGCCGACAATCCGCTGCAAGCCGGAAAAGAAAGACACAGGTGAACTTGACCTCAGGAGTGCCATCGGGCTTGATTAGTCATAAGAGGTAGCCACCTTCCGCACTAGCGCTTTCCGAACAGCGCAGTAAACAGTGCTTTCACTTCTCAATCTTTCTACCTCCTCCCGCCCACTACCCACAACCAGAGTCAAGCGCCCCCAATCTCCGTGCCCCTGCGACATGGAGGCCAACGCGTCCTCCGCATCCTTCCTGGATGACGAGGCTGAAGCAAACATGTAAGCTCGCTGTCTCTCACCCAATCGCACGTACTAACATTTGAACCAAGCACTCTCAGAAACCAGCTCGAGTCGCCGCTTCTCCGCCTCCCAGCCGAACTACGGAACAAGATCTACGTCTACGTAGGCGCCGCCACAGTCATCCAAGTCGTCACACGCTCCCCGACACCAGCCAACGCGGAGGAATATACCAAACTACTCAAGTACCCGCAACCCGACCTCCTCAACACCTGCAATCAAGTCCGCCAAGAAGGCTCTTACCTCCTCTACAAATATGCTCTTTTCGACTTGTCCAACTGTAGCTTCCTAGCGGTTCTGTTCCACCGTTGCGTCGACAATTGCTGCGAGCGTATGACCTCTGTCAAAGTTGATTGGAGACCTGTACAATATGCGGCTCGAAACTTTCTTGACGAAGACGGCGGTTGGTCTGATGAGCACGACGGTATCATCAGCGTACTGCGGAATGTGGAGACAATCCATATCGAAGCGGATCCTATCAGGTTATGGTTTAAAGATAGTTCTATCAGAGCAGTACTGAAAGGCTGGTGTGAGAACCATACAGCTGAGATTGTCTTCGAAGACATACATAAAAGCGTTCTTTGGGACGGCTATTGGGACCACCATCAGAACTTAATTGCCTAACATGGAGTTAATAGGACGAAGAGACGTCTAGCTTAGGCTGTCCTCGTGTTCTCTTCTCGGCCGGCTATGAACCAACCTTTTCCTCGTATATCACTATTAGGGTAGTACCAGGCTTCGAAACGCTGAGGCGACTTCTCGGTAGCAGCATAGCTATAGAAACAGTGATAAATGGAGACTACTCTGGATTAACTTGATCCCTTGAAGGTATCTTGGATGACCAATCAACATACAACACCATGCTTCATCGACTTCTTCGAGCCAACAAAGCCTTGATGAGTATACTTTCATTTCCCCTCTTCCTCTTCCTCTCCCAATATCCTGATACCAGCCATGTTCCTATATCATTGCCGCAGCTAGAAGTTCTAATGGTTCTCTTTGAACCGCCCTGTAGGGCACGCCGAGACTCTTTATTACATAAGAAGGAGTTTATCGATCTATAAGCACCGTGAATACTGACTCTCTGGCCCCCCACATGCGCCTGCCCACCGTCACGTGATTCCTCAATGAATACATAGTTTCTCCTTCCGTACTACTTAGTCGGTAGTCATTACAATACAATCCAATACACCTCGATATCTCACACGTATCACCCACTTCAACACACACACACACAAACACACACACACACACACGCACAGTGTTCTCTACTTACTCGAAATAGAGACCTCAAACTCACTTGCCCCTCAACCCGACAGCGTCATGTCCGAAATGTACGTCCACCGCCATTCCCCGCACTCCCACTGACAACATACCCAGCACATCCGCCAATCAAATAACGTCCCCGCTCCTTCGCCTGCCCGCTGAGCTGCGAAACCAGATCTACACCTACTTCGGCCTCTCTACTACCATTAAAGCTATTCAAGCTGAAGGGTCTCTCACATGCAGCTTCCAGCTTCCAGCTGAACTCGAGGCCTGCAAACAAATCCGACACGAAGCTACCTCGATAGTATACAGATCAGCTCTCTTCGACTTCACTCAGTGTCACACGGGTGCCTGGATGAACGGCAGCTGCGACCCCGGAATCGGCGAGTTCGTTACCTCGATTACGATTGGGGGTCGTGTGGCATGCCTCGTTTCCCACTATATTGGAAAAGGTAGGGGCTATGAAGGACTGCAATTTCCGACCAAATGGCTGCCGAACGTGCAGAAAATTTACATCAAGTATGACGCATGTATGCAACAGTGGGGATTTACCACAGGGACAGCACTGGAGGTGTTGTGCAAGAAGAATACCATGCAAATCATCTTTGTGTGACTGAGAGAATGAGCGGCGGGCAGGGAGAGGGAACTTTATACGTCACAAGAACTGGCGAGTCAAAAGAGAAGCGGATCGCAGTATCAGTCCTTGGCTAGGCAGCTAGCGCATTGCAGATAAATCGAGCTCGGAAGCACTCAATTCTAGTTACCTACTCAGTTTCGTCAACTACCCACTAGCCACAATCAACTTATCCTACTTCTTAGTCCGTCCACAGAATGGAAACTCAATCTACAGCCGTTGTATCCTCCACCGACATGTCTAAAATGTAAGCCCTCCGCCATCTACTCAACACCACCCACTGACGCACACGCCCAGCACTCTCATCAATAGTTTCACATCCCCCCTCCTCCGACTCCCCGCCGAGCTTCGCAACAGGATATATACTTATCTAGCCCTCTCTACAACCGTTCGAGCAAAAGAGATCGAAAAGATAGAAGGTAGCACCCGCACCTTCATCAAGTACAACTTCCCCCTTCCAGGCCTACTCCAAGCGTGTACGCAAACCCGCCACGAAGCCACCCCACTGATATGCGCCCACGCAACATTCTATTTCAAGTTCGAAATCTACTCATTACAGTACCCACGTTGTAGTCATGAGCTCTTGGAGCATGTCACCACAATCAAGCTTGGTTCGACTTTTGCCGATTATATCGCATGGTATCCCAGTCGGCGACGGGGTTTCACTAGAGAGTATGTACCTCCTGCTGAATGGCTGCCCAACTTGAAGAAAATCCACGTCTGGTCATGGAATGCGTACAAGCTCTGGCAAGAGGAAAAGATCAGGGCGGCTTTGAGAGCGTGGTGTGAGGATACTACTGTAGAAGTTGTCTTTGAGTCACTGGTAGGATGAGCGGTGGGCTGGGAGAGGGTACTCTCAGATGTTACGGGAAATGGCTTGTTAAAGAGAAAGCGAATCAAAGTAGTCATTATTGGTTAACTCGCACATTACACAATACATGGATCGCTCTCTTCGAGTCCGCTACTCGATTCTGTCGATCTCAACCCCCAACAAACATCCACATCTCTACCAAGCCATCAACACCCCCCCAAGATCCCTAAACTTAACCACCAAATCCTCCTTTCCGAACCAATTCCTCAGCGCAACTCTGAACCTCTCACTTGCCTTCTTCGATGCGCACATGACCTCCACCCTCTCCAGCTTCTGCAGCGGGCACACAATAAACCTGTCTCTATTCGCCTCAACGTATCGCGCGATTTGCATCGAAACCACCCAGGAAATCTGTAAAGTAGTACAGCTCTTTGCCCCCGCGCAACACGCGATCCAGGCGAAGTCGTTTCTGCGGGTCATGTTGAAGGTAGCGTTTGCGTAGACTAGAGCGGTAGCTTCGCTGCAGATTTGTTTACACGTGCGCAGGAAGGGGGGGATGGTGTGCGTGAATGGGTGTTTGGAGTATCCCTGCAGTTTGAAGAACCCTACGCAGGTTGAGAGACCGACGAAGGTGTAGATTTTGTTGCGGAGTTCGGCGGGTAGGCGGAGGATTGGGGATGTGGGATGAGTGCTATGTTGCTAGTTAGTGCAGTTTAATAGATGTGTAACAGGATGCGTACATCGTGGACATTGCGCTGTTGGTTTGGGGGGCTGCAGGTGTGGTCGTGGTTGTGGCTGCAGTCTCCATGTTGGGCAAGTAGGGGAGGCTGTGTATGTTTATTTTGAACAGTGGGTGGTATAACGGCAAGTACGCTAGCCGCACCATCAGTTCCAAGGTTCTCTAAATGCACTAGTCTGAATTAGGCGAATCACGGTGAACTGTTTATTCACGTCAAGTCCTCTCTCTTGTTTAGGTAACTACCCACTAGCCGAGACCAACACACCCTACATTCTCCAACCCACACATAATGGAACGTCCATCTTCTGCAGCCGTTGAAGTCGCCACTGCCATGTCCGAAACGTATGTCTCCGCGACCTGCGCCGTCACTAAACACTATTATCTACCTACTAACGCACACACCTCCTAGCACTCCTACCAACACCCTCACATCTCCTCTCCTCCGCCTCCCCGCTGAGTTGCGCAACAAGATCTACACCTACGTAGGCCACTCGGAACAGATCCACATCGCCGCGACCATTACCAATGCAAGCCCTGGCGATCCAACCCGCAACCCATCCAAATTCACCATGCAATTCCACCTCCCAGGCCTCCTCTCAACCTGCAAACAAACCCGCTCTGAAGCCACCGCACTCGTATACGCTCGAACCACCGTCGACACCCTTCCTGGAGACGCATGGTACTGGCTATACTCGAAGCACTCACACAGCCTCTGCGCCCACATAACTTGCTTACACATCAGCGAATGGTTTGCCGACCTCATGGAAGTGGAGGTTAACAAGCGTTTGAAAGACTCGCAAGATGCTACATGCTGTACCTTGCAGTTGCCACGTCTGGAGCATGTGCATGTCATCTGTAGGGGTTGGGCTGTGTATCTTTTGGATGGCTCGCTCATGAGGGAAGCGATATGGAAGTGGTTTGGCAAGGAGTTCTTGGACATTGTCTTTGAGGCGGGCGTGGATTTTCAATGTCGCCCTCCTGTCTCGCTCTTCGAAGCACGTGAGCTGTTCAGGGATTACTGGGAGGATGATATGGAAAGTTACTGAATGGAGACGGATGAGAATGGGTACAAGTCAAAGTATGGTAGCCGAGAACTGGAAGGCCTGCAAGTCAGCTCCTTGCGTGCTAAATGCCACGCGTCTGGCTTCTCGAATGTCGAATCAAGCTTTTCCTTCAAAAAGAATGTATCAGCACCTTCTACACCATCACTACTCCAACCCTCGCTGCAACAACACCGTCCAGATATCAATCTCACCATCCGCAAATTAAAAGACATTCTCTCACCAAAACACGACCAACTCAACCAAACCCCTCACCTTACCCCAGACTATCCTCCCACACCCGCAGAAACTCCACCTCCACCTCCTTCCCCTTCCCAAACTACCGCCTCACCGCCTGCCTATGATCCTCTCTCCTCATCGCCGCCCCTTCAATCTCCACTCTCGCCAGACACTGCAGCAGACCCGCCTGTGGCGACGCTTCCCCATCTGACCCTTTCCAACGATCATACATTTGCCGGACTGCATCGTGGGATATGCGGAGAGAAGAACATGTATACGGTAAGGGTATGCTACGGATAAACGATATACTGCCGCGGATGAAGGTGATGTCGTATGTGGCGAGGGCGTGGATCGGGTGCGTGGCTTCGGATGTGAATTGGCGGCATGTGAGGAGGATGGCGGGGGTGGATGAGCCGGGATGGGAGGGGCGGGGGAGGGAGAATTTTATGGTGGTGCTGAGGGCGAGGGATGCGTAGATTTTGAGTCGTAGTTCGGCTGGAAGGCGTAGTAGCGGCGATGTACGTTGGTTGCGGAGGGTGCTAGGGATGTAGTTAGTGGGCGCTGTGGTGTTGGTTGAGTGGATGGCGGGGCTGGCGGGGCTGGCGGACGCGTACATTTCAGACATGGTGGTGTTGCATCTGTCTGTTGGAGATGGTTTCCCGAGTTTGTGGGGATCATGAAATGTAGGACATCACGTGCGTGCGTTAGTCTTGGCTAGTAGGTAGTTGACCGAACAAGGCATAAGACTCGGAGAGAGCAAATAAGGTAGGGGCCTATGGTGCTGCTAGGCTATTGACTGCTATACCTCAATCTCCACCAGACATCCTTATACCTAGCAATCCGTCAACATCCCCCGGATCCCGCTGAACTCAACAGTACCACATCATCCTCCAAGAACCAATCCCTCGGCGCCACAGCTATTTGGTGCTAAATTTGGAACGTGGAGTTGCAGCGAGGGTTGGAGTATATGATAGCTTAGTCCGTGGATAATCAAGCCCATGAGTCGGGGTTTTGGCTATGAAAAGGTTGGAATGGGCGATTCGATGAGCAGTTCTTGCATCTTTGCGTACTGAGGGGGCTGATTCAGACATCTGTTGAAGATTGGTATATAACGTCGCACACGCTAACGATATCACAGCTCCTTCCCACCTCACACCACACCTCCACATAGTCATTTCCACATATGTGAAGAACTCAGAGACCGAACTGACTCTCCACCTCCCTCCTCTTCTGCTCCCTCTCCATCTCCTGGCGAATCCGCTCGACCTCCTCCGTCATGCCCTTCTCGCCCTTCTTGCGCTGCCTCTCCTCATACAGCGCTCTTCCCTTCATAATCCTTGCTACAATCTCCGCGGCGTTTACGTTTTGGAAGTCGTGGTTAGCGATTTCGCGGTATATGTTGAGGGCCTTGGGGACGGCGTAGGGGTCGAAGGCGAGGGGCATGAAGGTGGTTTTGCCGTGGTAGACGGTGAGGGGTTGGGCGTAGGGGAGCGTGTGCAGGAAGGCTTTGGAGAGGGAGAAGGGGGCGCCGAAGATGGCGGCGTGGACGTACTGGGTGGGTGGTTAGTGGGGGGTCGGATGGGGAAGGAGGGGAGGGGGGAACGTACTTTGCACTGCAGGACGCAGAGGCCGCGCTCGAAGATGTTCATGATGGGGTAGTTTATGCCTTTCCAGTGGTTGATGACTTCGTCGTCGTGGATGCCGGCGATGAGGAAGATGGGGCCGTAGTCCTCGCCGGACTTTTCTATGCGCGCTGCCTTTGCTTCGTCGGTGTACCAGCCGCCCTCCTTGGCGGCTTCCTCTTCGGATTGTGTGACGAGGCGGAGGAACTCGATGTGGCCCGAGGAAAACAGATCCCAGCCTCCGTCGACATAGATGACCTTTTGGCCAGGCTTGACGCCCTTGCCCTTGACCAGCTCGTGGAACTTGCCCTTTTCTTCCTTGACGGGTCCGAGTGCTGAGGCGGTCGAGGCCTGGCGGACGGTGCCGGGGCGCGGCGCAGTGGGGGAGGTAGGCGAGGTTACAGTATTGCTGGTGGTTGTCCTCCGTAGCTTGACGGGCCGGGAAGCATGCCAGTACCACACGTCGCAGCCCGGCGCGCGACCTGAGGCGTCGGTCGCATAGTCCTTGATGCGCTGGAGCATCTCCTCTCCCGTCTTTAACCGCTCCTTCTCATCGCCCGGGCCTTCGTCTCCGGACAGCCTCTTCTCCAGCGATGGTATAAAGTGCGACTTGGTGCACAGCAGCATGCGGCCCACGAGGTCGGTTGTCGAGATGCCGGGCGTGCGCTTAACCACCTTGAACCTTCCGGCTGCCTTGACATAGCGGTAGCAGTCCTTTCCGTCGCTGTCGGAGGTGATGTCATCGCCGTGGACGACGTATTGGCAGCCGTAGTGGGTGATCCAGGGCAGCGAGGTTACGTAGGGCGCCCTCGGGACGGCTTTGGTAGCCCATCGGCAGGCTTCGACGGCGGCGACACTGAAATCATTAGTCAAGGAAGTTGATAGGTAAAGGTAGTGATGGCGCGCACCGTTCGTCGAGGCGCATCACCGTGGGGCCCTTGTTCTCCATAATGGACTCATCCGAGTGCACACCGACGAACAGCTCGTTGCCCAGCTGGCGCGCCTGCAGCATGGCGCCAGCATGGCCTGGTTCCTGTAAGCGCTGAACATCTCGAATGTGGCAGTCGGCATACCGTGGTGAGCAAAGTCGAAACAGCCATCGACCCATATGCGCTGCTCCGAAACCTCGACGTCTTCCTGAGGATCCACGGGCCACTGTCCCTCTGAGGGAATCCACTCTCCCTGTGTTTCGTCAGTTGTTTGCGCAGCCTGGGCGTGGGCGGGTGGTGCGTACTCGTGCGCTCTGTCTGCGCTGCATCGTGACGTGGGGTAGTTGGCGGGGCTGGCAGCAACACGCAACAGTACGGCGGAACCTGGTAGTAATGGTGTGTCTGGCAGAGAGTCGGACGGTGTCGAGTCTGAACCGTGGGACTGGAAAGCTTGGAAGCTTGGAGCTTGGAAGCAACACCTGCCACTCTGGATTCAGCCTAACGTGCTGATAGCCGCACGTGGGCAAATGGCATAGTCAGTGAAGCTATGGCAATGTCGGGCGACAGGGGCAGAGGCGGTGGGCAGGGATGGGCCTCCGGCGGCTTGTTCCTGCGTCGGGATAGGTTCTCACGGTATCAGCTGTAGCCGCGAATCGAAACACGTTTTCGTTTTGCGCGCCAGTATCTGCCTTATAGCGTGCAGTCCCGTCTGCGTGTTTTCTCACCTACATTCTAACGAAGACACCGTAGTATATTTACAAGTAGGTATAGCAATGCGGCAATGTTATCAGGGTCCGTGGTGAAACAGCCCCTGATCGCTCGGTAGCCCCACACGTCTGGGAAGCACCTGGGCTACCAGCATGGCCGACAACTCCAGCCAGGGCCTCTTCTCCCGCCGCCCCTCGTTTTTCGGCGGCAAGACCAAGGGACAAGGACACAAGCAAACAAACTCGACCCTCGCGCCGCCCCAACTCAACATCACCCCCGCGGCCAACCCCGGGCTAAAGACACCCCCTCTCGAGCTCGACCAATACGAGTTTCCCGCCCGACTCGCAGCGACGCCACCACGACGCAGGCACGCCAGCAGCAGGCACAGCATCGCCTCGTCCGTCACCGATCTCGGGTCCACGCTGCGGAGGTCACGGTCCGCCTCGCTTCGCACCAACGCGTCGGCCTCGTCCTCGCATAAGAGGACCCCCTCGGCCACCCTGGCCCTCACCTACTCCCCCGAGAAGGCCCCCGTGCCCGCCAGTGTGACGAATGCCTCGCGGCCCGCCCTCTCCATATCCACCTTTTCGCGCAGCAAGCAAAAAAGCAGCGAGAACGTCAAGACCGAGGGCGGCAGTGTCCAACAACCCCAGGCCCAGGTCTACGAGAAGAGCCCCCTCAGCGCCGTCGACAAGCCCAAGACTCCCTTCGGTAACATGGCTGTCCCCATCCCGCTGCGCCATCCCCCCTCACAGAAGGAGATCCTCCAGGCAAACCAGCAGTCCAACCGCACGTTAGCACCTGCCGCCCCCATCCCCGTCCCCAATGGCTCCAACCCCAACCTCGTCTTCCAGCACATCCACGAGCTCGCCTCAAAGCGCATATCCACCCTCGACTACTTGAGGAAGGCGTACGTACAGCCGCTCCCCCACACCTGCTATGACTAACACCCCCCAGCCACGAAGGCCGCATCTACTGGTTCAACACGCTCCTCTTCTCCAAAACAGACCTCACGCGCCTCCCCTCCTTCACCACGCGCAACCAAGCCCGGCGCGCCACCCACTACCTGCTCCTCGGCTTCTCGCTCCCAACGATCCTCGACCTAAACGCCAACTCCCCGTCCGACTACCTCAAAGCCCTCAACGCCCTTTTGTTAGAATTCGAACAATACCAATCCATCCACCCCGCCGACGGCTCCACCCCCTCGTCCCTCTCCCGCGCCCGCCTCCCCCAGATGTTCAAGCGCGCAAACATGGGCATGGGCATGGGCATGGGCATGTCAATGGGCAGTAAAGGCCGGCGGTCCAGCAGCGCAAACGGCGATTTCCCACTGCTCACTCCAAGCAACAGTTTTACTGGCTCGGAAACAAGTGGAGGTATGGGCGGCGGCTTTGACTCTCCGCCTACAACAGACGACTCCTTGCTTCCGAATGAGAGCTACACGCATCTCCAGACCCCGAGCTTACCGTTCGACCCTGATTTCTTCAGCACGTTTGCGACGCTGTGCGATGTCTTGATTGATTGTTATACGAAGATACTTAGTATGCTTAGTACGCCTGAGAGTGTGGCGAGTGCGGGGGGTGGCGTGCCTAGTTTGGTGGGGGATCTGTTTAACAAGGCGGATGCGCGGGTGAGGAAGATTATTCTTGCGGGGGTTGTGCGCGAGTTTGAGGATAGTTGTCGGGCGGGACTCAAGAGTGAGGTTGGGGGTGTGGGCAAGGTTGTTCTTGGGGGGTTGATGTAGGATTGGGGAAGATGATGATTTATGTGGCGGGCCATTATGATCTGGGCTCTTTATGATATCCAACAAGGTACACGGATGGGCGTTTTTTCTTCCTTCTCTTCTTCTTTTGGTCAGCTACTTCCTTCTTGCATGGAGATGGAGTTGGAAATTTAGAACATACGGTAGCATATGGCATGGTTATAGCATAGCATGAGTAGGCCAGACAGGGATATACGCTGGCAAGCGTAAGAACCCTCTTCTACAGCACAACGAATGTGCTTCCAATAAACTAATGCCAACACATCCACATCCGCATTCTCTCTCAATCCCAGGGCCAGCCGTTCAACATCCTCCCTTATCCCCTCCACATCCCAAAACGTATCCGCTGATAAATCTCAGCAATGGCAACACCCGCCTCCTAAGCAGCAGCCGCTTCGTTCTTCTCCACAAGATCCACAACACCCTTCCCCCTACCCACCTTGACCTTTGTCTTCTTCGCCGGCTTCTTCTCCTGTATCAATTGTCAGCACACATCCCCCCTTCCTACCAGATAAACATACCTTAACCCCCTCACTCCCCACGGCATCCCCCTCATCAACCCCCTCACTCCCAAAAATCTCCTCCTCCTCATCCCTCAACTGCTCCTTCAAATCCGCCAGCTCGATCCTCATACTATACGCATCCTCACCATCAGCATAGTACTTGGCTTCGATCTTGTCGACGGTGAAACCGAGGGTTTCGCGGTAGAGGTGTAGGGCCGCGTTGTTGGAGACGCGGACGTGGAGGGAGACGTAGTGGGCGTTGAAGGTTTCGGCCATGGCGCGCTCTAGGGGGGGTTAGTAGGGTGTTAGGACGTGGGAGTGTTGGGGTGTTGGGATAGACGGATGGATGAATGGAAAAGAAGGGTGGTGCTGGTGAGAAAGGTTGACTTACGAGATTGTCTCATGAGCTTCTCGGCGAGTCCCAGGCGGCGGTGGGTGCGCATTACGGATAACGAAGTGATGTGGCCGTGCTGCACGCCGTCGGTGGGCTCTTCCTCCATTTTGGCGAGGACGTAGCCTACGATTTTGGGGGGGTCGTAGGGGGTTTTGGGGGGGCGGGATACCTGGGGGTTGTTAGTGGGGTGAAGGGTCATTTTGTATTATCCAGTGGCAGAGTATAGATGAATAGTCGAATCATCACGTGTTCCACGCAACAACACCCCGTTGCTCAATCATCCTTTGACCAATCGACCAATCGCAGACACGCTCAGCTCCTCATCCTCTATTCCCTCTCTTCACACCAGTTCCCAACTCTTTCTTCAACCCACTCTTTCTCAACCCCCACACAAGAAGAGCGACCCCCTCCATCCACAATGCTCATGAAACAAACTTACATCAACAGCCACATAGCTCAACTGCGGCCAACTCATCGCATGATACAAGTAGTACTTGCAAAAGTAGTTCTCGGGCAAATTCGTGATATTCGCAAGCTGGACATGCGGAATGTCCGATGGGCGTAGGACGCGGATATCCATTTTCGTGGGATATGTGTGTGGCTTCCTAGCTCTTTCTTTGTGTGCTAATTGCAATCGGTGTTGGTCTCTTTGGTGCAAGAGAGTAGTGGTGGTATGGGATTGGGAATGGTACGGGTGTACTTGGAACTTGCAGCGCTAATGCAAATGCGGATGGGGGATGAGCGATGGGGCTGGAAATCTGGACTCTGGAAGGCGGTTTGGTGAGGGAAGAGGGCGAGTGCGTTATGTAAGCAGGACTTGTGGGGTCAGGTCGGGGATTAGAAGTTAGCGCGGGGCTAAACGCCGACGCAACCCTCTGTCTCTTTACGAAGGAAGCCGGTGAACTCATGTCTCGACGTGACATCCAGCCATTAAGCCTCAAGCCTGATTCCGATCATCCATCATACGCTAGACTCCCATCCCGTTCGCACCATCAAACAGCCACCAGCCCATCCTCACCTACGCGCCTTCCCACAATACACAGATCCGGCAGCCCAAATGCATCCCTCACCTTCTCTCTTGCCTGAGCGTCCGTTAGGTTGACCTTTAGACGCCAAACTTCTATCTCTAAGAGCTTTAGTGAAGCAAACCATTCTTTGAGATATGCACCCTTCATTTCATCCTGTCCCTCGATGATAGCCCGCCCATTTCCTTGCGTCAGCCACAGATGCTCGATCCTTCCGAAGCCCGCAGTCGGTAGGTTGGAAGAAGAAAAAAACCGGAGCGCGAAGTAGCTAGGGACGAAGGTGCAGAGCGTGAAGGACAAAGCGCTGGCTTCGATGTAGATCTGGCGGCAGGTGTAGAGGATGGCGCGGACGCTGGGGTAGCAGCTGAGCACGTCTTTTTTGATGAGTAGCTTGTTGATGTTGATGGTGGTGTTGAGGAAGACGAATTTGTAGATCTTGTTGCGGAGTTCGGCGGGGAGGAGGAGGAGAGGGGAGGGGGGTTGGGGGGTGTGGGTGCTGTGGGGGTGTTAGGATGAGGGTTTGGGTGGGGAGGGGTGAGGGTACAATTCATCTTTATTGTTTACCGGTGGGAAGACGACATGCTTATCGTTGCTTCGCTCATCGTAGTCGTTGTTGAAGACGTCGTCGACGTCGCGGAGGTCTTCGTCGCGGTCATCTTTTTGGTCCGGGGGTAGGACGCGAGGTTTCATGGAACCTAGGTCGGAGAGGCGAAGCATCGTCAGTAAGTTGGCGATGCGACGCCGGTTTTGTGTTTCAATGTTGGATGTGATAGCGAGATAGCAGGTAGATGGTTGAGGAGCTATCAGTCAATGCCGGCCGCGACGCTAGTACAGGGTCTGCATGAGGACAAACGGTGATGGTGACTGCGATTTGGCGCTAATTACATGAGGCTGCAGCCAGAGGACGAGGTGACGTCCGAGCGATCCGAGACTGCCTGAAGACACGACTGATCTTCTTGTCTCAAACCGAATCTACCACCACTACTAGCTACTTGACATCGATCACACGGACAAACATATACTGTCGGAACAAACGCAGCCGTCTCACATCCCAATTTCTTCCCCATCATCCCAGCAAGCCTCTGTAGTGTTTGCGTGTTGCCCTTGTGATAATATTCATGATATCCAGCAGACACCCTCACGTAAACGTACTCCAGCCGTGGAAGCTTATACCGCCCCTCGTATTGCTCAAGCAATTCAAGCGTAGAGAATAGCATGGCAATCGACGTGATGAGTTCCCTCTTTTCACGCCCAATGTGTCCCAGGAAACGATGAAAGTCATATCGCGCATAATTGAAGCCGAACGTTGTGTGGGAAAAGAAGAGAGACTCGGACTCGCACCGGGTCTGACGACATGTTCGGATGAGTGAGACGGTGGGGGACATGGGCCCGCCCGAGTTTATTCGAGTGTGTATTGAGGCAGTCCGCGGGCGCAGCAGTGGTTCAATGGAAGAGTCGGCGAGAGCGTATCCGTAGATTTTGTTGCGCAACTCGCCTGGGAGGCGCAGCAATGGTGAGTTCTTGGCATTGGCTTCTGTGCTGTGCATGTCAGCGGGTCGGGCGAACATTTGCAGCGACAGTTCTAGAGAAAGAACTTACATAAGGTCGTGCTTGTCGACGGCCTCCTCGGGGATGGAAGGCAGAGTTGCGACGTAATTCATCCTGTGTCCGCCCATTTGAGTTTGGGGATTTCTCTGGTGGAAATCGGTTGATGGCTGGTTGGTCGCACTGAATCGCAATTGCAGCTGGGACTGATAGGCGATGGGTACATAGGCCGAGCTGTGAATTTCAGGACTCCAGCGAGCTATTGCTTACCCACTCTTGACCAAGGCAGTAGTCGTGAACGCTTATCCTAACCGAGTCAGCTCACGATTTACTCCATTTCACTGGACAGCACCCTCATATTCCAAAGTACAAGCCATAACTTTCGTATATATCCAAAACAGCTTCGAACCGAAATATATGTACGTGAACAGATATGTTACCAAATCGTGCATCCAACCCCATATTTCCCTTCGTAAATGCAAAAGACATAATCTCAAAAACGCCAACGAAATGCCCTTGTTGCTTATACTCCGTTGCCAAATGCGTAGTTCGAATCTTTAGAAACCTCTTTCTTGACTGAGAATCTCATCAACCATGGGTTTCACGGTGGGCATGTAGCCTTGCATGACTGGGCACCAGAGCGCCTTCTTCAGCCCCAGTTCTGTGGCCATGTAGTACATCAGCCGGTTTATCCATTCTCGCCGTGCTGCAATGTCTATTCTCCTGGGCTCAACTCCATGATCCAGAGGAGGTAGGTCTAGCGGGTGATCGTACGGGTGTGCAGGGTTGGGGTCAAAGATGTGATTCTTCTTCGCATTTTGGTCCAAGAGCGGGGTGTTCGATGGCGGACTCGCGCCAGGGGATTGGCCGCTTTCTGACTTGGTCCGAATGTTGCGGAGTTCGGAAAATGCCGGTGCTGCCTCGTAGGATTCCAGGGCCGTCGACGGCTCGCTTGAGGAAGACGCGATGGAAGTGGGTGTGGCCAGATGTGGTTGCGAGTGAACTGGCGGTGGTGTTGGCAGGTGAGTAGCGCTGTGCGGTTGCTTGCCTGCATTGCTATCCGGCACAAGTCCTGAGCTGAGTACTGAATCCATTGTACCCAGGGGCCATATGCAGATATAGCCCCGCATACCACATATGTCGGTAGCAGATTTCGTATCTATCGGTACAGTAAAGCTGCCAAGGATGGAGGAACAGTTCTTCTCAATGACCTCAACCAGGCGAGCGGTAGCGACCGAGTGATGCATGCGGAGGTTTGCGGTACTCAGAGCAGTAGGCATAGACTGACCCGGGGCTTCTTGAGGACGGAAAGATAGGCAAGGGTCCCGGAATCTCAACATCCAATTCAACATCTCGAGCAGATCACGTAGAACAAGTATGCGGCTCGTACGGTAGAAGCCCCAGATCCAGACGCGTTTCAAGCTCGGGTATATGTGAATCTCTTCCGGTGCGCCCGGACACCCCAAGAAGAGCTTCTGTAACTTGGCGTCGTAAGTCGACCGAGCCTCCGGTGTGTTGGGTGTCATATGATAATTCCATGCTGGTGTGACGTTTGCCTCCCAAGCTTCGTAGTCGCTTTCCAGTTCGAGTGCGCTCTGTAGGAGTTCTTGCAAGGCCATGCGGTTGGTAGGTGGGTTTGGACTTTGCTTGGTCTCGTGCCATCTGGCATGTAGCATTGCCGCTCGCCATATTAGACGAATGACAAAGGCGTTGGAGTTCTTGTATAGACTTGGAAGTAATTCGTCTACTTTCACCACATCTCTCGTAGGTATCTGCGGGCGTCTTGCTGCCTGTAAGTTGCCTAATAGCTGTCGCAGGGTTAGCCATCAGCGGAAAAAAGGTGTTCATCTGTGACTGCAATTACCAGATGTGCATAGATGACTTCGTAAAGTCTGGCTGATATGATGTCGCTGTAGAACTCCTCAACCGTCCGCAATTGAAGCATAGCATTTGCGCCTTGGTTGTGAGCCAAGAAGGTGCCTTTCCGCTGCACGCTGGTAAGATTCTGTTCATCACGTTAGATCCTGTGCATACCATCAAGCTGTAACTAACAGACGTACCTCGTAGATGCCCATCAGATGCACTGAGCAAAGCGCAACATTCGTGGCTGCCTGCTTCTTATCCGCGATTGCCTTTGTCAACATCGGCAGGGCCCTCCCTACGCATTCCTCACCTAGTGCTTGCGCATGAGAATCATTGTATCTATTAGCGAAGTTGACGTAAGATACTGCGTCAACCGCTGTCGCGATCAATGAGTTCTCCGGGGCGTCTTGATACAAGAGCGGGATAAATGTCCACAGGGCTTCATCTGGTTGGTCGGCTGGTCGGTTCGGCGAGTCGGGCAGCACAAAGTCGTACACAAAGCGCTCGAAAGCTCTTCTACGGAAGTCCGGATTGAGCGACGGAGTAATAGTCAGCCGACTTAGATCGATGATTGCGGACGCAACGCTTGATGATTCTTGAGCCGGGTCATCCACAGAGCCACCAGGAGAATGTACACTACCGCTGGAAGAGCGCGTGTCATCCAGATGAGGTGGTGTTGACTCGTCGCTTGGTGGCGTTTTGATATAGGTGTTATTATAGGTGTTGCTGTAGGCGTTGCTACTTTCGGCAACGGTAGCACGTTGGTTTGACTTTGACCGCTTCCGCCACGACTCTTCTGCTCTTTGCGCAGCCGATGCCGTTTGGTTCCGAAAGAGAATGTCGGCTTGGTCTCGATATTTGCATTCATGGCCTGCCTTGCTACATCGACTGCAAGCTGGTCTACCCTCATCGCACTACTCTGGCATCAGCCTTGTCCGCATGACCGTCGTTGCCCTGCGCGTGGTGCAGCATGAAGAGCAGGGCAATTCGCAGAAATGGACAGAAAGAGATGCGTACCTTGACTTTACGGGCTCTGCAAGCCTCGCATCCCTTACTGGGTCGGCCACGATAGGACATGCTTATGCTCTGGAGGCGATGAGGCGGTAAGACGAAAGGGCGGCAAGCTCCGCAGTCGCTGCTGTTCAGGCTCAGGTAAGGTTCCTACGAAGCAAACACTAGCGCGGGCATCCGATTGCACAGAACAAAGAACGTCAAGTCTAATAACTATGTCTCCTCTCCGGTCCGCGAATGTGCTGCGTGGTCATCCGAAGGGTCCTGAGCCAGAAAAGGCGTAGCGGCGATCAGGCTGAAACCCAGGCCACGCTTTTACGAGCTTGGAATGGAGCGCCCGGTGACTGGCGGAAGATGGACCATAAGGGTTGAATGGCAGAGATCGAAGGGCATGGGGTCAGGCCCAGTGCTCGGGAAAACGGTGCTGCATAGTGGGTTGATGTGCCGTAGACTGCATAACTGCGTCACAAGCGACAGGCATCTCTCGTTGCTGACTCAGGACTTAGTGGTGTCTTGGCGCTCAGCGGCCTCCCGCTTGCCGACTGCGACGATGCTGCAACACCAGACGAGGCGTTCAACTCCATGCATGTTTCGAGGCACAGCCAGATAAGATTCAGACTTCTTAGTGTCGAAGTTTTTACTCCTTCTGGTGTACCCATCCCCTCATCTATTCTGGACTCCATTATTAGTCTGCAAGGGCGATGCAGGCCGCCTACTTTCGGAGCGCCTCAAATACGCCGACCAACAACTCCCGATACGCACCCGATCATCGCGAACACGCGATGCCAATGTTTCAACGGTCGTCTAGCAGGGAAAGATGGCATGTCATTTTCAACGGCTCCAGCGTTCGGAGGCCTAAAACCATGACATCAACTTGTCATTGGGCGCTGGCAGCAATCAGTAATCGGCCCTCTTCCAACGGGCGACTAGTAAGATTGACTGGACCGCTCCGCGAATTTAAGGTTTGGAAACCACTATGAGTTGCGGAGTATTCACCCAAGTCTCTCGACAGCTCGCCTCTACTATGACGTGCCAATGCGCTTGTGTCTTGAACATTGCGAAGTTTTCTCACCGGTGCCGGAAGCATAAAGGGGTAGCCGCATACATTGGAAGACTTTGTTTCACGCTACCCCGAGTTTCAATTTCGTCCACATTAACATCTGACAGGTGTCCGCACCAAAACCACAGGAGTAGCGAAGTCAACGCGACGCACATGCACAGACAGTAATTTTCGACGACGAGATGCGCTCATGCTATAGCTTCGCCAACAGGTGCCGACCACCATCCTCACTTCCCAACACAATCTCCTCGCTGCGCCAGTCCGGATTGAACGTTACCTTGTTGAGCGGATTTCTGCGATGCGCCATGTCGAAAAGTTCCTCATATACCCTACCATCATTTCTGCCCAACGCACTGTTCAACAGCCAATCTGGTATCGACCAGGCGTCCACCAGCTTCACCGCATGTGGTCTCAATTCGGCCATAAGGTCGATGATCCCATCCTGCAACGCAAAGACCGACTCGGGCGGCACGGCGGCCGTCATTGTAAATGAGGAGGCGAATTGGTCGAGGGTGTAAAGCGCGTACAGCTGGAAGCATGTGCGTAGGGCGGGCGATGCAGGCGGAGCTATGGATATGAGGCTGTTGTAGAAGTTCGTGACAAGAATTTGCTCTGAGTATGCGCGGCTGAGGTTATGAAGTTGAATCATCAGACGTGTCCACGGCTTCTTCTCAACAACACGTGCTTGATAAGCGCGGTAGGAGAGATCAGCCGCACGCCACTGGAACACGTCGACTATACCCTGGTCATCTACAACACCGTCTTTCAAGACGTTCTGAGGTAAGCGATGGTCTTTGTTGCGAAGATAAAACTGGAAGAGCTCGTCCGTTGGATCCTTGGCTGGTGAATCTGGGTCATTGACCGCATTCGACATCTTCTTGATGAGGTACGCAGCAACCTGCTGGGTAATCATCCAGTTGTCGCCCTCCACAGTTGGCTTGGAAAGGTAGTCACCGTTTAGCCCTACCAGCCCACTCCCACCACCGAAGCCATGGCCGCCCATTGCGCGTCGACAGGTCTCGATACCATCCGCAGCAAGCGTCGTACATAGGCTCTTCAGTCCTGAGCTCGCGCTGTGTAATTCCGCCAAAGGCCCAAAGTCGCCTTTCTCGATATTTTCTCTCGACTTGTGGTACAGCTTGTACATGTACTCGCCAGTATAATGCAACGCGAAAGTAGTCGCAAGCAACGGCAAGATCCGTATCTGTACGGTAGGGTAGTCCAAAACCTTCATCTCTCCGTCTGAAGGGTTGGCAGAATCGCGATCTTTGAATTGTCGCCGGATAGCGCAGTATCGCACAGCGACGGTAACAGCCCGCGCAAGGACCAGCCTTGCATGCATTATGATCTGTCCGCGTACGAACGTCAGACTTCCATATACGACAGCCGGATGACCAGCCCGAATGAATGCGCCCGTCTCGTCCGAAACCTCCGCATAGCGGCTCAGCATAGCCGACTTGGGTACGCGGAAGTGGTCGAAGAGCATATATCCGTTGTCCATACTTGCATATCCGTATTTCGGACCGATATCGCCTACTGCAATACCTGGCAGAGGTTGGTGGGTCTTCGCCTCCCGAATTTGCAGGATGAAAGTTTGCGGCCCGTGGGAGGCATACTCGATCTTCTGGCCTTTTCGGTCGGCCTTTTCTGATCCTTCGGCTGTGGAGGACGTTTTCGGCAAGAGCAATTGTGCGACCACAATCTATACGCGGCTACATTAGCGAACGCCCAAGGCAGACATAAAGTTCTGGAACAGTCGCACAAGAGGGGGCTGAATACGTACTGCATGCGTGGCGGTCTTCCCCATCGACCCATTCCACCATTTGCTCGCCGTAAGAGTTGGGCTGTGGATCTCAAACTCCTTCTTTATCGGGTCCCACTTTGCGACGGTTTCCAGGCCGCGTACGTTGCTCCCATGGCCTAGTTCGGTTTGCGCATAGCAGCCGATGATGTCGTAGTTGAGGATCTTGGGCATCCAATACTTTTGCTGTTCCTCGGAGGCTTGCTCGCGTACCGTTGTGACTGTGCGATGCGGTGCATGTCAGCTCCCAGCGCCCCGGTGGTACGATTATGCACGACATCTTTCTCAGCTGCAACCTTCCGTTGACTCACCGAACATGCTCATATGCAAGAAGTATGGGCTCATTTCATCAGTCAGGTATTCCGCCATCTGGTAGTCTTCATGGTCCCAGTCTTCTCGTCTCATCAATCGCTGGATGGCTTTCGCTCTTGCTAGGCCTAGGTGGTACCGCTCTGGTCGCGACAGATTCAGTTGCTGATCTTTACTGAAAAGCTTCTCCTTGCTCAACACACGGAGGACCTTTTCTTGCCGCTTCAGGAAGTCATCACGGCCTAGAAGGTGCTGTGCGAGTTGGTGGACGTCAATGCCCGAGCCGTCGCGTTCGGCTTGGAGGGTTGCTGTGCCATCGTGTGCGGGCTTGAGATGATCGGTGAAGTCTGCCATGATGCGATTGGCTACTCGTCAATTGTTTGCTTGACCAACAGAGTCAGTCGCAGGCGTTTCGAAGCGAGGTGGGCGAGTGCTTTTGAAGCCGACTGAGCATGCCGCCGGGCATTGGAGACAAGCTCCCATCGCGAATCTCAACGCGCCGGCAATAACGCGGAGATGTAAGCTGCATCACTGCCTCGGTATGCGCGGATCATGTGTGGTGGGCAGAAGCCGTCGATGTCGCGCGGAGAAGGTTGATGGCGCAAAGCTGCGGGGCGTCGAAATGCGGGGTCGCAGGGCTCGGTGGCCGTAAAATGGCAGCATTGCTATCGACTAGAAACATCCCGATGACTAACGAACAAACATCACCAAGCAAGGCCGCTCGTTGACACTACGATGCAGATCGGAAAGCATGATAGTATTACATGATAATGGCCAGCGTAATCATGCTACCATACGCCATCGAAACCAAACCCAAACACCAGAAGAGCAACCATTAACGAAATCCAATCCAACTAAGAAAAACGCCCCCGATTTTGAGATACCACCCAATGCAAGCTAATTGTACAGGATATCAAATGCCCGACCCAAGTCGTTAACCGAAATTCAACACCAGATAATCATACCCTAAACCATCGTTTCGAAACGAAAGACCGTAAGCGTCATCAACAGATTGGTGTACCGGTGCACCAAACTCGCATTGCCCAGAAGAAGGCAACAACAACATACCAATGAACAAATGATGGGGTTCACCGTTTATTCAATCACCGCGTCGGCCCAAGAGCTCAATCCGCCCTCCTCTTCCAGCACGCGCGTCATGTCCTCTTCAGCAAGTCGTACGAGGATCTCAAACGGCGCCTCCTCTTGGTTCGCAGTTTGTCTCCGTCGGGGAAGGAAGATCATGCCGCCATCACCCGGACCGTAAGATCGTCTGATGAACTCGGGTCGACCAGCCAGGGAGTCCTTGCCTAGATCCGTACCAGGTATGCCCCAGCTGATATCAGCGCCGAAGTTGAGCCACGACGAGATGTATATGTCTGAGCCGAACTTCAAGGCCAGTGCGACCTCGGTGTCGGTAATCTGCTCGATCGACTTGAAGAAGGTTAGGTGGCGGTTCACCCATTCGTCGTCGACGTCGAGGATCGTGCTCTTGATGGTGTTTATGACGTTGATGATTGTCGACTTGGTTACACTGCCGTTATTTGTCAGCTGGGGTTCTCAAACTTAATCGCGTTGCTCAAGATTTGGGAGTGCAAGGTTCAGGGCGCCACACAGTGTGACATGCGATCATACGGTAGTAGGGGCTAGACTCACCGGTCCTCTTTTGTGAGGTCTGAGACGTTCATTGTGCCTCGCGAGAACAACGCCATGTTTCCTGTGTAGTCTGTAGATACCGGAGGTCGTTGCCGTCTTCGCAGGTCTGTCGCGATCCCGATGCTAGTCTCTGCCAATCCGCACTTGGTCAAGCGACTTGCTCTAGCGCGGGTAACATGCGTCCAGACCAGGGCTGCAAGGACGTTGCACATTGTCGGAGGGGTGTTCTCGGGAAACTGTGTACGTAAGGTTTCCCTGTACTCGCGTACTCGTGATGCTGGGATGACGAAGAGCCTCTGGGTACATTTCGTCTCTTTAGGTAAGGTTTGAAGATACCGGGGTGGGCCATCACAGTAGCAGTCTGCGCTGGCGCTGCCTTGGGGTGGCTTGATCTGCTCGTCAACAGCTTTCCGCATCTGGGACTGCTTGTCGGCGACGCTTTCCATGTCTGCTTTGGTCAGTCATAGCTTGAGCACGCAGTGAGGAGTCTTACGCATGATCTTGTGTTCTTCAAAGAGTTGCTGCTTCGAAAGGCTGGACACATTCTCGGCGAATGTTTGCCAGAAAAGGGTGACACCGGAGAAGTCAAAGACACTGTGGTGCATATACATCGACAGGACAAGGCCGCCAGGTATGAAGAAAGCCTGGGTTCTCATTGCTGGTGCATCGCTCTTGTTGAAGTCTACCTTGCCCTCGCCGTCTCTTGGAATACCAGCATACTCTGCGAGATCTTCCGGCACAAACATCGACGACTCGAAAGCACTGGGTGGCATGCCATCTCTTTTGAGTTGCTCATAGGTGTGTGGAAAGTTCTTCTCATGGTACGGGATTTGCTTCGATCGAAAGACACGACTCAGGTGCTTGCTTGTGATCTCCGCTGGATAGTGGAGAGCAAGCTTACCCGCTTCTCGGTCGGCAAGTGTGAGAGTGCCAGCCAGAAAGGGAAATTTGTTGAGTGTGAGGCGAAGCCCAGCATTCAGAGACTGGATGGCATCCTCGGCGAGATTTTGATCGGGAAACTGCGGATAACGTCAATTTCTGTCAACACGACGAACGATTCGGGCGAACATACAGGAAAGATGCACAGAGTCTGTATGTAAACGCGCACTACATTTTGGTCTAGACATGAGAGATGAAACGACTTCATCGGTATGGGCGGAACGTGTGGTTTGGCCAGCATCTCGAGGAAGCGGGGAATGGTGCTAGTGATGGGATCAAAAAGCCGGCCGTTGCGCGATACTAGGGGTAATTCAAGGGACATGGTCGTGGCTTTTGCGTAGTCAGTATATATACCGGTGCGATGAAGAGTCACACATACGACGAATTGGGTGAGCAAACACCCAGGCATGTGAAGCACGAGATGATTTTACCCCCTTCACCGCAAAAGGCCCCATTGAGCTGCGCCTGGTGTGACGGGAGGCATTGGCCCACTACGGGCCGAGAAGGACTATGACCGCATGCGGAAACATCTGTGCGCATAAGCCACGCTCATTCCCGCCTTCCCCGCCTGTCTGCTTATTCGTGATTCACACTCAACCCTTGACGTGCGCCAAACGTGTCTCGTGCCGTCTTCCCCGTCCGCCTTGCTCGACCGTGCCTGAGTTACCAAACCTCGCGTAACGGATGAGGTGCAGCCGATGCGGCAACGTTCAGAGAGGGTTCCCGCCGACAAACGAGATGGGCACGACTAGGACCGTTCGTATGCGTTGCTTTTCCATCTCGCCAATCCTCGCCTTTCGAGGCTGAGGTTAGCGACAATATGCAGCTCGAAAAACATCAATTTGCTATTCTGTGACGTCTATGCCCCTGGCGACAAGGGTGGGGCGCATAGGAGTTGTCCTTGTTTGTCGACTGTCAAAATCAGGCTGTCATCCACGTCCTTCGATCGTGCTGTCGCTGCGGGACTTGTCGCGGCACAGCGTGACATTCCGATCGTATCTGAAATTGCGGGTTTGGCTGCTCTTCAACCTGAATGGCCCATGTGACCAGGATGCCACGAGGCATTGTTTGATCATCGATACCAAACTAACTGCAGGCAAATCAATACACCGGAAGTGCTGCCTTTCTTTAGTCGGTGTGCGCCTCAAGCAAGGTCAAATTGCAGCCCTATGACCAGGCGCTTGGATGCTTGTGTGCCCGAACCACTTTTGCGACAGAAATGCATCCGCGTTTAGCAGCGCTGAGCGTGTCATGGCAGCCTGGAGGGATCCGCGAAACCAAGGAGCCAGCGCTAGCACATAGTTGCTTTCAACGTCCCAGTCAATGTGAACACGTTTTTCATGACTGCCTTCGACAAACCAGTCTCGCCGCAGTATTGAGAGCTCACCGAAGCTAGCTACCATGGTGACACTCCAAATAGCATCTGACAGATAGCGGTGTGATGCAGCGCCTCTGAGCAGGCTGTGAGTGTAAACAATGATGCGTCATATGATCGGTAAGGCCTTTGGGGAGACACGTCGCCGGCGGTCCTTCGGTTAGTGGGTCGTTACCACCGCGAAATGCCAGCAAATACCATCAGCATCGCTAAGGAACAATCAAACAGAACCCTTGTCGGCAGTAAGATGACGAAGATAGATGTCGATGCGGCTGCAGCCATTGTGGCTGACTGATGCAATAAGCCCCACGTTATGTGCGACAGCACTGCCCAATAAGCGACAAGCGCCATGCATGCAGCGTCTTTCGAAAAGGAAATAGCATGCTCTTCTGATCAATCGGGCTCGTTCCAGGCAGCTGCATTGCGGAAATATTTGCAGAGCATCGAAGGCTTCCATGCGCCTTGTAGCCTCTTGCATTGAGGGACTATCTAGGCGACACCGTAGGATTAAGGTTTGTAGGCCGTCGCACAGCGAACGGCGGTATGCAAGGCCGGGTAGACGACCCGGAACAGCGTTGGGCGGGAGAAAACAACGAATTTGTGATTGAACGTACGGGGGCATAGGCGCCTGAGGAAGTAAAAACTGGAAATGTGGATCGAGTCGGGCTTGATATCATGCAGCCGCGGCAACCATGCGACCTGGGGAATTGATGGCATCCTTCGTGCAAAGTTATGAGATTGTGACACGCGTGTAGTGACACGCTCAGGGCCGGCGCGTAATGGAAACCCCGGAGGTCTGATGTGATGGCATTTTGAGAATTGCACGTTGAGTGGTTCTGTCCAAGAGGCCGTGCCGACCGGTCGCAAACCTCTCTGCTAGTCCATGAACGGTGAAGGAGCAGTGGCCATCGGCACAACGACTCGCGTGACAGTCCTCCTTTCATGCATCGAACGCGGGCGGAATTGCCGAACGGTGTGTTGAAGCTGTGCCGCATGCAACTAATTGATGCCAACAGTTATGCGAATCTGCATCGCCTTCTTATCGAGATTGCCGGTGACCTTGGGCCATCATTACGGCTACGAGCGTGCGGCGGGGCCTTGCACAGCTATTAGCGCCGGGAGTGAAAGCGTTGCGGGGTTTCGCGGAATACTTCCCCGCGAATCTTGTGATACGATCGGCTAAGGAAATATAATCTTGATGAAACCCCGCATGCGAGTCGTTATAGCCGAGCGTTTGTAGCAAGCTCATCATGTAGTACAACACCTCAATACCCAGGTACGAAGAGTGGATACGGAGCATTGGCGGTCAAGTCCCAGATGCTTGGGCGGGAACGAACAATACGATGATGGAAGACCGATGTTGTATGGTGCCGAAGCACTCTGGGCGTAACGTGCTGCCGAATAGTGTAAGCGTATATGCAGATATGCTCATGGCGTTGTGCTGAACATATCCTAGCCTCTCTTCAGTCGGCTTCTCCGATTTGCCAACCGGAGACCTGCGCGTATAGCTATCGACGATGTTCGGTTGAATATGCAAAAGACCCATCTAGAGTTACTCTCGGATGTGCTAGCCCTGAGGGAAAGGCTTCTCGGCACGTCGACGAGTGCGACTCGTGAGGCACTAGAAAGACGGGAAGAGGTATACATCGCCGTAATAGCACCTAGAGGCTATGAATACGCAGTAGCGGTGTTGGCGATACTTGCTCTTGGAGCTGCTGTAGTGCCACTGACTCCAGCCCTACCCGTAGAAGAGGCAGTTTACTTCATCGAGAAGTCTAGATCGGTGCTGATTCTTGCCAGCTCATTGAATATGAGGAAATGCCGCGACCTGGAAACCCGGATTGCATCCATAAGTAACAAGGGCTTCCAAGCCGTAAGCATTCAGACAACGATTTCGTGTCTTACCCTCCATGCTGGAGACATCATCATCTCTTCCGACCGTACTTTGGATGAGAATGCACCCGCTGTGGTCATCTTCACCAGTGGGACTACTGGGTCACCTAAGGGTGCAGTTATGCGAAGATCCTTCATCTTTGATTGTGCACTCGAAGTGGCAGATCATTACCAGCTGACGGAAGATGATGTCGCTCTCCACGTTCTCCCGGTGCATCATGCGACCGGTGTTGGCATCAACTTCTTCCCATCTCTCGTGGCTGGTAGCCGGATCGAGTTTCGCAGCGGAGGCTTTGACGAAGAGCAGATGTGGGAGCGATGGAAACAGGGCGCTTCAGATACCGAACGACAACTGACCGTATTCTCTGGTGTACCTACTATATACATGCGGATGAGAAGGTACTATCAACAACGAATAAGCAAGCTACCCGCAGATGAGATAGCGAAGTACGCCGCGGGCGCAAGACAGTTTCGAGCCTGCTTATGCGGAACATCAGCACTGCCGCAGCCACTCGATGACTTTTGGAAGCATCTGATGCAGAAGCCTATCCTGCAACGATACGGAGCTACCGAGTTTGGGGCTGTCTTCAAGATGCGCCTCGGCGACGAGAGCGTGCCAGAAGGTTCAGTTGGTGAACTCGCCAGCGGCGTTGATGTCAAGCTATCCGAAGGAGACGAGGGAGAGGTGCTCGTGAAAAGCCCAGTAAGTGTTATATGAGTCGGGTTGATAGGTCGCGCTAAGCAAGTTTAGCATATGTTCTCAAAGTACCTGCGTGATCCTGAAGGAACTGCAAAAGCTCATGATCGGAATGGCTACTTCCGAAGCGGCGACATTGCGCGACGAGAGGGCAAATATTACTTCATTATCGGTCGAGCGTCTCTAGACATCATCAAGTCAGGCGGATACAAGATCTCGGCTCTGGACGTCGAGCGCGAGCTGCTGAGTCTACCATATGTAGCCGAAGCCATGGTGGTTGGTGTACCCGACGAGGAGTACGGGCAACGGGTCGCCGCACTAGTCTCGCTGCAGAATGAGGAAATGTCTGCTCCTTTCTCGGCTTCCAGCGATGGTTCTCAATATGTCTTGACGATCAAAGACTTGCGACGAGATCTACGGGAAAGGCTAGCTGGGTATAAGCTACCCACGCTCCTAAGGATTGCAGATGGGGAATTTCCGAAGACAGTTACAGGCAAAGTGCAAAAAAAAGTTCTTGGGCCTCGCTTCTTCCCTGCAGATTATCATCGGCGTCCAGGAGTACAGGAATGGGACGCGCGATCTCCGAAGACCTTGGCGAAGCTTTGATCTTTCGGGCTTATCGTACCGAACATTTTTCTGCGCGTCATTTCGATCGAGATGAATGATCAACGTATGTTCGCCATAGCGCATATCTAGATGTTTACGGCTCATCATCGCATAAACGAAAAGTAACTGTACCATTCCATTGCAATGATAGTGGGCCCTTTCGTTGTCATGACGGAACAAAGATCATTGGGCAATGGCGCAGGGGCTACAGAACGTGTTCAAGTAAAGTAGCAAGTAAAATAACATTACACAATTGCAAAAGAGCTTCCTCGTGCTCAGTATTTTAGCGCACTTATCTTCTTAGTGTTCTCAGTGCTGCTTTGTACGTCGAGGTACCTCCTTGTTTCCTTCGAAGGTTTGCATGCGGCTTCGCGCGTCGAGGGGGACCTGATAGCATAGTCTCCACGAAAATATTCGTTGTCTTCGATAAAGGTGTCCATGGTCTGCTCGTTATAATCAATACTTTGGCAATAGACCTCTTTGCGCGGCCCGTCAATTCTTTCAGCAGATTGCAGAAAAGCGCAATAACCTCATCGGTTGACGATGTTGCGGGGACAGAAGAAATCAAAATGTCTAACTCGACAACGATGTATACTTCCCGACAAACGTTTTCGAGGGTAGCCCCAAGGATCTCAAGCCACTCCTTCGCCGTGGTAGCGTTGCGAAGCTGCGTGCAGCTTAGCGCCGTCGATTTCCGAGAGTGCGCTGAGTCGCCCAATGTAAGCGCCTGAGCGGCAAGTGACTTGAGAATGTCCAGCGCGTTCGGGGTTCTGGTGGCTCGGTCAGACAGTTGTACGTTTACTGCCCAAAGTGTTGTGATGTTTTTGCTCTTCAATTCTTCAGTTACTCTGACGGCCGCGTCGCGCAACGCCCCTCGTTCCTGGAAAGTACCTTTGACCAGCATGAGTGACGGCTCTGAGTACTCTGCAAACCTTTTCAACGTCTGGGATTGCCAAAAAGCATTTGGAATGTTGACCTGCTGAGTTCGTCGGCGCAGATTTCGTACCATGACGGCCTGACTGTAGCTCTCAATTGGATCAAATGATGATAGCTCCGCTGCGATTCGCACCATTTCCGAGAATTGCAAATCCGATACCTTGTCGTTTGTATCCACGAGTGAGGATGAATTGATGGCTTGGTGATCTATGTACAGTAAGCAGGCGTTGACCTCGTCATATGAACACTGTTGACGTACTGATCATCATGCATCTCATCTCAAGGATGGTGCTTTCAGACCTCTCCACTCGATCAGCCATCAACTTCACGATCGTGTGCATCTGTCTCAGCTCCACATGAGACCCCGCAATGGCTAGCTGCTCGATATTCCGTGAGCCCGCCTCGATATTTTCCAGAACATCATGGTAGCGTAGCTCGGCAGGACGCGTAACAGAATGCACGATGTGACGCAGAGTACCCTCTCGGTACCAATCATGGGCGCGGATCAAGAACCGGATGATCTGTGCATACAATGCTTCTACAGCATCTGTCATTCTCGTCGTTGGGTACAAGATTGTCGCTAGTTCAATGCGAGGAAGAGCATCTGCGATACGAGCGAGACCCTTTGCTATGCTTGCGATGACACCTTCATGGTTTAAAAAGGCCTTGTTGTTGCGTTGTCAACATCGAATCGATCTCGATATCTCATGCTATGGCCGGGGCGACTCACTACGAAGAGAAATTTCATTGCGCCCCAAGCTAGGGCGACATACTCTGGATGATGCTGCGCCAGTATGTCGAATATGTTTCCATAATGTATCAAGCGGCTGGAAAACCGTTCTAGCCATTTCCCTGCTTTGTTGCTGCGAGAGGATGCGTAATTATTGCACGCGATCTTTACGACGTTTTCCAAGCCTTGCAAAGTGGCCGACTGATTGGCGAAATCGACCTTGCGATTATCTTGTGTCAATTCAGAAGAAAAATGAAGAGACGCGAGCTTGTATGAGCTTTCTGCACTGCTTCCTGGTGTACTGCGAAATGTTAGCGTGAAGGCTAATGCAGCTACGACCTAGGGAGGCGCTTCGCCGCGGGACTGCCCTAGGGTCATGGCGGGCTGCATACGTTGTACTAGAACAGCCGACCCATCCTTCACTCAGTTGCTGCTGTTGCGTCGTCATTTTATGTTCTCGTCGTCGGTCTGGAGAAATGACGCAGTTTCTCACCCAGTTTCCAGGCTGCAGCGTTCAGCTGCCAAGCAGGTGGCTTTTGTACCAACCTCGTTGTGGTTAGACCCTGTCGTCTTACCTACAGACTCCTGTCGTCGTGCGGGGTCCTGCTATCTATGCGCTACCATCCTTCCCAGCCTATCTGTTGCAGATGTTCACCAAACCACTTAGACCCAAAAGAGGTCGCAAAAGCGATCCTGCTCGCCCCTTCCATTCCATACCCACTGCAGGCTCAACAAAAGCGAGAGACTACAGCGACGAGGCTGAAGACTCTGATCACGAGGTTGAAGAGTCTGGTGGGGACGAGGCTGGCGGGGACCAGACTGAGGGCTCGTGTGACGGTCAGGGTCCAACATTCCGCACTGATGAGGATGCATCCCAGATAGACAGTGCAGAGTACGAAACGTCCAGCCCGGGTTCATCTAGTCCCGGTTCTGAATCTGCATTTTCAGGTGTTCGTCGACCCTTGTATCTTGGGGGCAACGAGCAATCCGACCAGAAAGAAAAACTAGAAGCAGAAGCAGAAGCGGAAGCGGACGAGAAGCTCTTCAATATCGTAAAGAAATTGACCATATCACGAGATCAAACAGAATCTAGCAACTTCGCGACACAGAAACTTTTGGCGATCGCTGCGAACCTGGAAGTTTTGACGGAAAAAGTACCCTTCGAATTTTTGCCACCACCATCTCCCTCTCAAGGCAATAACGCTCTTCAAGACTATCAAATACAGCTTATGCTTTTGGAGCAGCAGAACAAAAAGCGAGTGCTCATGGCGCAACAAGAACAAGACAAGACGCCATCTGACATCCCTAACCAATCATTTCCTGGAAGCTCCCGTCTCGGCAAAGCCCCCGAACCCAGCTCTCCATACTTCATGCCTCTCGACATGCAACAGCCACCCTTGCTTACCATCCGAAACCCACCCATCGCTCACTCAATGGAAGCATCGACACAGATCCACGCCAATGCCTGTGAGTCAGAGCTTGTCAGCCGGCTGTTGAAACGGATCGATGATTTGGAGAGAAGCATTAAAGGATCGGAACATCCACTGGGGCAGGGTATCAGTCCTCCACGCTTCCAGGTGCTTCATATATTGGATGATGTAAATGGCAGTGTTTGTCTTCAAGAGCCGACTTGGGCTCTCGGAAAGGGGGGAGGACTGCAGCTGAGAGCGGAGTCACCACTAGCTGACTTGAAAACCCATCTACGAAAGAACGACGACATCTCTTTCTTGGTATACAAGTCATACGCAACACCTAGAGTCAGCGCTATTGATTTGGCCGAGGGACTTGAAACAGGCGTACTCCCTGCCCCACAACCGTCGAATGAGACCATCACGATCATGTCCGAAGAGCTTCGCGTGGCTTTGCAGATATTTCTCAAATCAGCGTGCACGCTTGATGAGACACAGCTACCTTCGGTCTTGGATAATCTACAGGCTCCCTACCTGTTCTGGTACCGTGGCAGATCAAAGGGACAGACTGTGTCGAATCAGCTTCCCAAGCACCAAGCGCATTTGAAGCTACTTTTCGATTGGATTGAACGCAATTACGCCGCCAAGTTTGACCAGTTCGAAGAGATGAAATCTCGTGGGCGCATATCTCATGCATTCACTGAATATCTATTCTTCCCAGGCGATGTCGTTGTTGACCAAAATGGCAACAAGACTCAGGCCTATCGATTGCGAGACATGCCGACGTTACAAAGGGCTTACGGACGTAACCATGATTCGCATCAATTTGAGAAATCGTCGCGTGTAGGATCAAGGGCGGATGAAAGGAATAAGGCCAACGAAGCATGGGCTTGGGATATGTCATGTTCGACTATCGTTTACGATGGCCAGTTCTATCGTCAAAATGAGACGCTCACACTTAAATTGGTCGCCGACAGTCACGATCAAGAAGTCGACATTGCTCAGTTGAGCATAATCCCCTTGCCATTCGTCAGTAAGAATCTACAGAACCAACTCTTGCAGAGAGGCCGTACATTCTGGTCATGTCGTGTCAAACGCCCGATCTCTTATGAGGGTGGGGATGAAGAGACGTCGCATACGGTAGGAACAAAGCGCTCAATCAAATCTTTGCTTTAAGCAAAGCTAAAACATGCTATAGTACGGCGAGCGATACGTAATCGACAACAAAACCTTCAAGAAGCTCCACGACAATGATCAGAAATCGAAACGAAACCAAGGCCCCGTGTTCATGAGTGGTAGCAAAGACAGAACGTCATTATTTGTGAAAAGAATGGACGACGATGATCCTCCTCAAGCGCCCGACATATATCTGTTTCCGCCAACTATACCTGGATTCTCCCTGCGCCGCAAAGTGTGGAGTACGAGTTCTCTTAACATCTATCATGCAAAAAAGCTGACTACCCATAGTCGATCTGGTGGTCGACAAGATAGTCGACATCTCATGGAACAAAGAGGCCTTCAACCATCTAGTCGCTGACGACAAGACGAAAGAGCTTGTCCACGCTCTGGTGGCCGACCGAATCTCTAGCGAAAGAAACACCGACATCATCCAGGGCAAAGGCAATGGACTCATCATTCTTCTTCACGGAGGCCCTGGCACCGGCAAGACTTTTACCGCAGAGAGTGTCGCCGAGCTGGCTGAGAAACCATTGTATCCTGTTACGTGTGGTGACATTGGTACCGAACCAGAACAAGTCGAGAAATACCTCGAATCAGGTAAGTTCCAGTTGCAAGAAATGCACATGAGCCAATTTCTGACTTTGCACGTCCACCACTGCAGTGTTATACCTAGGTAGCCTCTGGGATTGTGTAGTGCTCCTCGATGAAGCTGACGTGTTCCTTGAGGAGCGAGGGATAGCTGATCTAGCACGCAATGCCCTAGTTTCCGTCTTCCTCCGTGTGCTGGAGTACTACGACGGCATTCTTATCCTCACATCCAATCGCGTCGGCACATTCGACGAAGCCTTCAAATCCAGGATCTCACTTGCCCTGCATTACCCCAACTTGGGCAAGTCGCAACGATGCCGTATCTGGAAGAACTTCCTGAACCGCCTCAAAGCGCTGAAAGAGCCGGGTATCGACTTCGATGACATCGAGTGCAATGTATTGGAATTGGCGGACGAGGAGCTCAATGGTCGACAGATTCGCAACGCGATTACGATCGGAAGGCAGCTCGCAAAGTTTCAAAAGAAGGAGCTGTCGTATGCGCATCTGAAGCATGTTGTTGAGGTAGCCGGTCAGTTTGAAACGTATGTCAAAGAGACGAAGGAGAATTTCTCAGATGAGCAGATCGCTCGGCTTCATGGACGCCGGTAGTGACCTCTTTCTCATCCCTTCCATTATTTAGTGGGCGGATTCAGTCATCGTGTATCTCTTGTGTGTTGCGGGGATCGTACACCAGTAGTGACAGAGGGTGGTCTTCGTCACATTCTTCCAACGAAGCGCATGCGTAGGCAATGCGACTTCCATGACGGTCTCTTCACAGCGCCAGCAGGTGGTCTCACCAACAACTATTTAATACACAAGGGACTCCCTCTATCTCTTTGCAACCATCGTGGCGCTTAACAACTAGGTTTTATCCTTACCGAAACCTACCAAAGTTTGCACGAGCTTTTGACAGCTTCAGCGATGGATGCCTTACACTTTCTTTATTTTATCAAACGCGAGTTTGACTGGCATATGCGACAGCACAGAGGATTGGAGACATATCGTGCGCCATCTCTTACGAATCCTATTCACCCAATGTTTGCTTTGGATCGCTGGGCCACTGGTCTAGAGCAAGACTCGGATTTGTCTACTTTGTTGCTGCGCCCTTAGGACGATAACATTCGTTCTCTATTACTAATTAAGGTACCTAAACTAAATACAACTAATTACCTAACACTTGTAACTAAATCCCTTAACCTATCTTACTGCCTTATAGAGCGCCCTTTACAATCTACATAACCCTAATTAGCAAGCCTACGTTAGAGTCCTTCTACATGTTCTTAATAAATTTCTAGTCTTGTTTATCTAAATCCTCTATCGCTGTGTTGTTTTTTGCTGCAGTAGAGAGTTATTAAAGACAGAAGTGTTAAAGAGAGAAGCGATGTTAATGTTTGCGCTGCAGAGTAGCAATTACTAGCCGCTAGATGTTAAGTGTGTCTAGTTTAGTAATCTTAACCTACTAATTAGTTAGTAGGCTATTTACCTTAATACTGTCTAAGAGGCGTCGCTCCTACAGAAGATAGAGGTAGTAATTCTACAGAAGCTTAAGAACCTTAGACACGCTTGCTGTAAGCAATAGGTTATCTAGGTCCTCTTGTATTTGCGCGATAGTAAGCTCTATAAGAGCAGGCAGGCTGCTAAGAAAGAGAAGAATGTTACCTGCGATTGTATGTTTAGTGTTAAAGAACATTGTAAAGAGTTTAAGTTAGAGACTAAGCCTAATAGAGGAGCGTTAGTTAATAAGAAAGAGGAGAATAGATAGAGAGAGAAAGAGCTGTGCGAGTAAATATTCTTGTAAGAGGATTTATATTATTTTAAAATTACAATACCTAGTTACTTTGTTGCAACAGCGAGCTATAGTTGTTTATCGCAAGTCCTATAGTTGTACGTAGGGTATTATTGTTACCTAATTACTATAAGGAGAGCTGCCTCACTAGGTAATTCTTAGGTGCTAACAAGCTGTAAGGCTTAGCCTAAGCTTCCCTAGGCCAAGGATATGTTGCATTTACTCTTATTTTACGACCTTTTTAATACTAGTAGAGGGCTATACCAGACTTGGACACCTTCTTGATGATACCAACGGCTTATATATTCATCTTAATCTAGGGCAAGACACCCTACAACTCTACCGCAGCATGCGACCTGCCTTGCAACTTGCGTCACTATGGCTCACCGAAGACATGCCCCTGCTTTGGTTCAGTCACTTGACCTTTGGACATCGTCGCCATAATGCGGCCGGCCAAGTGTACCTGGAGAGAAATCCTCATTATAAGACCCTGGGAGCCCTTGCTACTGTCAAGGCGAACCTAATCGAATTTGGAAAAACGAACTTTTTCTTGTTTTACCATCCTAGTGTGAGAAACAACTATTTCGGCTGTACATATCGTCAGAAAGAATCGTTGCCATACTTTAACGAGTTCAAGTCCGCTGACTTTCCACTTGCTGTCTCTAGTAAGGGTGTTCAAAAGCCTTGCATCGCCCTTACAAGGGGCTTCGTCAAAGCCCTTCAGTCGACGAGTATAAGTGAAAACGAACGATACAGAACCCTTTTCATGCTCGCCACTGTTCTGTGCCATGAAGTTGCGCATGGGTACCACATGTTCCATCATATCAGTCCTGAGCCACTGTGGGCTGGAGATGAGAAGGCCCCAGAACTAGGCTTCTCGTGGGAACTGAACGTGTTAGGTCATGTACCGATGCCTACCGGTAGGAGTGGGTTAGACGGCCAATTCCACGAACTACACGCGATCCGCATGCTGGAAGTTCCATCAAGCGCTGATGAACGTCTTAAGGTTCTCCTCTATCTCAAGGGCAATTCACGTGCAGAGTTCACGACACGAGATGCTTCCGGACACCATCGCAAATGGCCTGTTGTAAACGGCGGAAACTTTCGTGGTGCGAAATGGACACTGAGCAGCGACGCGCTCTACTTCATCGCCTCCTTCCACGACGTTCCCATGCACTGGGTAATCTCTTGGTTCCAGCAAGATGTCTGGGAAACGCTTAAGGCGCGATGGGTGCAAGCAAACAGGTTTGAACCTCCTGCTCTCGGCCAAGCCTTCATGATCATCTACGAGAGAAATCCGTACGGAGTGCAGGTTCATCGACCTCTTTACCCAGACAATCGTGTAGACGCCACGATACTCGAGAAACGTCACAAATCAGTCCAAAAATAGGCTGAGGTGCGGGTGGGAAGTTTCGGGTTGAAATGCAGCTGTAGCGGTCACCAAATATACGGATAGTTATTGACTTGTCATCAATTTGTCGGCACGGAACTGCGGTGACTCATCAGATGGTTGAGCGAGACAGCCAGAATTCAGTCATGAGTCCGAGCTGAATGTGCTTAGCCATCTTTGCGATTGCCCATGGGAAGCCTGAAGTTCACCTAGAGCTTCTTCTTCCAGAATCCTTGCGGAGGCCACGCGGGAAGACCCTTCCTATGTCCACGCTTTGAGGAGAGAGTCCCAGTGCTTACTACAGCATATAGGCTTGATAGGTTTGTTGAAGGAATATCGGAGACCGGATGATAAAATGCGTGACGAGAGCCGTGATGTAGAGAAGTGTTACGTCTTCGTCGGCGTCGCGGCGGACATCGGCGAACGAAGCCCGGATTTAGCAATGCGCGAACACAAATTCCGGCACCGGCCATCGTCGTCATCGTTCTCATCACGACAACACCGGGAATCAAGCCAATGCAGTGTAGCGCCCTGGCGTCATGATTGGCTCTCTCGACAGAACCGGCTAGAATGCCGGGCTATCTTCTCTGTCTTCATGCACGGAAACGGCTGAGATGATGGAGCCGACCCCACCTGGAGCTTGAACGACTTAAGGCCCTTCCACCCCGCCAAATTTCTTAGGACAGCATCAAGCGTCACACCTAACTCCCTCTACATCCATCAATTCCTCCTACAAACCTCCAATATGGCCTGCGACAACTGCAAGACCGGCTTCAAGTGGGGCGCCGAGTCCGTCGGCAAGGAAACCAAGCTCGACAACATCGACTGCTATGTTACCGGCGACAACAAGGATGCCGCTATCCTTATCATCACCGATGTCTTCGGCTGGACACTTCCCAACATCCGCATTCTGGCAGACCACTACGCGAAGGAAGCCAATGCGACCGTCTACGTTCCCGATGTGTAAGCAGCTACGCGACGCGACGCATACATTCAGCGCAACCATGGAACTAACAGCCATTGCACAGGTTCGGCGGCGAAGTCGTAGACCCCGACGCGATGTCCGACCCAGAGAAGGCGAAGAAATTCGACGTCATGGCCTTCATCGGCCGCAATAACAAGGAGATCCGCTACCCCGAGATCAAGCAGCACGCCCAGACCCTCAAGTCGCAATACAAGAAGGTTGCTGCCATCGGTTTCTGCTACGGCGGATGGGCCGTCTTCAAGCTCGGCGCCGACCCCTCGCTCGTCGACGCCATCTCGACCGCCCACCCCTCCATGCTCGAGAAGTCGGAGATCGAGAACGTCAAGGTCCCCGTCCAGGTCCTTTCCCCCGAGAACGACCAAATGTACACTGAGGAGCTGAAGAAGGCTACGTTGGAGACACTGCCCAAGACTGGTGTCCAGTGGGAGTACATTTACTTCCCTGGTCTGAACCACGGCTTTGCTGCGCGTGGTAACCCCAATGACCAGAAGCAGAAGGATGGTCTGGAGAGGGCGAAGAGGAGTGCTGTGAACTTCTTCAATGAGTTCTTGCACTAGAACATATGTTACGATGGTCATATGATCTCTGAACGAATTTAAATGAAATGATACCTCAACTGTGGCTTTTCTCTCGTTCTCCGGTTGACAAATAAGTAGGAAGTAAGGCATCCGGTCACGAATGAGCCGTTGAGGATATCGAAGTGAATATGTGAATGAATTGCTGGTTACTGCTGCTACAAAGTGTACGTTTCTTTGACGTCACGCAGAATCCTCTTTTTAAATATATACATGAAGGTCTTTCCAACTTCCGGTTGGAACGATACCATCGTCCGTCGCATCTTATGCGCCGTTGACCAGGCGAGCGAGCCTAGACCTGGTCTCCCAGCCCCAAGCGCCGACACTGCGCTTAGCCATAGCAGCAACGCTCTTAGCATAGTTGTTCGTGCCGTGGCTGGGATCAGCGTCCTTAGCCTTGCAAGAAGCGCCATCCGAAGGGCCACCAAGGGGACCCTCAACGGCAGCGAAATGCTGCTTCTCGCTGGTCGTGCCGACCATGTTCTTCGCAGCCTCAGGAACCCAGCCGTTGATGAAGTCACCGTGCGAGCACCAAGCAGGTCCGCAGGCCAGCTTGAACGGTGCGGTGGTACCAGACCAGCCGTTGGGCAGGGCCTTGCGCATGTCGTAGCGGATGGAGAAGCGGAGCTGGGGCATAGACTTCATGCCCTTGGGGCACCAGTTGGGTGTTCCGTTGTCGCGGCTCTTATAGCCGGTCTCGAGGGTCTCTTCGTTGACACACTGAGGGAAGAAGAGGAGTTGCTGGATGTGGGTCGAGCAGGTCTTGGTGGGGAAGCCGTTGGCGTCGAGAGGAATGTCTTCGCTCTCGCAGCCCCATGAGGCCTTTGCGTTGACGTCCATAGCATCAGGGGTCATGGCGTCGGCTTTGCCGGCTACCATCTGCAGGTCTTGCGGGATGGCGACCTCAGCGGGGGTCTCGCCTAGATTGTAGTATGCGCTGAAGCGGAAGACGGGAACGGGCTCGTAGTTCTTGCCGTCTTTGGTGTATAGGAAAGTGGGCACCCAGTAACTCGACAAGTCGTTGGGGTTCTCGGCGGTGGTGCAGCCTTTCTGGAGTTCGGCGCTGGTCTTGGTGCCGGCGACAACGGCGTCGGAGCCGTAGAAGGAGTGTAGATGCGACTTGTCAAACTCGCCAGGGTAGACAATGGGATCGATGTTCTTCTCCATGAAAGGGGGAGGGATCTGAATGACGGTGTACGCGTTGGCGAACTGAGCGAGCAGACCCGCAGCAAAAAGAGTGTAAAGAGACATCCTGTGCCTTAGTAACGAATGTAATAAACGATAGAAGAGTTTGAAAAGATAGTAAAGTTGGTAAGAGAATGAAGCGCGATGAAGAAACCGTAAACAGTGGCGCGCTCGTGGTACTTATGCCTGAGGCCGAAGCCTCGTGCCCACCATGCCACAGCCTAGGGCATCCTTCCCTCGGGGCGTCCACCAAAGTTTCAAACCTCCTGGTGTTTTCGCCCAAGCGAGGCATCTTCGCCGTTAGACCTAGGACTATTGTGGAGGTTAGGGACCGCGGCATGAACGACAGGAGACGTTGCCGAGGCGCTAAGCCGGCTGCGGAGCTGCTCATTGGCGGATCGCCCGTGCCAAAACACTAGTGTCCGCTGTTCCGCGTTTAACAGTTTCGAAACTGCGAAACAAACTGCCTTTGTCCTTGCTTTTCATTTCCTCCGAACAGTAATCGGCTTTTCGGATACGGATGCGTTTTGTGGCGCTATACGCTGGGGCTCTGCGATGTGGCGTGAAGAACATGATTCACTGCGATTAGAACTAGAGGGCGAACTAGTTCAATTGCAGTTATGCGTGCGCGTATTTACGACGTCCGAGGACTCCAGTACTGAGTGTTGAAGAGCAGACCTTTTATCATCAAGCTGACTTCCAAGGCTGTGCTCCAAGATTTTGTGTGCACATCACGTGCGTGGCGCATACAACGTGCGGCGTGGTAAACAATTCGATTCAGATCAACGAAGCTGCGACTCACTCCGCATCTACGTCTCACGCCCTGCCACCGCAACCACCTCTACTGTCATTCGCAATCGCGCAACCCTCATAGCGACCTCGCACATCCTGATAGGTAATTTGTTGTGGTTCCACAGTATGCACGACGAGAAGCGTCACGATTTGTCCCTCTAATGTCCTGCTCACGCTCACACTTTTCCCACCACTGTATCGGCGCCTTGGCCCAACGGAAGGAGGAGCTTGTTGTGTTTGAATATTGACGGAGATGCTTTGCGAAGAATGCGTACGTGTATTCTCACGCGGCGACCGCAAGCATCATTCGAGCCTTGCCTCTCTCACCAAAGCAGCAACAGCCGGATGCTACATCTGTACTCCCTTGTGGGAATCTGTAAGGCCAGAAACTGGTCACTTGAGGGACGACCTGAAAAGTCACTTCATCATCGGTCAGATTCCAGATACTTATTCTCGAGTTTCCCGTACTCTACCAGAAGAACATATGGTTAGCTATTCCTCTTTATCCACGTGGGGAAGAAAGAAAAGTGTTGCCCACGGTTTTCCGAAAAAGCTCGACCCGCGGAGATTTGTCGCAGTACCTACAGCGAACGTCCCAGTAAATGTCGGTACATACGGCAGATGGTCCACAATACCCATGGCAGAATCCTTACAGGCTGCGCAAAAGTGGATGAGAACTTGTCTAGACACCCATGAGCAGTGTCAGAAACACAAACAACCGCGTACATATCCGACACGGCTCCTCGAACTTGGCAGCCACAAAGTGCGACTAGTACTACCACAGGAAGAGGAACTATCGGGCCCGTATGCTGCTTTGAGCTACTGCTGGGGCCCAAATCCTAGCTTCATCCGGCTAACGGCCGATAACATGCAAGATTTTCGGCTCGGAATACCCCATTCAGATTTACCCATTGCTTTTCAAGAGGCAATTTGCTTCGTAGAAGGGCTCGGAGTTCGCTACCTCTGGATCGATGCTCTCTGTATCATACAGTCTGGCAGGGGGAGTAGTGAAGACTGGCAATTGGAGTGCAGTCGCATGCAAGAAGTGTACTCGAATTGCATCATCAACATTTCTTTGGTACAGGCTGCGCACCCGGACCAAAGCTGTATGGGAGGTTATAATCGTAAAGCGAATCTGCCTTTCACTACAACTATGGCTATGCGAGGAATGAGTGGGGACTTTACCGGCACACCTCCTGCCTTCACTGTCATACCAAGCCAGTACTTCCAACATTCGCTTTATCAACAGCCCCTCGGAAGTCGCGCATGGGTCCTACAAGAACGCCTGTTGGCTACTCGCGTCTTGAGCATTGGCCATGGAGAACTTTTCTGGGACTGTGTACGGGTCCCAAACGCAAGCGAATCTCTTCCACGCGGCTTCGAACTTTGTCCTGACCCTACGAGGGCAGTTCTGAATGAAGCGCTGGGTCTTCAGATAACTTCCATTCCGCAGGCCTTAGACAGCCGGACTTTAGAGGATACTTGGTCTAAGATCCTTGTCGATTACAGTGCGAGGCAGCTCACATATCCCCAAGCGGACAAGTTGATTGCTATCTCGGCTATCGCAAGCTGCATGCACTACGCATTAAACGACACGTATCTTGCTGGCCATTTCTGGAAAACGCTCCCACAAAGTCTGAACTGGAGAGCAAATCGTGCACCTGGACATTCATTCCGTACTGATGAAAGGCCACCACAAAGGCTGCCCAGGTCCTCTAGCCAGATGTTGGATGGCAGCTGGGTGGTCACGCCAACATGGAGCTGGGCATCGATGAATGGCCGATTGAGAACGCGACCATTTGTTGGAGCGTCTTTGACGGTTATAGCAATCGCAGAAGAGTACAGGCTTTTCCCCCTTGATAAAAGCGAGCGAAGACCATGTATGGAGAAGATGATACTGCTGACCATTCGAGCCTGGTCTAGACCTATCAAATGGACGCTGGGTGGGCCGATCGGCTATGAAAACACAGAAAGTTTGAAAGAGGAGGGTTTTGAACGTCTCTACGTCACTATGGATGAGCCGAATGAGAAGCCCGAAAACGGAAGCATGTTTCTACTTGCGGCACTTGTCCATGCAGACAATATAGTGGTGGGCTTGTTGCTGAGAGAGATAAACATGTACGAAGACAGAGTATACGAGAGACTGGGGCAATTCCGGGCACCATTCGACCGCGACATTGGGACGGAATGGCAATCGTTGTTCACTGATGGAGAGCGCTCCATAACTATGTGCTGATGAGCTAAGCCGAACATTGCTATGTCAGCCCGATAATCTCACACACTGGCTATGCGTCATCACAATGTCGCCCTTGACACCTCCTCACTCTCTACAGGCCCGATACTCGTTCGATGAACAGCATTACACTGTACAGAAATCCTGATAGTCGGCCATCGGAAAAGATTGGGAGCAACAGCGAAGACATCGAGGACTTGATGCGACCGCATCGTATATCAAGACGATGATCGCTACTCGAGTAATGATTCCAAAACAGCAATGGCTCCGTCTCAGTTCAAACACAGTGTGTGAACATTTTGTGTCAACCTACGGTGCCTCATCACCACTTGGGGTTTGCGGTCAAGATCGCATCGACAGTGTTCGAAGTGCTATTACAGGTTTCAATGCTCCATAAGTTCGCTGGATAACCAATTGTCTCCCATGTCAAACTCTACTTATCAGCCGCATCCAGCGGCTTGTTCTGCCCATAATTCAGCGTCTTCTCCCTCTTCTTCGCATCCGACTCCTTCGGGTCATGCTTCATGTTGTCCTGACTCTCCGTTGTCTCTTCCGTCGCGCGTGCGCGGTCTTGCTCTGGATGGCTGACTGGGTTTTGTATTGATGCGTGGTCGCCATCGTTCTTGTCGGTCTGGCCGACTGAGGCGCTCTTGTTGATGGACTGGCTCTCAGCGCTGCTTGCTTGGGGGTTTGAGACGTTGGATGATTGGCCGGGTGCGGCGCTGCTGGCGTATGTGCGGGTGATGACTGGTGCGAGAACTGGAAGGAGGTGTGTTGATTGTTGTTCTTTTGTTTTGGGGTGAGGGTAGTCACCTTCGCTATGTTATTGGACGGAGCGGGTCGCAATGGGCGCTGAGCGCGAGAAGCTCTGGAGGAATCTTGATGCCATTTTGTGTTTTGGTGTTGTCGAGTAGATTACGGGGATTTACAGGCATAAAGTCTTTGTTCGCAGAAACTCACGGCCATATGTCTACGAATGTTTATCACACTCCCTCCTTGACGTGCCTGTGATGTTGCCAAAACGTCACCATCAAGCCGCAAAGCCGATCTCTAGGCGTTCGGCATCTGCTTCCCGTACAAATCCACTCTTACTTATCTATGACAGCTGCGGAAAAGCATGACACCGAACGCCAGTGCTTTCGACGCTACTTTTTGTCGATGTTTGCGTGTGCCGTAGAGCTTGCGCTCCTGGGCAATTAAGATGATGACGTATGCCAAAGAACAAGCGACGACAGCATCAAAGTGGGAACATATCTACGCGTCACGATACCATACACTGCAGCGGGTAGAAGCCCAAAGAGCTCGGAATCGCATTGTGGTGAGTGATCCTGCGCTCTGTTGGAGATACATGGATGCCCAGGTGGTGCCCGCCAGAGCGGATAGTCACGTGATGCCCCACTCCCGGCAATCGGACTTTCCGCCCCTACCAACCGCGCGTATTCGCAACCACCCAACCCACTATACGACTTCTAACAGCTTGTCGGACTACCAACCGATCCAGGTCTGCCTCTCATGAGTGCTTTCGGCATAAAATGTCCTCATTTAGTTCGCACGCGATGCTATAGGGCGCGGGGTTGAAGAACACCGAGTGTTACAATTACTACCTCTTTCAAGTCTATCGTACAACGCTGCTTCTCTCAGATTCTATGAGATATCTACAAATAATCCGCATCAACCCAGTTCTCCTTCTCAAAGTTCACCCCAAACAAATCCGACGCCTTGATCCGCGCGTCCCGCTGCGATGAGAAGTTTGCCCTTGCCTCTGGATTTGCGCCAGGCCCGTAGTTCATGTACTCCTGGTAAACAACATTATCCACACTCTGTACATTATCCCACCTCGCCCATCCCTCCGGCTTCACCACATCGCTCAGATAGCTATCCTGGAAGACCACTCTAGAGTACGGTCTCCACGGCCTGCCAAGGAAGGTCGAATTCGTGCCGTTGGTTCCGGACACATTGACCTGGTTGAAGACGTATATGCTGGTGTTGTTCTCAGCTTCGCGACCGTTCGCAGTAACCCAGCCAGGACCGATGGATTCGATGTCGATCTTGTCGAACCACGCGATGGCGCGTAGACCGAAGATGAAGTCTACCGCGCCATTGACGAAAGACTTTGCGTAGATTTGACGCCCGATGTTGGCGTAGATGGTGTCTTGGTAGCCGGTGAACTTGCAGCCGTAGAAACCTTGGTTCGTCTTTTGCGCGCTGAGGGCGAGGGCTTGGCCGTTCTTCTCGGCTGCACCGAAGGTGTTGGCGATGTTCAGATTGTACACGCGGATGTTCGTTGTGTTCAAGCGGAGGGTGGCTGTTGCGTCGTTGTTGGCAAGGCCGGGTGTATTGCGCGAGAGATTGTATGTCAAGGTGGCTTCGTTGTCCTTGTAGCCGCGAGCATCCTTCGTGGAACCTTGTATGGTGATGGGGCCAGCATGAGGAGGGACGTAGACTTGTTCGTTGTATATCCCGGCGACGACAAAGATCTTCTGGGCATCGGTCTTGTTATGCAGTGCGTCTACTGCGGCACTGATGCTGGGATAGCTGCCGTTGGTTGCGCCGGATGCATCGACGACTATCGCGCCTCGGTCGGGTTTGGTTCTTGTGTACTTGTCGGCAGACACCACGGAAAGGGTACCTGCAAATGCAAGGAACTGTATCAGACGAGACACCATGTTGATTGGCAGAGAACGATTGACCTGGTGTTCGGTACCCGTCCATCGGAACGGCCGGGTTCTTATACTAGATTGACGAAATGCACCCCTTTACGCGATTACTACAGTCTGTAATTATTCCGTCGCGCTTACCTCTACGGGCCGACTATCGAACATGCGCGCTGTTTGCCATTGCCATCGTGACTTTGCGGGGAAGTGTGGAGGAAGCATCGTTGGTGCTGTATCGTGTGATTGGTGGCACAAATCGTTCCGTGGGCAACTTTACCCCAGATTGTTTAACCATCGGCAACGGAATCTGGGGAAGCAATGTTGCAGTAGATCTGATCTTGATGTTTTGTCAAGCGGACGGATGCGAACGGGGATTGATCTCGGTTTGCTTGGTTGAGGTGCATACAAAGTAAGCCCGATTGATTACTTAGGTAGTCGCGCCGCGCGGCGACTGCCAACGTCCTTCTTGGCTTGACCTGCTTGAACGCGCATTCTTCCACTTCAATGCTCTCATGTATGCGACTATTTCTCTCTTCTTGCAGGCATGAGTTTGAGATTTTACATAATTCTGATCGCGTACGGGCAGCAATAACGAACGAGACTTGGAGTGGACGCGACGACAACCGAAGTACCACCGCGCCTTTCTCGATATACGAAACACACCCTAGCTCGTTTGCCGCCACTCTCTAGATATTGTGATAGCATTATACAGTTGTTCAAGAGCAAGGAATGAGGTCCAGTTCTGCCTGCGATAGGCTGCGATGCCCAAGCCGAGGAGACGGTGAGCGCGTTTGCAGTAAATCTTGCCCCGAGGCCTGAGGCTATGTTCTCAAGCACCTCATGATGACTGGGTATGAACAGGCCATTAGGGTAGACTATAGTTTCTCGTATCGAATGGTACACCGCATGCATTATCTACCGCGTGGTCACGATGATCAATAGGTCAAAAGCCGTCGCGAGCCGTGCTCAGGCGATGAACCAGTCGCATTGTAGTAGTACACCAATTCGATAGGAGCTCGCAGTTTACTTCAGCGCATAATAGAGTTCATGGAGAATAACTCTGCTCATAACAATATGAACGCGTTATCCACCCCAAGATCAGACCACTATGAGCGCGCCCGTACCCCGCGTACGCAACTCGCGTTCACCGTCGCATCCAACCCACCGTTTGCGCAATGACGCAACCTCCAAACAAACGAACTGAGACACGCGCCGCGACCACAACAAAGAGATATCCCCCGTCTCTCAGACTCGTAGCCAGCTACAACCTCGCCGTACCTCTACACTCGCATTGCATATCTCTGCAATACAGCCACTGACAAACACCAGCGCGCAAAGCACATCACACCATATAATCTCTACAAAACCCCGCGCCTTAAAACAAAATGGCCCAAAACGACTCAAAGCACCTCCTCCCCATGACCTCCATCCTCTTCGCCGACACCAATTCCTCTTCACGGCCAAACACATCCCACCACCTCGCGAACCCCACCCTCGCCAACCTCAAAGACGCGCAAGACACCAGCATCACCGCGCTGCCCCAGCCTGTCACCGAAGCCGAGATCGTCGAGTCAGACGGTTTCTGGAAGAGATTATGGGCTAAGATCAAGATTGCGCTTGGTTTCGGTGAAAGGGAAGTGGAGTATGAGGAGGAGAGGGAGATGTGCATTGGTGAGCCTTTTGGCTTCGTTCATATTGGGACGGGAGGGAATAGGCCGTTGTTGGGGCCGGGTGGGGTGCCGAGGGTTGGGGGTGGGGAGGAGGAGTGGGAGGATGTTGAGTGAGGGCGGGAGGGATTTGGGGTGGTTTGGGGGTGAGATTAGGAGATGATGAGGGGGCGTGGAGGAGGACGGAGGTGTGAGAAGTGGTGGATATGAATATGAACTTGGTGGTTGAGGACTACATGGGTATGATACTGAACAGAAGGAAGGGGGAATCAACCTCGAGACGACTACGAATATACAAAATCCTTTATCTCACTTGCCCTGGCTCTCGACGCTGACGTTCCAGTTATTAGGTGCCCGCCACCAGCGTCCTAGCAGACTACCTTCACTCTTGCCACTGCTACCTGTGATCATGCGATTCGCATCTGGTCTCTCAATCTTGACATCTTGTGTCTTGACAATCTGCAGCTTGACATCCTCGCTGCCATTAGTTCCAGCCTCAGGGTCATATGTAGCACGATCGCTGCTCCCAGTCCGGTATGCTTTGCCCTTTGAGCCCGAGCCCTCGTCGCTGATGATACGTTCGAACTTGCTTTGCAGGCTGGGGTAGTAGCGGATGAGGACGGCTTTGATGCTAGGTGCGCAGGCGACGATGACTGCGAGATGGTTCTCCACGACGGCGCAGATCATGGATGCGGCGTATTGGAAGGGGAAGTCGCCCATGATGGCGAGTCTGTGGACGAAGTAGACGCGAGTTGCGCTTGCAGCAAGAACGAGTCCGCCCAAAGCGAAGAGGAAGTTAACGGCGATGCGGTGGTGGCGCCTGAGCTTAACATTCCAGGTGAAGATGACGGGGAGGATATAGAGGACGGCATCGCAGGCGACCATGAAGACCGAGTTGAAGTAGGAGAAATCGCTCAGGTTGATGCAGTAGCCCTCGATGGTTGGGTCCCACCATTTTGCCACGGGGATGCATTGGAAGATGCTGGTTACGACGCAGGTGAGACCGAAGGAGAAGGCGACGATGTGCATGATGAAGATGCAACGGCGGGCCCACGGCTCGAAGGTGAGCTCGGTGTAGAAGATCAGTAGCGAGTGCTTGACGGCCCAGTTGACGGAGAAGTAGAAGATGAGGGCGGCCATGACCATCTGGGGTGTTGAGTCAGTAAGTGGAAGATGGTGATCGTGGGTTGGGTTTGATGTACCTTGAGGAGCATCTCCATATTGGCCGGGTCGATGTCTGCCTCGTGCAGACCAGCTCCCAGACGTGTCGCATACATCTGAATGCATGATAAGACGATGGCGCAAGTCCCGGCAAAGACAGCAAGAGCTTCATGTCAGTTAGTATGATGATTCGGGTGGAAAGAAGTAGACTGAGCTCACCATCATGCCAGCCAAAGCTGCTCATTATCTTGATCTTCCTCCCAACACGACAGCTGATAGCGAGTGAAGTCAACACAATCAGTGTCAAGTTGACAGCAACGGTGGGAGCGCGTAGGTCAGACATGATTGGAGGAGTCAATCGAGTCACCGAGCTGAGTTGAGTTGTGATGTTTGCAGGGGTGAGAAGGGATTCGTGTGCCTTGCATGCCCTCTACATATATACCTGGTGTTTATCTTTCACAAGACGCACGGCTTATACTTTGTTTGTCGTGATATGCGCAACACCAAGATGATGAACGGCCTACGGGGTCTAACGTTAGCTGCCCCGCGCTGACGGCGCGCAATCATCCATGTCAGTACAGTGATTGTGGACTGCCGTTTCTGTCGGCTTGCAGTGAAAACCGTCAAGGGAGCGACGCGGCACTCGGGGTAGCGCCCAGTGCTCCCTAGACTAGTAAGAATAATGAAAATGATGGTGTGGCACTATTGGACGGAGTTTCTCTTCTTAGCCTAACCGAGTGCTGGGCATGGTCGCTAGGTATAGAGGTTTTGCTTTGTGATGTTTGTTTTCGAGGTTAGGGTTCAAGCTAGGGGCAGCGGGGTCTTGCGATGTCGAAAAAGAAAGCACGACGTCGGTATACACGTTGTGTCCATGCGAGCCGTAAGCGAATACAGTGGGTTATCGAAAGTGCTCATAGGTTGAGAAGGCGACCCCGCTTTGCCCTTCGTCTCAACACATCGCATTCCGAAGCTGATGTTTTCGTTTTGTGTTGTTGCTTTTTGCTTTGAGGGTCCTGTCCGTATTGATTTTGGTGGGTATACGACAGAGACTTTGTACGTGGCGTTATCTGCCTGGCGTCTGCATCTGATTAGGATACTGCGGTACCATGTTAATGTTGGTGCTGGCTCGCATCGCATACTGCGCGGTCACATTGTTGAGTTGAGGAGTAACTTTGCAAAGTAGCCACGTCCGGTCATGTTGAGATTGATGTTGATCAGCGGCGGCGACAGACGTCCCGATTACTGAACGATGGCGACTGTATAAGACAAAAGTAAGACTCCATTGTAGACGGGCCGATGAAAGGGTGGAAGTTGCGATGGTGGGTAGACAGACGGCCAGAGACGGGAAATTGTGAGCCAGCCACATCGTCATAAAAGGCGTGCGCCCCGCTGGGTTCTCGCGACTCGAAACAACGACATCATCTTGTCGTGGAAGAGGCTGAGGATCGATCGTGTGCGCTTGGAGCGCGACTGCACAGGTGTTTACTTCGACGATGCATCATGTGATGGAGCACGATGCGCTTCCAAGATTCCCGAGACAGTCCCGACTTCTCGACCTGGGAGCTGACTAACACCATCCGACGCTAGGCCACATTTGATTCTCAGTAATCCTGCGCATATGATTGGGCGCCGGAGACAATTTGCAGCTTACATGCGTATAGTAGTCGTCGCAAACCGTGTAGATTTCACAATCTTTTAAGGAATTGCGCTTCAAAGTGTTCTCTTCATTCCGATACCCCCATCTCGTCTCTGCGTTTGTCCGTTCTCCGATTTTCTGAAACTCAAAGTGCGATCGCTATAGTCGGAGTGAAACTTGACGCCTCGGCTGTCCGCATTTACTACGAACGCCACCTTTCCCCGACGCCAACGTCAGCGGCATTCCACTTTCTTTGCACAGGCGGGACTTGAACTCTTCGATTCCTTCACCAACCTACAAGACATTATTGATTTCTCTCCGCCATGTCGTTCTCCTCGCTCGTCTCAGACATCGCATACCGGAACAATTCGGAGCGGCCAGAGCGACCCGACCTGCGCTCCCAAATATCGGAAGCGCGTTCCACCCGATCCTACGCCAGCACTGCCGCGACGAGTGTGAGCATATCCGGAGATATCAAGAGCCAATTGCATGGAGGATACAGCCACCCTCTGTCGCGAGCATGGCAGGCCGAGCGACAGCTCACAAAGGTGCGAGGCATGACGCCATGAGCCTATGACGGAAGCTAACTATCAATACAGTCGATGCTCATCTACCCCCTCTTCATTTCCGACCAGCCTGACGAAGAGATTCTCATTCCCTCCCTACCGAACATCCATCGCCGAGGCCTGAACAAGGTCGTGCCATACCTTACCCCACTTGTCGCGAAGGGCCTCAAGTCCGTCATACTGTTCGGAGTCCCACTCGCACCCTCAGCAAAGGACGCCTTGGGTACCAACGCAGACGACCCCAAGGGCCCCGTCATTAAGGCCATCCGCCTGCTGCGACGAGCATTCCCCGATCTCTTCATCGTCGCGGACGTCTGCCTCTGCGAATACACCTCACACGGCCATTGCGGTATCCTCAAGGAGGATGGCAGCTTGAACAATGCATTGTCAGTAGAGCGAATTGCGGATGTAGCGCTCTCATATGCCAATGCCGGCGCGCATTGCGTTGCGCCTTCAGACATGAACGATGGTCGCATACGCGCCATCAAGCTGAGGCTCATCGAAGCCGGCATCTCGCACCAGGTTGTGCTGATGTCGTATGCCGCCAAGTTCTCAGGATGCTTATACGGTCCCTTCCGCGACGCTGCAGGTTCAGTGCCCTCGTTTGGCGACCGAAGATGCTACCAATTACCTCCCGGCGGTCGCGGTCTGGCACGACGAGCCATTGTCAGAGATATTGGTGAGGGTGCGGACATCATCATGGTCAAGCCTGCGAGTCAGTACCTCGACATCATTAGCGACGCAAAGGAAATTGGCAAGGACATGCCCATTGCAGCATACCAGGTGTCTGGAGAATACGCTATGATCCACGCAGCCGCAGCTGCAGGTGTGTTCGACTTGAGGCAGATGGCGGAAGAGGCTACGCAGGGCATACTCCGAGCGGGAGCTTCGATAGTGGTCAGCTACTTCACGCCAGAGTTCTTAGACTGGTTGGGTAACTAGAGAGGCTAGCATAGGTGTACGGCAAAAGAAAGGGCGTAGGGGCGTTTGATATCCAGACGGCATGTCTACCAATGAATCTCATCACCACTTCTACATCATTCCTGCTCTGTGACACCATCACACACGAACGATTGTTTAACACTACCCTAAGTCGCAAATAATCAGTGAGTCTCCGGGGCGAAGTCCCAGCCCGCGTGGTGATGCTGCATAGTGCCAAGACCATATAGAAAAACACGCTAGCCGACATGCGGAGGATTGCAGCCCACCAGGTGCGCCACAGCCTCTGCCTCGCCATCTGCAGATGAACCAACCCTGTCACAGGTCGACGCTGCGGCTGCCTTGCAACCTCGCTAAACTTTCGAGTCAACGCCTTTCACGTCGGTAACAGTACCATGGTGGGCGTCTGACTCACCGGCTAGCCCGCACTTCGCGACCGGCGTCGCCGGTTCTTCTCACCAAAGTCGGTAATGATGCGTCTGTATCCACAGCAGCATGCATCTCAGCCACTTCAGTCGCCCTTCGTTCGCAAAGGATATTTATCCTAGGATTAAAACTGAACGCCACTCAGCCTTGCTTGGAGCCACGCTGTTTGCGCGCGAACGCTCTCATTCGACCTAGCGATGCCACTGCACTCCAGACACATGCGGTCTCCACTCACTGGACGCATCATGCAGGTGACCATTACCCCAGCGAGGAAGCTTTCTCCTAACAGAGCCTTGAGAGGCTGATGTCGAAGCTGATTGCATTGGACCGGCTGCACAATATGCACAGCCACTCCTTAGCTCAGGCTGCCATCCCACCGCCCTTTTTCTCAACCTCAAGTCATAACGATGAAAGCTATTAGGTAAATCGAAATACATTATCTGGATGCCTGGTGAATTGCGCTTGCGACAAATAAGTATATCACAGGTCTCGTCTTGGACTACTACGACTTTACAACAATCACATTCGCTGTGAACACATCTAATCGGGGTGCTTTGTTACGCGAGCAAACGCATCGGATTTCATTCAAGACACGTCCACTTATAACCGTCCTTCGACGTGCGGATTGCGCCATCGACCTGGTATAATCATGGAGAACCTGAAGGAATCACTACCTCCTGGCCTCGCAGATGCAGCCATCAACATTCCCGGCTTCGGTGCCATTGTCCAGCTGGTCCTCAACAAAATCGGTTTCGATGTTGGCAGCACGATGTCTCTATACCTTTTATTATTTGGTATCTTCCAAGGAGCCATGTTCTTGTACAACAGGGGGCGTACATGGATGCAGTAAGTCCACAATTCTACCAGCCAACTGCGGTCTGCTAACAGTTCATGCAGAGATTATGGCACCTCTGCCATCCGGATAGACGACGATGATGATTTATACCCCCAGTTCATATCCTGGATATCGGAACAGCGCATGACGGAAGTCAGCAGAGACTTGAAGGCCACTTCGAGGAAGCCCAAGACTCGATATAGCGCAGACTCTGATGACGAGCCCGAGTCGGACGATGAAGACGTCTTGGACGAGTCTGGGATCTTTAACTACGACAAGTATAAAGGTACCAGTCCAGTGTACTACGAGCCTAATCTTGGTGACGACAGCTTCACCCACAATGGCCATTATTTCCAGTTCAGGAAGGATTCGCAAGAGAACAAGTACGCGGAACGTATTGAGTACTTTGTCATCATCCGTTGCATGGGTCGCAGCACGAAGCCCGTCAAGGAGTTGATAGACCACGTCAAGGAATGGTCATCGCACAAGAGTAACAGCACGACTGAGATTATGCGAGCGGAGACTAAACACGGTGGCTATTGGTCTACTCAGTCCAGCCGACCCTCACGACCTATTAGCACAGTGACCTTGGATGAAACGCAAAAGGACAAGGTCGTTGCAGACATTAACGAATACCTCCACCCAGCGACGGCTAGATGGTACGCTGCTCGCGGTATTCCCCACAGACGAGGATACCTATTCCACGGACCGCCCGGTACCGGAAAAACATCCTTGAGCTTTGCAGTGGCTGGAATCTTTGGGCTTAGCGTCTACTGCGCTTCTTTGAGTGAGCGTGACATGACCGAATCGGATCTAGCTATGCTATTCAGCCAGCTGCCAAATCGGTGCATCGTTCTATTAGAAGACATTGACAGCGCGGGTATCCGTCGAGACAAGTCCTCTGAGATCCCAGCATCAGATCGCGTCTCGGAGGTGGAAGAGAAAGCCGAGACACCTATTGAAGCGAAGGATACCATGGCAGAGAAGGAGGAGAAGACCGAAGGCAAAGACGAGAAGCTCGATAGCAAAGAGGAGAAGAAAGTCGAAGAGAAACAAAAGTCCATCACCGATATCGAGAAGAAGAAGTCTTTCCGCCGAAGACTTACTCAAACACTGCGCCCTCGGAAAATAACCAAACCAGACAGCGAAACCACCACCCTCGTCACAGATGATGCAGCGTCATCTGTCCGAGCCCCCAGCGTAAAGACGCCCAGCATAAAAGCACCCAGCGTGAAGCCCACACCTCACCCTCCCCCACCACCAGTTCCTTCTCCCACCGACGAAGAGGGCAGCAAAAGCAAGATCTCCCTAGCCGGCCTCCTCAACATCATCGACGGCGCCGCCTCAAGCGAAGGCCGCGTCTTGATAATGACAACAAACTACCCCGAAAAGCTCGATTCAGCACTTATACGCCCCGGCCGGGTAGACCTGCAGATCAAATTCACACTCGCCACCAACACGCAAATACAAGAGATCTTCCGTCGCATGTACAGCCGTGAAGAGGACCTCGCGATGCAAACACAGAAGAAGAGCGATGACGAGAAAGCGAAATCCCCATCTTCCAAGACGAAGAAAAGGAAAGCTAGGCCATCGAGTGGTACCTCCTCGCCTCTCACTAGCGGCGCTCTGCCATCGAAGCCCAACTTTGCGACGCTACCGCCAGAAAAGCTTGTGGAGATGGCGAAGCAGTTCGCGGAGGCGCTGCCTGAGGGGGTGTTCTCGCCCGCGGAGATTCAAGGATACCTGCTTCAGAAGAAGGCGGATCCGGAAGGGGCGTTGGATGGGGTCAAGGAGTGGAGGGATGCCGTGCTGGAGGCGAAGAAGAAAGGGAAGAAGGTTGTTGAGTTGAAGTAGATGGTAATTTATGATACCATGGTGTTCATTCTAATGTCCAATTGAAGGTTGGTGAGGCATGTGCTTGGGGTCTGCTACCGTGGTGCAAAAAGAGAGGGTCGCGATCACACCAGCGTCACCACACATGCAGCATCTCAGCGCCCACGCTATATTCTTCTGTACGAGCGAGCTCATCAGTGTTCGACCGGCGCGTGAACAACGATGGGCAAAAAGATGATTCAAATGGCAAAAACATACAACAGCGGGGATTCGCTAGTGGTCACCCACCTAACTACTAATCCGCCGGTATTATGCTTGTATATGGCTGAGCGGACGGGAAGCCTAATTTTCATGATCCTATGGTCGTATGTGGAGGAATAGACAGTTTGAAATAATATATAGACAGCAATATCAGCTGCACAATCACGCACATCGTGATCGCGGACACCTATCGATATGTGGGACACACGCTGTTTGGGCTAGCTATTTCCTCAACGACAAGATTCACGCGCTAGTCTCGTGATATCTTGTGGCTAAGTAGAGAAGAAACCTTACTGTCGTAACAATTGTTCACCTCTATCAGGCGCGAACTTCTGTTGTGCCTACACATGTAACGAAAACCTGGGCACAACAAAACCAAGATCTGGAATAGGGAACGAGTGTCTAGTTAGAAAATGGCAAGCAACTAACATGAAGGGATTTATGGCAAGCTCGAAGGTGTCTACTCGGTTATTAAAGGCGTTGTTTAGCCGTTGCAAGCAATGTGAGTATTCTGCGATGCTTTTGAGCGGAATATTCCCCGCCCTTGGCAGACGCCTGCTCAATAGGAATTCTCCGCCCTTGTCCTAACCACGATGTATCTCACAAACCGTTTTGTTGTTGCAATCCTTCGCCCATGTGCCAGCGCGGTACATGTTCACCTGCCCGGGCAGGAGCTGGAGACGCTCTCAACCAGATGCGTCCTAGCGCTAGCCAAGCGAGCTCACCGGGACAAAGACTAACGAACCGCCGATCCTCTACTCCACAACAAGACATCGAAGCGACCCCGCAACCCGTACCCAGGATAGTTGGACCGGACGCGGGGCTTGGAGTAATAACAGTTTGGAGTACGAACGGCTTAGAGTTCTAACCTCCAACCATGACGTCGAGTAAGCACTGTGCCTTGCCAATGTGTCGCTAAGAAGACGTATAGGGCCGAGGGAACAGGGCGTACCTAGGTACATAAGGCGACCAAAGACCAGAAAAGAAGTGATGTTGACAGGCTATCGTTTGCACACGGGCCAAGGAACCTGATTTATCCGTAATACACGGTCCTTCAATTACTGCGATTGAACGGCGGATCGTTCTTGTCACGTACCGCGCAAGTAAAAACTACTCACCACACCCAAAGTCATTGGACCATCTTCTGAACCAACAAGTAAGTAATGAAGCCTACTCTATGAAGTTCACATGCATGCGAGATCTATCTCCTAACGAGTTTAGGGCTGTTATGATCGCAATTACAGTATTGGGGTCAGCGGCCCTGGCAGCTACCGTCCTGGCTTACCCCCAAAGTTCAACGACGTATTCACCTCCGCCAACCAATGATCTCTCATCACCATGCGAAGAAGCGGCCTCAAGACTCTATCTAGAGGACGGACCTCAGAAGAACTACCTCTATTCTGATTGTCACACCAGCGCCCATGTCATCGTTACAAGTCCCAGGTCTGATAGCAACACCAGTGTCGTCAAGCCTCGGCTTATCGTGGCATGGCCTGCTGGTAACAGTGGAGCTATGGCGTACTTCGCGCCTGAGAGCGGTCAAGGCAGTCTGAACATCAGCCTAGAGACGTCTGACAACGGAGAAACGGTAGAGGCAGTGAGCGCGTCGGATCGTGTTGGAGTGTCAGCATTGATCAAATTCAACACTACTGCTAGATTGACGCAACCTATCCTTGGTAGTATACGGGCCATTCGCGACCAGACTGAAGGCTCAGGCGTTAGTCAAGACTTCCAGAACAATTTCGGTTTCGCGATCAACGAAGACGGGAGCGCCTCCATCAACCGTACCTGGTTTGACGGTGTGACCACTACGACGCTGACGTTCTCGCCATTGAATGGCGCTCAAGCCATTACGCTGAATCGCGAGGCGAATTGGACTTTGACATTCGGCGAAGGTAGCTACCGCTTCGAAGCCTCTTACAACTATCCGCAACTGGAGCAACTCAGCCCTCAAGAAGTTCTCAACAACGCGTCTTCCGGCTTGATTGCAGAGAACCCAGACCAAACCACCTCTTTGTCATTCCTCTCATATTCGAACAAGTTACTGGCTGGCACGTGGCGCTTCCTCACCTACTTCGGCCGAGACAGTATGCTCTCGCTGCTGTTGATGCAGCCCATTCTCAGCGAAGCGGCCATCGAAGCCGTCATCGGAGCTGTTCTCGAGCGAGTCAATCGCACCGATGGTACTGTGTGTCACGAGGAGGTCCTCGGCGACTACGCGACGTGGCTCAACAGGAAGAAGGGAATCAACTCCAGCGCACCTGGCTGTGACTACAAGATGATCGACACAGACTTCATGCTTCCAATCTCCATGAACAGCTACTTCGTGGATACAGTTGCTGGAAGTGATCGTTCGGACGCTTTCTTCAGCAAGACTGCAACATTCCTCGTCGAGAACGAAGGACTGACGTATTCTGAGCTGGCCCAGTTCACCGCCGAGAAGATCATGCGAATCGCTGCACCATTTGCGCAGAGTCAAGTAAAAGAGAACCTCATCCACCTCAACGAAGGCAAGATAGTCGGCGAGTGGCGCGACTCAAGTAATGGCCTCGGAGGAGGCCGCATCCCGTACAACGTCAACACCGCGCTTGTACCTGCAGGACTTCGGGCTATCGCAAGTTTGAGCCGCGCGGGCTTCTTCTCCGACCACCCGGACTGGTGCGAAGAGGCCGATAAGTACGCCCAGATTTGGGAGGATGAGACGTTACGCTTCTTTGAAGTCACCGTCCCGCAGGCCGACGCCAAATTTCTTGTTGAGGACTACGTGTCGAACGCCAACCTTACCCTCCCAACAAATGTCGACAAGATCACAAGCGACGTCACATACTACGGCGTCGCCCTTGACGGCGAAGTCGGTGCACCCGTTGTGCCCGTCATCAATAGCGATGACTGCTTCCGCCACTTCCTCCTCGACACGACGAACCAAACCCAGCTGACGGCATACATCAGCCAGACCGCCGATCACATCCTTCAACCTTTCCCGGTTGGCCTATCGAGCGACATTGGACTATTCGTTGCGAACCCTGCGTACGCTGGAAATGTGACATTCGAAGCTGGTTTCTCAACGGACGACTACCACGGCACTGTAGTATGGAGCTGGCAGCTTGCCATGATGGGCGCTGGGCTTGCGCGACAGCTTGGTCGATGCGACAAGGAGGGTGCGCCTGGTAAGTCAATATCCTGATGCATTCTCACGTTTCTCCATCTTGTGATTGCTAACCCAGCATCGTAGACTTCTGCGCAGACTCCACAGTCTATGACAAGGTTCTCTCTGCATACAACAGCCTTTGGGATACAATCGACGCCAACCGCGACCAGCTAAGCCATGAGGTGTGGAGTTGGAAATACGACAACGGTTATCAGATTGAGCAGCTAGGCTCGTTGACCGCGACTGAGAGTAATATCCGCCAGCTTTGGAGTTTGACTTTCCTGGCAGTTAAGAGGGAGAAGTTTGGAAGCGCGTAGAGATGAGTCAGTTGCGATAGTCGTGGGGTCAATGCAAGACAATGGAATAGGCAAGTAATGCGCCAGAAGCCAACCTGTCAGACATGCCTACGTAGTAAACACGACACGTAGGGACTTCAAGTGAAGAACAAATAAAGGCATTGATCCCGATTACAGACAAGTCTCATCGCATCAATTCCCATGTTCAGCATTTTGCGGCGAACTAGAATGCATGAGATGAGTGCCCATATGATGCCGGTCAGCACGTGTAGCTTCGGACAAAACTCGCGATTCGCTCGCTTTGACGTCATCGCTTACAAGCCACCGCAACATTTCATCCAACCCTCGACAACACCGTATACCCCGTGTCACTTTAAGCTGTATGGCCAGCCTGGGCAATGGGGCAAATCTTGCGTCCACTGGGTCAAACATTTCACGACCGTTCTCTCTGTTCGGAGACGGACCAAAATCCGTCCATGAGCCAAGACGTATTCGGGCTATTGTGCGATGGAGTTAAGAGATAAACATGGAGATAGACGAAGATAACCAGATGTTAACAGATGTTACCATATGCCTTCCCCAGAACTTAGTATTTATATAGCAAAGGAGGGCTTTCGAAAACGTTCAAATCCACAGCTTCTCATACAAGACTTACTTCAGCAACATCCGTTACCTTCGACTCAGCGGAGGAGCACCTTATCAAGTCTGGTCCCACTCCCCAAATAACCATCATCCAAACAATGCCCCAATATGCCGAGCTTCACAAAATCGCGAATCTTCGTGGCGCAGGCGACGCTCGTCCTACAGCCCTCCAAATCATTCGCGACGAGGGTCTGACCGGCAAGTTGACCGACAAAGTCTTCCTCATCACAGGAGTGTCTTCTGGTCTGGGTATCGAAACTCTTCGTTCGCTGCACACAACCGGCGCCCACGTAATCGGAACCGTACGCAACATACCAAAAGGCCAAGCTGTCGTCGACAAGATCCTCTCCGAGAAACACAACGGAGGCGGGAAGATCGACCTAATCGAGATGGAACTCGACAGATTCACCAGCATCCGCAAAGCCGCCAAAGAAATCCTTACCAAGACCGGCGGAAAGCTCAACGCCATCATCGGCAACGCAGGCGTAATGGCGACACCCTATGGCAAAACCGTCGACGGCTACGAAACCCAATTCGGCACCAACCACCTCGGCCACTTCCTGCTCTTCCACCTCCTCAAAGACGCTTTACTCTCCTCCGCATCCCCTTCGTACCCCAGCCGCTACGTCAGCCTCAGCAGCATGGCACACATCTGGTCGACCGTCCATCTCGACGATTATAATTACGAAAAGACACCCTACTCACCCTGGAACGCCTACGGCCAGTCCAAAACAGCAAACATCTGGTTCGCCAACGCCATCGAGCGGCACTACTCGTCCCAGCATCTGCACGCTACATCCGTGCATCCGGGCGGTATTATCGAGGGATCTGGACTTGGGGTGCATGTCTCCGAAGAAACCAAACAAGCGATGTTTGGGGACCCGGAGGTGCTGAGGACGTTCAAGGATGTGGGGCAGGGCGCTGCGACGCAGGTTTATGCGGCGGTGGGTAGGGAGTGGAGGGATAAGGGGGGCAGGTATTTGGCTAGTTTGGTGGAGATGGGGACGAGGGAGGAGGAGGCGGGGAAGGAGGGGATGTATGAGAGTGCTAATGAGGGGTATGCGGCGTGGGCTTATGATGAGGAGGGGGAGGAGAGGTTGTGGAGGGAGAGCTTTGGGATGGTGGGACTTGAGGAGGTGTGAGAAGGAGGGGCTTGAGAGTTCATGGCGGTAGCTAGGTGCTCTTGAAGATGGCAATGTTGAGAGGCTTATGAAGTGGTCTCCTTGTTCTGCGTACAAGTCTGTTATCGTAATTATACATGTATCAGACTCCAGGACAAAGAGGGTGTGACATTGAACACGAAGGACAATCACAAGCATCTTCTGATTGAAGTTTGTAATTTTCATGAGTTGGTAAAAGCCATCCGATCTAAGACTTGAGCTTCTGGAAAAACAATTCCACAACGCCCAAAGACCCTACTTAGCCCCATACTCTGATACTCGATGATCATCCCAATCGAAGGCCCGAGTATCCTGAGTCCCTGGTCGATGAAGACCCAGGTTCTCGCCTACATGAAGCCCATGCTCTTTTATCAGTCGCTTTTCGAGGGACGTGGACGGTGACGTGATGGAGGAGGGCGTTCTAGCCACAGGAGTGAAGGTGCGAGCTGAAGTTTGTTGTCGTGGCGCCTATCCGTGCACCGGTCAAGCACGGACTTTGGGGCCGACGTTGCCCCTACACGCAGCTCTTCGCGATCCAAGACTGGTATGTAGCCGGCAACCTCCTCGGCAGCCCCCTCGCCGCGCTACCACCACCTACGACTGCTGGGGACCGCCCATGGCAGCGTCCCATTGAGCGATACGCTGTTGTTGTACCAGGTTGAGGTGCATCACAATGGCGCCGCGCTCCTCCTTGAACTGGTCATCGCTGTCGTTCCACAACTGGCCGATGGATTCAAGATCAGCGCCATAGGATAAGAGCAAGGCGACGATCTCGAGGCTATTACCCTGGACGGCGAGCCAGAGAGGAAGATCGCAAGGCCGACAAGTCGGTACCCCATCCGCGTGTGCTCCGTGGTAGAGGAGTGACCTGACCGGACTAAAATGGCCCACACCCACGGCCTCGGAAAGAGGACACCGGAAAGCGACCTTCTTCTCGAGGTATCCTTGGTTGAGGTTCATGGAACGTAGCCTGAGGAAAGCATCGAACACGGGCTTGCTGTTGGTCTTACAGACGAGCTTGAACTTTCCGAGACACTCGCGAAGACCGGGCTCAGTGCGAAGTTCCAGCAACCTTACAGAGACGCGATCGTCCGGATGTTTGGCCGCCATAGCAATCCAACTGCTAAGCAAGAGCTTGGGGACCGCGGGGAAGTATTGGTGATATACATGGAGGAGCCGTACCGACATGTCTGTATTACCTTGACCCAGGGTTGCAGCGATGGCGCCCCTAAAGGCTGCCTCGTACTGCTTCATGGGATACATACGGTGGTTCGTCACGAAGTAATCCAGGAGGTATTGGACGACGTCATCGTGACCACCACCAGCGGCTGCAGCGAGCGAAGATCCAAAGGTGTATGAGACGTCCCAGAGCAGATCGGAGCCGTATGAGTTGACAGCAGATTTAAGGGCATCGAGGTTACCAACCGCCGCTATAACAGCAAGCTGAATTCCCGCGCTGTTGTCGGTGAAGTATGGCAACACACGCTGAAATGTCTTGCTCGACTTCCTGTAACTCGCCATCTCGAAAGCAGACTTGCACGCGATATGCAACTGCTTGCTCAGCATGAGCGCGGTCGCATACTCATCTCCTGCGCTCACTACGTCATTGTTGATGAGCCAGTTGACCCATGACTTGATGTACTTAGGAAGGGTGTCGCGCTCGCCAGTGAGTACAGTCCAGTCCTCGCACGCCCGATTAGCGAGATAGGGTACGCGGACGCTCTTGAATATGGCGCGGGTCATGACGTTCAGTGGAACAAAGGCCTCGATTGGTAGTACTGCAATGCGGGCGTCGATGGCGGCCTTCCAGGTCCCTGGAGGAGCGTTGTCAGTTTGGCCGCTTATATCATCCTTGTCTCTGCGTCGCCTGGGGACTGGAGGAGACTCTGGGCGATATGCATACATGCCCCGCCAGATGAGCACTTACTGCTGACTCCGCGAAGCAGACTCGCCTCTGCGAACCCGTAGGTGTACATGAAGTCGCTGATGGTGTTGTTGACCAACTCCGGGGGGAAATAAAGGTCCGACATAATGTACCGTCGTCGATGTCGCTGGGAAGCACCGTCTACTTTCGATGAGAAGAAAAGAGGAGGAAGTCGCGTGCGGTCAGTGGCCTCGATCCAAAATGTGGTGGGGTGCCCTCTCGCTTCAGGGAAAGCGTCCGACCGCAATACGTCCAGCTATTCACTGATACCTCCTCTGTCTACCAGACACTCGACTGACAGCGATGGCTCGGACCACCTTGTAAAACATTACTGATAGGATTACGAGGCTGGAGGGCGTCGGCGGTAATTTCAGGTCATATACGGGAAGCCTAGCCTCTACTGGCTGAACAGGACGCCCGTGATGCGCCACGCCCATCGCCCGTGACGCAGTGTATTGCGTCGACACGTTAAATGGAAGCTCCTTCTCAAGAGACGGAAGGTGATTTCGAGCCGTGACTATGGGCCACGATGCCCGCGGAGAAGAAAGGAGATGAGAAGAGATGACGGGTGTGCAGTGACTTGTGACGACGGCGCTCTGTGAAGAGCTCTTGTATTGACGATCCTTCACTCTTTTTGAGAGGGCCTGATTAGATGGGCACATATGCATTTCGGAAGTCGTGAGTCGCTCGTCTGCGTCGCGTCACCACAGTATCATGGGACGAAAAGGACCGTGAAGAGAAGGGACCGCAAGAGCGATGCGGTCAAACATTCTTGAGGAACTCTTTATGAAAGGACAAGGAAGTCGTATCTGGCCGTAGGTAGGGTCGTAAAGCCTGAAGAGAAGAGAATGTAAGGGACGACGAGTATGCAGTGTTGTATGGTAACGTTGCGCCATAGTGAGACGACGCAAGAAAAGAGAAGATGGATGAGGAAGGTAGCATCTTAGAACTGAATGCGCTGAGCGACTGGGAAAATTGCATCGCGAGACGACATAGCTGATGTATTAAGTCGCGGGTTCTGAGGCTCAGAGATGCGACTTGGGCATGGCAGCAGTGAGCACATGTTTGATTGAATGACCACAGAGGGGCTGCAACACCAAATTAGCTTGGATCTAACATAATCAGTAACTCCTGAAATAGCACTTCGCCAGCTCATCTGAGAGCCGAATGCGGTCCTACAAAGCTGAGCATGCTGGTTGAGTAAATTGCGCGGACGTGCCGCAGGGTAACGGCATGGCTGGCATCGAATCCTATCGCGAATCATTATACCGGTGCTGGGTCATTGTGGATTTCTAGTATCGATCGGAAAGTCGGTGATGGCAATCATCGTGTTAAATCGGACGCGGTCCCACGAGCCTGAGCATGCTGGCCGAATAGGTCGAGAAAGCATTAAGATCGCGATGCGTGATGGCATGACAGGCATAGTAACAAAACTCCAAAAGCTGCTCTGATCGTGGGTCTGTGTAGTCATCTGGTGTTGGATGAGATGGAGGACGAGGTGATGATGGTAGAAGACATGGAGTTTCGCAAACCTCACTCCGTCAGGCCCTAGTGACGCACGTGGCGCTAGCGTGCCGGCGGCTGCAGCAACGACGTCAACCAAGGCATGGACCCTGGATCTTGCAGCCGCAGAGCTCTCTTGCTTTTGGCATTCAACGCGTCTGGCACCGAAATTCAATAAACCCAAAGGACATCACGCGCATACACTCAGCTTGGGCCAGCAGAACGACGCTATTGTTGCGCATTAAGTGCACGCGACCGCGCCAGGCATCGGCCTAACACCAGACGGCCGCCTGCCGCCGAATCACCCCAATACCAGCTTTACGTCCTAGAACTTCTACAGCATATATCGCAAGCATGGCGCCTCTCAAGATCTCAATACCGACGACGCAAGAGCAAACACCCGAACAAGGGAAAGCCTACACATCCTACACCATCAAAATCGAACACCCCTTCCCACGCGCCGCAACCACTCTACAAAAGCGCTACTCCGACTTCTCCGCCCTCGACTCGTCGCTCCGCTCAGAAGTCGGTACCGCACCACCAGCTCCCCTCCCCCCAAAATCCTGGCTCGGCGGCTTCCTAGGCCTAGGCACCACCACATCCACGCCCGAAGCCATCGAGAAGCGACGAGTCGGGTTAGAAACCTACCTCCGCGCGATAGAAAGCGCAGAAGACGGGCGCTGGCGCGTGTCCAAAGCCTACAAACAGTTCCTAGAACTAGGAGAGAAGGATGGCGCGAACGGGAAGAAAGCGGCTGGTTTCCCAGGTAGCCAATTCGGCAAGGATAGGGTGAGGGATAGTTCAGACTGGCTGGACAAGCACTCGGAGCTTAAATCTAATCTGCAAGATGCGAGACGGTGGTTGACGAAACGCGAACAAGCCACCGCGGCGACGGCCCAGCATGAAGCCGCAGCCAACGCGAAGAAAAGCCTCGTTAGAGCCGGTACTCTCATCTCTGCGCTCGAAGAAGGGCTGAGTCGGCTTGGTGGTTCCGGCAAGAAGACATCAGACGACTGGTCCGGCGACAAACTAGGCGACGGCGAAATCCGACGAAGAAAAGACATGATAAGCGGTCTCCGCAAAGAGCGCGACGGCCTCGACTCCGTCCTCAACAGCATGGCCGTCAAAGCGGCCATCTCTGGTTCCGGAACATCCTCCACACCCTCGACCTCCTCCAGCGCCGCCGTCACCGAAAGCCAAAAAGCCGGACTCTTCTCCTCCAGGAACACTTCCAATACCAAGTCTTCGAGCTCCCGTCGCGTTTTCGGCGGCCCGCCCGCCCAAGAAACAGATAAGACCCGCGAGCTGGACAATGAAGGCGTGCTGCAGCTCCAACAACAAATCATCCAAGAGCAAGACGAGGATTTGGTTGATTTGAGCACGGTGGTGCGCAGGATGAAGGAGATGGGTGTGCAGATAAACACGGAGATTGTGGAGCAGAATGCTATGTTGGGCTTGTTTGAGGAGGATGTGGAGAGGGTGGATGGCAAGATTCGGATTGCGAAGAAGAGGGTTGATAAGATTAGGTAGGGGAGATGGGCGAGATGGGGGATGGAATGGCAGTTTGGGTTGGGTTTGCGGGTTGTAATATAGGCGTTGGAGTATGCTCTTTTGGTACTTGGCGTTTTTGTCATGGTTTTGGGCTGGATAATCTGAGTACGATACCCTTTCTTTGGATGGGAGGGTCAATGTGCATGTGAGATACAAGTATTAATTGCGTATCTCCATCCGTCGAAGCAATGCATGAGTATACTACCGTCCTGTCTTTCGCACATAACAATTCAAATGATTGCAAACTCTCTCATACCATGTCCGCAAACGAAACCCTCCAAACCATACGATTAATGCGTAACCCAGCTCATGAAACGTTATGCCAGTATGCTCGGATCTTCTCATCCTCTCTTTCAAGCGACTCCCTCTCACTCCGCTGATTGCAAGGTTCTAAGATGTTCAGTTTTCTCCTCGAGTGAGATGGAAGGCTGTGGAATGTTGCGGGTAAAACCACCCCACTCAATGGAGACATCAGACACATATTTCTGCGAAGTACAATTCATAAAAAGAAGCTTAGAAGGCTACATTGCTTTAAAATCTTACAAACAGAGGTTTTTAGGGCAATGTAGACTTCGGGCACCAGTTCAGATTTCCCCTTAAACGGGGTTAAAAGGTCAATTGAACCATAGAAAACAGTCGATATATTCGCGCATAAACAAGATATTGTCGCTGTCATCCATACATCCCCACAACGACATACATCTAATCCGTACCATCACCCAACCGCATAGTACTCAAATTATCCGACCTTATCTTCAATATATGATCAACCGCCTCAATAAGATGCGGCACAAACTTCGCCGGATTTTCCGTCGCTGGGAAATGACCAAGATCCGGCATCGCCTTGTGCATCGCTCCGGGTATCTTGTCCGCCGTTTTCTGTCCCATCTCTGGGGTGTTGGACCAATCGTACTCGCCGGTCAACATGTATACGGGACAGTTCTGGGTATCGATCGAGGCTACGCGTGAACGTCCGTCCCAACCTCCGAAGTAGAAGTCGAGGTCGCCGTGGAAGATCTGTGGGCGGGTTAGAAGGGGGTGGTGGGAGGTGATGGGGGTGGGCTTACGCCGTAGGCTTGCGCGCTGTATGTGTGCCATATGAGCTGCTTGTTTACGTGGGGCGTGGTTGGAGACATCATCTACTGCATGTCAGCAACGCTCTCTTGCTAGCTGACCTGTTTGACGTACGCCATAGATCCATTCAGGGTTAAATAGCGACTGATTCACTACTGGAGAGCGATCATGCCATTGTCGCTCCATGTTGAGGTACTCCGAACTACAATTGTTAGCATGGCAACTTTAACCTCACTGTCTCACATACCCTTGCAACGGAATAACACCTGCAGCGCCAACCTCCCTATGGCGAATCGCCACCGCCAGACAGACTTGACCAGCCATGCTTGCACCGCAGATGATCGGTCTTCGCAGACCCAGGGCCTTCACGAAAGCCGTGATGATGCCCACGTAGCTATCTTCGGTGTTTGTATGCGCGCCCGGGGAGTAGTTCTTCGAAGGGAAGCTGCGTCCATGTCCTGGCAAGTCGAATGCGTACATGATGCACTTCTTGCGCATCTTCGCGTCGTTCATGACACCGTGGTATTGCCGGCTATCGCTGCCAGCAGTATGCAGAAAGACGATGGGTTGCTTTCCCTCACCAGAGTACTCGTAGAAGGTTTTGCACCTACCCCATACGGGAGCTTCGAGGTACAGGTACTTTCCAGTGAGGAAGTCGCGCTCGGGTTCGGCTTGCTCGTCTTCCTTCATCGGTCCACAATGCGCGTCGTGTGTGAGTTCGAGGACGCGCCTCCAGACATGTGTCCATTGTGCAAAGGCTGTCTGATCGCCCAGGACTTCAATGCCTTTCTGCTTGATGTTCATGCCGAACATTCCCCAGTAGCTCTGGTACGGCATGGCCGGCACTGCCTTGAAGTGCTGTTCCCATTGCTCGGGCAGAGCAGAGAGCGTGAACAGGGCATCTTTCGAAGAGCCGGTGCTGGCTTTTGCGCTGCCGTTGGTGACTGTGACAAGGAGGGTGTTGTCAGAACCGCTTGACTTGATGCCAAAAGTCACATCCTTGTCAATGGCATTCGAAGTCGTAAAGGCTTTGAGCTGTGCATCGGATTGGAGAAGCTTGGAAAGCTTGTCCAAGCTTCCTTTGAGAGCCGCGGTAAGATCAGACCAGTCAGACATGGTGGTTCTGGGCGTGCAATGACTCGTTACAACGCGACGAATGCGAGAACTCAACAGAGGAAAGGAATTGGATTAAGAGAGGCAGAGGAGGGCAGAAATAATGCGCAAGCATGCTGACGGCGCGCTCTACACATATAGCAACGCATAACCCCGGTATCGCCCAGAGCTAGCTATGGAGCTATGGTGCCAGGAGGGGTAGAAGTAATGCGGGGTGCGGCTCACGTGGGCGCATGTCTCGACTGTCGCTCGTCATGGTTCCGGTGAGCTCGCTTTTGACCCAGACCATATTTGGGCGGCTAGCTGATGATGCATGCTATGAGGAGACGCGGGGAGTGTTGATCAAGCAAGCCGGACGCGCGCGAGACACGTTAACCCCACTAGCGCCGCCGCCAAGCCGCTGGCAGGGAAGGCGATCGTTCCCCACAACGCTCCAAACCCACTTCTGAGCAAGCCTCAGTTATTACGAACCACATGCAAAGCCGCGGCCGCCAACTCATGCCTCATCGCCTTAATCAGTTCTGCCCTGACGATAGATGTCGCAATCTCGAAATGATCAGCTGAAGATCATCGGCAAAGCTCCTCTGGTCCGATTGCGGAGTGTTGGCTTACGGGATTTGAACGTCAGCCGAGGAACTCCCATCTCAACAACATCCGTGATTTGCACGTCTTCACGTATCTCAGCAGACATTCGAATTGTTGTTCTCTATAAAGAATGATGATTCACCTCAGCGCGCATCGAGACTGCACAGCGGATAGCGGCAAGTTCATATTGGCGCACTCAGGGCGATACTCCAGCCATCCACCGGACTGGCCACCCACACAATTACGCTGACTGCGCTCTCAACGACTGATATTCCACAGAATGGAAGCTCTTGTTTGCGAAATCGCGGGTAACACAATTTCACTTCTACCCAAGACAGAGCCTCATGTGTTACCAGCAAACAACCGTCTGTCCCCTATGACTTGCGGGTTCCAGCATGACACCCTGAGCGTGACCTGCGCTACTTACTTATATAGACATATCATCCTCATAATGTTCTACGAACCGTCCAGCAGATTACAAGGCGTCAATAATACCGGATTTTGACTTTCAGCCAGAACAAGATGCATCCCTCACGGCAAGCACTCATTGGTAACATACATGCTTCGGCCACCCCACTCACTTACACTATTGAAGATGTGCCTGGAAAAGGTAAAGGCCTTATTGCGACTAGAGATATCCCCAAAGGTACAAGGATCATATCTGAGAAACCCATCTTCGCGGTGGGAGAACCAGTTGAGACAGAACTAGCAGATCGAGTCACGTCTTTGAGCCAACATCACAGAGGCGAGTTTCTTTCCATGAGCAATATCCACCCTTTCAACGACTATGAGGCGCAATGGATCGGTATTTTGTACACAAACGCTCTACCCATCGGTTCAAAGTTAGATCTCAGCGGTATCTTCATCACAGCATGTCGCATCAACCATGCGTGCGATAACAACGCCGCTCACTGCTGGCACGATGATAGCAATCGGCTAACAGTACATGCCATACGAGATATCTCAAGGGGCGAAGAAATTACAATATCTTATCTGGGGGGCGCCTTCGATCGAAACGAGCGACAAGAGGAGCTCCAACGGAGGTTTCATTTCACCTGTCAATGTCAACTCTGCTCGTTACTATCTCAGCAGTCCATCGAGAGCGACTTGATCCTGAATCGCATTAACGAAATAGACAACATCGTCTCCGACGAAGCTGGTCTCGGGCCGCGCGGCATCAACAAATCACCTGAGACACTGCTCTGCCTCATCGAGGAAATGGTCCAACTGTGGAAGCGACACGACCATAGCCCGAATCCAGTCGGCCTGGCTCATGCATACTACCTCGCTTTCCAGATCACAAAAGCGAGGGGTGATTTCGCTAGGGCTAGAGTGTTTGCAGATAGACTGGTGCCTGTTCGCACGACTTTCATGGGTAAGGAAAGTCGACACGTGAGAGAACACCGGCGGCTACGCCATGATCCTACGGTTTATAGATTTAGTGGTGTGTCGATGCAGGGGCTCACAAACCTCGATGAAGTTCCTTTTGGACCTTGGTGGCATGATCTTGAAGCGTGGCTTTGGATGAGGGATCTTGAGGTAGATGAAGGGGTCAATGTTCAGAGCTGGCTTGATGATCTGTCTTGATGGAACAAAGGACATTTCGACTACACCTACAGACGTCTTTCCCTCTTCATTCAACGCATCCACTACTAGCATGCCCTGCCTTCTACCTCATTCTCTAACCCCCGAAGCCTCAAGTGCGACTGTTACAAATAGGTATGTTTGCTGCTCGACTACCTTGGACAGATCCGCACATGATCCATACCTCGCTAAGCAGCAGGGAAAGAAGAAAGACTTACCCATCAAGGTCTGGGCTCAAACGGAAAGTGACAGACACCATCCCCGAAGGTTTCGACAGATTAGGAAACCCTGACATGTCATCTAAGTCCACGGCATATGCAAGACCCCGACATCATCGGCACTGGGGACTATCATGCCGTTTCTCAAGCCTTTTCCGTCCGGTCAATCATGCTAGCGTCACACGAAAAAGTCATTCGGCTTCCATGGCTCAGAATCGTTCCAGAAGCATGCGAGGATGCAGACTTCCATGGCCATCCGAGGAACACCCACGGGTATACACTCTTGCCATACGGAAGGAAAGAAGACGGGATGGCGCATCTGCAGTACCGGAATGTCCTCAATGGGTGTATCGTCATCTCTACCATTGACCCAGCAAATCTCCGTCACCACATAAATACCCACGAAGAACCCCGTATCCCACCTCTCACCTCCCACCACAGTCAACACACCCACTATCCCACAACCACCACCACCCCCCCAAACCAGCAACTCCCCCAAAATGCGCTTCACCGCCCCCATCATCGCCCTCGCAGCGTCTCTTCCCCTCCTGACCACCGCGCAGATGGGCCCCGACGACACAATCTGCGAGTTCCTCTACGGCACCGACTATACCGACGCCTGCTGCCACACGGTCATCAGTCGCGGGATCAACGCACCTTGCACCGACATCGAGTATGTCAGCAACTTGACGGAGTGCTCGACGTATCATTATCCGACGGGGTGGGCTGTTTGTGTTGAAAAGGTATGATCTGTTATTTACTTACTTTCGGGGTTTAGGAGAGGGGAGGGAGAGGGAACGAGGATGGATGAGGAGGGGAGGGAGAGGGAGAGGGAGGAGAAGGTGAAAGCGTTGATGTTAACGGCATTACTAGGAGCCCGCCTATCCCACCTCCGGCCCTCTCTTCGGCCACGGACCCAGCGGCATCGTATCCGAATACATGACTCTTGAGGATTTGGAGCAGGTGTACTGGGATTACTTCAGTTCCAATGCTATGGGTGAGACTATGGCTAAGGCTGTTGCTGCCATGAAGGACGCTTGAGCGCGGAGCATGCTGTACCATACATGGCTAGGCAGGCGAAGTGGATTTAGGTATGACGGGTGACGGATGAGTGAGAAGGGATGACGGATGGGTGGTACGTTGCATGGCTCTGTCACTCGTTTGGAGTACATGTGAACGGAAGGTGGTCAGCGGGGAGTATGGGTAACATTGAACAGGTGTGATGTACCCGGGGTTATTAGAAGCTGGGATGAGAGGCCGTTTACTTCGAATATAAATACCAACTATTACCCTCATATCCTGATCACTATAGGATCTACCATCTACCATCTCCCCCCTAATCTCACCGTAATCTGTATCAACCAAGAGCAAAACAAACAACAATGTTCACCCTTCCCTCCACCACAGCCATAACCGTCTTCCTCCTCCCTCTCCTCAACTCCGTTCGTGCACAGGCAGATCCTCCACTAAGCCTCTGCCAAACCTACTTCGGCCCCACCTACATCGATGCCTGCTGCACCGAACTACTTTCCCACAACGGGCCACCATGTTATACGCCCATACCCGTCGCCAACTTGACAGATTGCACGGTGGATCTGTATCCTAGGGGCTGGGCATGTTGTCTCGAAGGGGTATGTAACGTTGCATCCGTCTTGTAGAGGTACGAGAAACTGATTGAGAAATGTATACATAGGCACCAGTGGATCCGGGTAACCCGGATTATTCATGTGGATGGAGTATTGATGCGGAGAGTACGGCGGAGGAGGTGATGAGTGACATGATATGGATGAGAACTGGGAGCACGGAGAAGCGCGCAGGTATAAAGCGGTGGTTCAGCGTGCTCGGCTTGTGATGTTCGTCAAGGAAACGTCTGACAGAAGTAACGTTGCGCCCCTCATGTAGGTCGCAACACAATCTTATCAGCAGACACTTCAAAGAACACAGTTTCAATCTCAATCCCGAACAAACAAACTCATAAACATCGTGTATTGAACAATAGGAAGCTAAACTCCCTAGAAAGATGGTATCCTCGCTTCCAAATGCAATCATGACCATACCCACCTTTAGAACACTTCACTCTCCGACGACTCAGCAGACTGCGCGGTAACAACTCGAGTAGCGGGCTCTGAGACAAACGCAAAAGAGCCTGAAAGACTGGCAGTAATAGGCTCCGCACACGGTGTATACTTCACAGGCTTTGCGGATACGAGGCTTTGGGAAGGTCCAGTACTTTCAGCGCGCTCTGTAGGTCTATCGAGCCCCGCAGATCGACGAGTTTTCGTACGTTTGGCCGTTTCCAATAACATGTGCGCAGCGGAAATGATGTTGTCAAGCTGCACGTCTGAACTGGCTGTCGGAGCAGCAGAAAGAGTACTGACGCTCGGCTAGAACGTCTCCTCCTCCGCACCCTCACCCTCAGCCTCCGGTGGGATCTCGAAGCCCTCTTCGGTGGAGTAGAGAATGTTTTGGATCTGCTTGAGCAGCCCCTCATCTTTCTCGAGCTCGGGGTCGGCCTCCATTGCTTGCTGGATCAGCAATTCAATGTCGCGCAGCTTGCTGAAGTAAAAGTCCCTCTCGCGCTCGAGGCCTGTGACAGTCTCCTTGAGAGCACTGTTCTCCTCGCGCAGAGCAGCGCTGGCGGCTCCTCCCCCAGAGGCAAGCGGTGTGCGTGTCCTAGGCGCAGCCGTGTTGCTAGCAGCTGGTGCTCTCCGGGCAGTGGATGCGGCGGCGCGGGGTGCAGGCGTGGCTCCGGTGGCAACACCTCCCTGGCCCTTGCGACGGGCGACGGGGTCGTACTCGTGGCCGGGGAAATGCTGGTCCCAGTACTGCTTGACGAATTGGAGGAACTCGAGGTTGTCCTGCATCTTGCACTTTACGAGCGACTCGACGCGGATGGGCTTGTCGACATGGTGCTTGGCGAACGTGTCTGCATTGTTAGCGGGAGAAAGTGACGGTGGGAAGGGAGACGTACTCTGTAATACCTTGAAATTCTGCAGGTATGCGTACTCAGTGTTCGCATTGAACTTGACTCGCGACATGGGCACATCATCTGCACGCTGTTAGTCTTAATCTCATCCGCGCCTAGGTGAGGTGAAGGCCTTACAGAATATGCTGTCGAAGACTTGGCACAGCGCTGCTCTGTCCGCCATGTCAGTACACGTCCTCACTCCTCAAGGCCAGGGGTGCCCCTCTATCCTCGGCGCGCGCAACGTACCCGGTACCGCATTGTTCGACTTTGGTGATGTTGAGCTGGAGGAGGTTGTTCAACCAGGCGACGAGTTCTTGTCTGTTCACGTGTCGCTGTCAGCGTGTGGTCGTGGTGAAGGTGTCTGCGCAGATGGCCGCAGCCTAACCCCTCGGGCCCGGTGCCTACCTTGATTCTCCCATGGCGGCTATCTATGTGCAGGCGTCTAAGGGTTTGTTTTGGGCGATCAGCGACGAGATAAAAGCATGCAGCCCGAAGTGTCCGTGGTGAAGGGGTGGCGTTGCAGGCGGTGGGCGTGAGTGCTGTTATTTGTTGATGCGCCGTCGAGTCGGGGAGTTGACAATTTGGGCGCCGCTGCCCCACGCTGGAGATTTTAGCGTCAGGTCATGGCGCTAGCGTCACGTGCAATCGTCTCGACTGGTCGCGATTGACCTACGAAGCATCCAGAACTAAACTTCATCGTGCATTCATGGATGGTAGTTACATGATGCGGTCCTTGACTACACAGTCTCACACCTTGCCGTCCTCTGGGATTGTCATCATCTACCCAGCAAACTCCCTCTCAACCATACCAACTGCTGTGCCCCTATCCGCCCTCACCGCTTCAAAAGCCTTGACAACCGCCGGGAACCATACATTCGCCATCTTGACATCCCCACTATCATTCGGATGTATCCCATCCCTCAAATCCGCCGTCCCACTGAACCCGCTATACTGGTCCACAACCCAGATGGGGCTTTCCGTCGTGTTGAGACCCTGGGCCCAAGGAACGATCGCGCGATTCAAGTCTTGGATCTTGGTGTTGTAGCTGCCAAAGCCCATGGGGATGATTTGCGCGACCTGGATGAGTAGCATGAGTAAGCAAGTGGTATACGATGAGACCACGCAAGGTTACTCGCGAAAAGAGTTCAGGCTCGAGTGCGAAGCCCAGGAGTATGCGACGCGACGAGACAGTGCTTGTACAACAGCGTACCTTACGCAGGTACACAGGTAAGTACGAAAAACACCAAACTCACCACAATCTTCATCCTCGGATTCGCCCCCCTCATACTCCCCACCAACGTCCCAAACGCCTTGATAATATCTCCCACCGCCTTATTCTGCTGTACAATATCATTCGTGCCAAGATGCATCGTAATCACATCCGCAGGATTAGCTTTCAACCACCCATCCAACTGCCCTTTGTTCGCAATGTCGATAGCGAGGAAACCAGAGTGGCCTTCGTTGTCTCGGTCGTAGGTCGTGTCGCGGCAGTTGTTCTCGGTTTTGCCGCTGCCGACGAAGTCGACGGTGGAGGAGTTGAAGGGTGTGGTTTGCAGGCGTTGCCAGAGCTTGGAGCGCCAGCAGATTATTTCGGTTATGGAGTCGCCGAAGGGCATGTACCGGATTGGGGGGTTGGTGGTTTGGGCGGCTGTCGTCGTGAACAGACCGGCGAGAGAGAGGAGGATGGGGAGCAGCATCGTGGTGGTTGCGATGTCGTGGAGTTACCTGTTTATGTGCGAAGCTATGGTTATGTTTCGGGTACGTTTTGGTGTGAGGACCAAGGAGCTGACCATCTTATGTTGTCTTCATGCTGTGCACCTGGCGACATCTCATCTATTGCACTGTACGCCATCTCTCAACACATATGAAGATGACGCCAAAGGTACTCTGGACGCAAATGAGGACTGCGGAGAGAAGGAAGTCTCTAGTGATGTGGGCGACATCTGGTGTGACTGCGTATTACTATACCGAAGGCTAAATGCAGCTGCCGGATGATCGCTAATATACATACAACATGCAGCTCGGAGAAAAGGCAAGAATGCGGGGAACATATAGCAGACTACCCAGTCTGGTCTGGACACATGAGGTGCATCGCGTAAAATGGTCTCTGGTTTTCAGGTGTGATGAGATCTCGTCGAGCGGCTCTGGTTACCGGCATCCATCTAATAAGTTCAAAGTGAAAGTCAATGGCACGTGCGGAAGATACTCCGAAACTCAGAGGGTCTTTTCCAGAGGGACAGGTACCCGCTAGCCCTGATCGTAGCACGGACGAAAATGTCAGAACTGAAGAAGTAGGTACATGCGACCACTGAGAGAAGTTGGCCAAAGCATAACACTCGAATCTCGACGGAAGGAGAATTGCTCACCGCCTCTAACTTTCTCAAAGACTCAAATCGCCGAACCTGGTGTTCAGAAGGAGAAGGTGGAGTGCTCGTTGATGAAATTCGACCGTGGCGTAGATGAAGACACGCCGTCACGCCGAGCAATGTGCGGTGACCACAACGACACATAGAGATGTACCTTCCTCATATCGACCATGACTAAGGAAGTACCAATCATGACTGTACAGCACTTTGACGATGTACGAGGAGATGAACTACCTACCATGAGCTTCCACCAACCACAGCCTTCTAGTTGTCAGCCTAGCTCTTCTTCCGGCAGCTTCACTCCCAATATACTCTAAGCCTGAGGCGCAGCAATCTGTGAATTTGGAATCGCAGGCATCGTATGATGCTCATTGCTCGCTACCGCTACCGCCGGATGTTACTCCTTAGCGGACGGTAATACCCCAGATTTCTGCTCGGCCCTTTCCCGACCGACATACGCTGCCGGGGTGTTGATTGGCTGGGTGAGTAAGAAACTTGGAAGTGGCAGTGCAAGAGACAACACGTGATTGCTGCAAAATTGTTGTGATGAGGAAAAGGGCCTTTGTCGGTGCAAGGAGAGGAAAACAACCGAATCGAAAAACACACTGATCGTGAAATGCACGCGAGAAGAGAAACGTGCACTCGAGCACAAACTGCGCGAAGACGGCGAAGTCGGGGAGGTCTGACGGTCGTTGTAGAAGGTTGGGGCGGTCGATGCTGACTTCGTGCGACAACTCACTATCGGCCCTCACACTTAACTCCGAAGGCTCTCGCGATCGAGCAACCCCGCAACAAGATGTCGATAACTCATCATCGACGTATGCTGAGAGAAAGCAGCTAGCTTGGCATTGTGATGCCTCGGTGATTCCCAGCAGAAGACGCCGATGGTGTTGATTTTACTTCCTGGAATCCAAGGTTTCGCGCTCCGAGCTGACGCGGTCCTTCAGGGCTGAGGCTGCCACGCTTGCAAGCCACCAGCCTGCGCCTATCGAGACATGAACAGCGCCACGTGAAACCGACCGGACTTCATGCAGCTGCAGTGCGATGGTCCCAAAGTAGAAGGCAATTCCATGCAGTGGTAATAATGTCGCGTATACACCGTAATATGAGAAACAGGCCGAATCTCCGATCGGAATTCGACGAGGCCGGTGATCGAGGGCTGACGATAACAAGCACAGCCTGGACACCATGCTCCTGTAAGAGTGTGCCCAGCTCGAGGATGAAGTCATGGGAGTCTGGATCTCGACGCATGTTGCTGACATGTCTTGGAATTGCGGTCGCTGGAATTGGGTGTTGGGAGATCCAAGGCGAGGGACGTGCGGGACAGGAAGGGCCCACAAGAGCGGGCACCAAGACCGCGACCGTCGAGACCACACCTGTTCCCAACCTTACGTGAACTGACATGCCCGCCGTTCCCAGCGTGCCCCCGCGCCGGGACATTACTTTTGCAAAATAGCTGGCGTGTCATTCGTCCGGATGCAACTTACTTGTTTGGCCCTGCACATAGCCACCACGACGCGTCCAGCCAAGCCGCGCCGAACGTTGAGTCCGCTGGCCCTCACTGGTACCACCTCTCTGCGCCAGACCCTGCACCATGTACAGGCGGGAGATCTCACTTGTTATCGCGGCCCTCTGGCGTTCGTGACGCGTACTGCTTGCACAAGTTGTGTTGTCACATCGCGAGGTCCTCACGGTGTTTTGCTATGCCCAGCCGGTGACTGACGGCTCTCCGCAAAGCCGCCGCATTCGGCCAGGCTTGTCCAACCACACATCAGCAGTAATACCGTTGGGTTCACCTGTGCCTGCGAGGTACCTACCTCCACCAAACTAAGCCAGGTTGCGTGTACGTAGCCATGCTTCTGTCAGCATCTCTCTTGGGGGCTTGGAGGTGTATCTTGGAAGGCGGGTGATCCGGGCTCCACCATCTATAAACCTCTTTGTCCTCTGCTGCCGAATCACTATCGAACTGCATATCCCTTACTCACATCAAGACATCTTCTCCTATTGGTTTGGCTACTTGAACTCAGATCAATAGCTTCGTGATCGCCTCTAGAGACGACGCCATCAAGCCACGCTTTCAGCTAGGCGCTGTCTACTAGCCTTAAACATCGAGCCCTTTGGCAACTTAGAGTGTTCAGCATCCTTCAACGACCTTTCAGTTTCAGAACACAAGAGATGAAGCGCACAACAAGTTCGGTCATGGGCCTCTTGGCTCTGGGTAAGCCCCCAATAACGGCCCCATCTTACCACGGTGCTAACCCTATCTAGCCTCCCAAGCCACAGCGCAAGTAGCCAGTGTCTGCCCATCTACGGGAGTATGCTATGGCCTCAACATCCCTGAGCGCACAGCATCATCCGGATCGGGAGACATCTTCTTCCAGATATCAGCCCCAAGCAACTATGAGTGGGTTGCGCTCGGCCAAGGCAGCGGCATGCCTAACTCCAACATCTTCGTCGTGTACACTTCAGGATCTGGCAACAATGTTACACTATCACCGCGATCGACTACCAGCTACCAGCCCCCCAGCCCCAACGATGCTGCTCAAGTCACTCTGCTTGAAGGATCTGGTGTTTCGAACGGTGTGATGACTGCGAACGTGAGATGTAAGTTTGACGAATACAACGACATCAACACAGACTAAGACGTGACGCAGGCTCAAACTGCAACTCCTGGTCTGGCGGCACCATGGACTTCACCAGAAACAGCGGGAGCTGGATCTTCGCCTACCAATCCTCCGGCGGACCCAAGAACGACGACTCCACCTCTGCGCAAATCGACCAGCACTCCAACCAGGGTGTCTTCGACTGGCAGTTCGCCCAAGCAAAGGGCGGTTCAAGCGTAAACCCCCTCGTCAACACCTCTCCAACTGGCACAACAGGTGGCGCAACACCAACCAACTGCCGCCAGCGCCCCTCCGGCGCCGCAGGCACAGGTAACGCCAGGCCAAGCCAAACCAGCAGCAACGACGACGACGACGACGATGACGACAACTACGGCCGCCCAACCTCTCGTCCTACATCGCGCCCCAACGGCCCCCCAGGAGAAAAGCGCTCCCCCTCCCCCGACAAGGGCGGCAAAGACGACGACGACGACCTCCCCTACTGCGACACCCTCCCCAACGGCGGCGCCACAGGCGGAAACTCCGTCCAAACCATCAGCTCCGGCGCATCCGTCAGCCCCTCCAAGAAACGCACCATGTTAATCGCCCACGGCGTCCTCGCCTCCCTCGCCTTCGTCATCCTCTTCCCCTCAGGCGCCATCGCCATCCGCCTTGCCTCCTTCCCAGGCATCGTGTGGCTGCACGCTGGCTTCCAGATCTTGGCTTACATGGTGTACATCGCGGCATTCGGCATGGGAATCTGGCTCGCGCTTCCCATCAGCGGGGGTCACTATATCAGCAGCTACCACGCCATCATCGGTATCTTGGTTTTCTGCCTCGTCTTCTTCATGCCCTTCCTCGGAACCCTACATCACATCTTATTCAAGAAGACACAGCGTCGTACTCTTACTTCCTACGCTCATATCTGGGTTGGACGTATTGCGATCACGCTTGGTATGATTAACGGTGGACTGGGATTGTTGCTCGCGGATAACTCGCGCGATGGCGCGATTGCGTATGGTGTTATTGCGGCGGTTATGTGGCTGGTGTGGGTTGCGGCGATGGTTGTGGGTGAGGCTAGGAGGAAGAAGGCGGTTAGGGCTAAGAACGCGCAGAGGACGGATAAGGTGCAGGAGGAGAGGAGGGAGAGCGATAGGAGTACGGATGATGTGGAGTTGGCGGGTCATTATAGGCCGGCGAAGGGTCAGCAGTAGGGTGCTTGTTGGTTGAAGGCTTGGGGTGGGTGTGTTGGAAGCGGATATGTGCTGAGTTGGAGAGGGAGGGGTGTATATAAGTGTAGTTGGCATTTCCTTTGTTGTGTCACGAAAGATTATTAAACACGTTCAAACATCCTCCACCTCCTCCTCCCCTTCTTCCTCCCCATCCATCCTACCCCCTACCGCCGACCCATCCCCCCCAAAACCCGACTTGCCGCCTTACTGACCTTAATCACATCCCTATACGTCAAACTCACCCTCGTCCCCCTCAAATTCCTGCCTCCATTCTCTTCAACCGCCCTTCTACCTTCTTCACTCAACAACTCCCAATTCGCAATTGTTTCTACATTCAAGTTTTCGTCGACGGAGATGGGTGAGATACCGTGCATAAGCTCCCTGTAGGCCCGCCCCGTGGTGATGAGGAGGGAGCGGGGTTCTTGGAAGATGCGGGTTGGAAGGGTGAGCATCTTTTCTTTGGTTTTCTGCTCTTCTCCGTCTGCGTCTGTGTTCAGAGACTGAGACTGTCCTTCATCTCCACCACCTCTCTTCCCTCTCCCATCTTCTTCCTCTCCCTCACCCCCACTCTTCTCCAACACATCCAAGCACAGACCCCCTCCCAAACTCACAGTCGCAACAACCTCAGCATACGCTCCACCGTCTTCATGCGGCATGATGCCCTCACCGGGCTTATATTCATTGACAAGAACGTGGTTTGGCTGACCATGCGGCGTGTGATCAAAGATACCCAAGTCTTCAAAGCGGGTTAAGATGGGTGTGGTGAGGTAAGTCGGTAGAGGGGCGGCGAGGAGCGTGTTGCTGGATGTGAGTGTGGAGGGGAGGGCCTGGAGACGGCGGTGGGTGAGGTGGGTCCATCGTTGGGCGGGTATCTAGGAGGAGGCGGGGATTAGTGTATCATTAAGGAGGGTTGGGGTTGGAAGGTGTATCTTGGGTCGTGGATCTCTTGCGCGGCGATTGAAGGTGTGGAGTGTGGAGATCGAATAGTGTGCATGGAGTAAGGCGGGGTAAGTAAACTTCCCCTGTGCAACGTATATTCAAGTTTGTAGACTAGGAATTGTATGAGAAGAACACTTACCTTGTGCAAAATCGACGCCTCCTCCTCGTGACTAATGAAGTTGGGGATGTAATAGAAATCCGGCGGCAGACCCGCGATGCGGAAAGCCTCCAGACCCGTCTTGTCATCTATGGGTAGAGAGCACATAATTATTGCTCGGCCCTAGTTTGACAAGGCAATTGACGGCCTTGGTAGCTTGTGGTGAGATGTTGATGTTTGTGAGATATACATGGGTTGAAGAATGATGTAATGCAGCTAGCAAATACCCGTGGACCCTTACGGCAGGCGCGCCTCCGCCAGTTTGAACTAGTCGCGCGCTCACGTGCGAACGCTACGCTTCACACCACAATACATGGGAGTGCAATATAATTGTTACGCACATTGACTGTCCAATACAGTCTTTAGGGTTTCATATTACTATCTGACGTAATTTTCAAGGTGTCATGAATCATGCCAATTTTGTAGCTGCAACGGACTGTGGCTGATTATACCAGCCCAAACATCTGTACTCAAATCACGTAATGTGTCGGCATCAGTTTCAGAGTAAAACTCACGGAAACGCCGTGAGGCTTGATGGGATTTTATGGCTCAAGATTCGCGGTAGCAGGAAAGCCAAGCTTTGCAACATTTTCCTCTATAGTAACATGCCAACGATCCGGAAAACCTTGGAACGGTAGAAGCACAGCCAACATAAGTACGTGCATTGAGCGAGTGTGCAGTCATCAACACACTGTGCGAAGTGACTAAAGACCAGGTGCTATCAACAGTCTCTGGCCGCTTACTTTCCCCGCCTTGAGCAGATTCCACGCCTCTTGCACCATATCCAGGCCACCGAGAACCTGAACGGGCACAGGCTGCAGCCGCCCAGCCGCGAGTTCACTTTCCAAGAAATCCCACCACACCCACGTGGTAAAGTCGCGTGTCTTGGGGTCAAGGTAGACATCCATCATGGGCACAAAGTTTGCTTGAACTCCAGTGGGCAGCTCCACACCCGGCCGCAAGCCCATTGTCGACAGAAAAGAACCCCCTCCGTGCGCAGCCAAGACCGCTCCCAACACAGGCTGATCCTGGGCAGCGTCAGCAGCTGCCAAGACGGCTTCGAAAGGTCCTATATCTGTGAGCTCTTGCGTTACTGTCGGTGATTTCCTGTCGACAAAGTGCACAGCACCGAAGGACTTTACAAGCTGCGCATTCTTGGAAGACGCAACGCCCACCACTGTGTAACCTGCTCTGGTAGCCAGATAGGTTGCATAGGCGCCGAAAGAAGAAGAAGCGCCCCAGATAAGCACCTTCTTGTTCTTGTTCTCGGGATTGGCATGTTCTGCTGGCTTCTCAAGGTGCAGGTGTATGAAAAGGGCACTGGCAGGATAGGCCAGGCTGGAGATGGATACCGCAGCTTCGAAGGACACTTGTCCAATCTGCAAGGCCATGTTGTTAGCAGACAGTTGGTTACATCGCGAGACTTGAGCTGGACATCTCGTTCCCCTTACCTTCGCTGTCATTTCTTGCGTGGTAACCGCGTATTTCTGGTATGCTCCAAATCGGGGATCATTGCGGATACTTCCAGCGCTGTTGGTGACGATGCGGTCGCCCTTCTTGAAGCGGTTGACCTCCGTGCCGACTTTGACGACCACGCCAGAAAATGATACTGCACTCAGCTTAGCAACAATGTTCTATAGCGGAGGCCACTCTGCTGGAAACGGATACTGACTTCCAATGATAGTGGGGTAATTCAGCTGATACGGGAGTGTTCCCTCTTGGATCTTGTATTCTGCTGGCTGGGCAGCGACCACTTTGACCTGTCATCATGTCGTTCGTCAGAAACGCTGAACAGAAAGGTGAATGCGACCTCAAATGAGCTGGCTTCCCCGATCACATTGCTTACCTCGATGAGAAGTTCCTCTGGGCCCGGTTCGGGGATATCGGCAGGACCGACATCGACCGGCTTGCCTACGCCTGGTAGCCATGCCGCTTTGTTCTGATATCCCGCCATTGAGATGTTGAAAAAGAAGTGACTGGAGACTGTCAGAGAGGCGTTGAGTGTGAGTTTCTTTGTTAGTGTATTGTGAGGTGGCAGAGTGTTTATATTCCCTTTTTGAAGACATGATCAGGTACCGTTCGTCCAATGCATGTCTGATGCTTCGGCTACTAGCTTTATAACACTACCAGCTTAGCAATCGCGAGAAAAGGCTTTACTATGACAATAGTGCCAAGATATATTGCCGGATTACGAAGACGCTCGTTTGCAGTGTGTTGTAGGTTAACACCACAATCCGCACAGACTCTACAACACACTAAAAACGAGCTCCTTCGTAATGCTACCTAGTGCCTCGGAAGATTTCCGCGCTTCTCTCATAAGCAGACCCACGCCGCCTCTGGTCCGGATACATCATGTTCCGAGAAACCGTTCTGTCATCTATGGTTAGAGAGCACATTATGCTTGCTCGATACTGACGCAAGAATGGTGGGCGGCCTTGCAAGCTTGTGATGATATGCGCATGTTTGTTGGATGGGATTGAGTCCGAAATGGGGTTGAGTCCGAGATGGGATTGAGTCCGACATGATGTAATGCAACCAGCAAACGACGCGTCGCCAGTTCGAGCTAGTCGCGCGCTCACGTGCGGGCGCTGCTCTCTTTATCACACAACCCATTGGAGTGCGATATGATTACATGGAAATCGATGTGTTGAACAGTATGACAATGTATCGGATCTCCGTACTGTATGCAGCACATGCTCATCTATGAATGTGGAAGAGTAACCAGCCCCTAACTCCAAACATCCCAGGCCAAAACATCGTTGAAATCTAATGTTCGCGCTCGTAAAACAAAATCCTAGACACATGTTCATCGTATTCAGGCCATGGCCACCATCCCTGCGTCAGCCCACAAACCTGGGGCCAACTACCATCTCAAAAGAAAACGCCACAAGCCTGTGGCGGAGATTTACTCAACACCAAAACCCACCCAACCCTATCAATCCACAATCACATCACAGCACACCCGCCAGGGCCACTTCTTGCGCGACGTCTCCTCCCGCCCCCGCCCGTAGCCCCCGCACCTGCTTCCTCCTCATCCGCATGCATCATCTGCGCCTCTCTCGCCCTTCTCCTCCTGCGCCTCGCACCCGCTCCACCAACCCCCGCCTCCTCATTCAACATCATCCAATCCGCCCACTTCCTCTCCAGCCTCGCCGCAGCCGCAAAGTCACCCCTCAGAACACGTTTAGTATGTTCCTCAACAGTTGGCTGCCAGTTATGGAAGCACTTTAGCTTAATGATTTGACGCGGGTACGTCGCGACTTTACTCGCGGACCGAGAATTCGGTCTTGTGATCTCTGCGTTTCGGGATAGGACTTCGCGGACGCCGGTCCAGGTTACGTTTGCGCAGTCGTAGGCTTCGATGCGGAGGCCTACTTCGGGGCGTTCAGAATTTGTTAGGCCACGCGCAGCGCGGTTGCGGTTGCGGAGGCCGGATGCGGCTTCGGCGAGGACGAGGTCGGAGATGCGTGTGTTGTCCATTTCGAGGGAGGCGAGACGCGTGCAGACTTTTAGGACGGGGAGCATGCCGACGTCGCCTAGGTTTTCGCAGTAGGAGATACAGAGGTGGCGGAGGTGGGGGGCGCAGGCGGACTCAGATAGAGTCTTCAGGACGTCGTTTGTTAGGTTGTCGATTTCTTCGATGTCTAGGTGGGTGAGAACGGGGACGGTGGGAAGTAGGCTGGTCAAGGCATCGTCGGTCAAGCCGCCGCATTTTGAAACTTGAAGACCTTCTAGAGACGGGACGTTGTGTACCAATGTCTTCAGGCCAGCATCCGTAATGCTGCGGCAGCGCGTAAGGTTCAGGTGCTTGAGGTTCCTTGGTGGGACGATTGGGCGATCGGTAAGAACGTCAACCTCCTCATCTACACCCTCAATCAAAGCAGCCAGTGCTTCGTCATTAAGACTGTCGCAGTTCTTCAGGTCGAGCCTTTCAAGAGTGTTGCGCTTGAATAGTGCAACCATCAATTCAACATCGTCCCAGCCTCGCACCTCGCCTGCCCTGAGATCACGCAGCTTCGTGCATCCCTCAACAACCTTCTTCAGCCCTCGGTTGTCGATATTGTTGCACCACGAGATGTTCAAGACTTCGACTTTCGGACAATGTGCAGCAAGGATCTTCATCGCCGCGTTTGTCGCACCAGCAAGACCCGAGAGATTGACGTGGACAAGGCGACTGTTCTGGAGCAAGAAGCAGTGGATAGATGTTCGGTCAATCCGGCAGCCCTGAAGCGAGAAGTTCTCCAGGTTCTGGCAGGACTCAATGAAGCCGTCCTTACCCCAGTGTTCTCTCAGCTGTACGCAGCCTCTGAGGTTCAAGTCTTTCACGAAGGGGCCCGCCGATGTGATGATGTTGACCAATGCATTGGCAGATATGTCGCGGTAGAACTTGCTCGTATCCAGGTCGCTCCACAGTTGACCGTCAAAGCACATTGTATGCCACGACTTGGAGACGCGCGAACAACGCACAACTTCCTTCGGCTCGAGGTATCTCAGGATCTGCATGCGGATCTCCGTTGGCATATCACTCCAGAAGTTGAAGTTTGCCCGCTTCTGGACCTTGTGGACGGGTCGCGAGAAGTAGTCGTTCTCAGCTTCAATGCCGTCTCGTGTGTATGGTCGCCGGGCGGAGGGAAGAGGCACCGAGGACGGGATATCTGGTGTCTTCATCCGCAGACGAGTCCTCTCGTCCCAGAAGGGCGTGCCAGGTGGGCTGTTGGCGACTGAAGTAGGAGCTGTAGAGAAGCCATTCGACAGTTCCGAGGAGTAAGAACTGCCGAATGAATTTCCATATGGCGAGCCAGGCGATGCGAGGGAGACGCAAGACATGGATGCCTTTCCGCCGCTCCTCAGACTGTGAGAGCGGGGTCTACCCAAGTTCGCCAGACTCGAGGAGGAGCCCATCCGTTGTAGGCCCATCAAAATACGCTGTCTGCCCTTGAGCTTTGGCTGCTCGATCATGATGGCGTCTGATGGCGGGGTTCCCGGCGCGGGACGCACTTCGCTGTGGTCGACGACCACCGAGTCGATGGACAAAGGCTCCATGGTGAAGCGTGGCTGTGCGGTACGCGTGCTCGGCGACAAGCGGGACGAGGCGGGGAAGGTGGAGGATCAAAGAAGTCGAGGAGGATATCGTCACGTCTACTGGAGCAAAATGGCAGGATGAGAAGGTGGGAACAGCCCCGTACCAGCGAAAAGGAACAACGCAAGAGGAGCTGACGCTGACCCGGTGGTTGGGTGCGCGGTTTTTGATAGCTGAGCGGATGGCGGAACGCGCAGTTCAGTGCAGTCTAGAAAGGCGGGGATATGGCCCGTGTTATGCGGCGAGCGTGAGGCCGATCAATAGCCTTTCGGTTCAAGAAGGGGTCTTGGCCGTTGGCTGACAAGGCGAGCGGGCATCACTTGAGGGCATCTGGGTGCGATGCTTATGGTGTGCGACCAAGTGACGCGAAGGATGCCAGCAGCAGCGACGTGCAGCGACTTCATGTGCAGCGAGTTGCTGTTGTCCAATGTCTTATCGTTGCTATCGCGTAGATCCGGAAGGCCCGATTGGGGGCGCGCCACGTGCGGCCTCCGATGTCACCAGCGCACCTCTGAAGAGAGACATTGGTCGCTTGACCGTTGAAGCAGTGTCGCGTGAGCTGATAAGAGCCTTGGATTACAGGCATCTTACACATCTTGCGAGATGGACGTTTGCTTCAGATTCAAGATATGAAGAGAAAGTCATCGGCATTCAGGGTCAGGTCTTCAACCTGCAGTTGGTGTTATGCAGGGTCAACCAGCAGCAGCCTTTTTGCGTCTAGCCGACATCCACGACCCGCCACTGGTACAAATTCCGCCAATCTGGATGTCTTCTAGATGCAGAGGCTCCGCCTTGGAACTTTTCGCCCCAGACGCCAGGCAAAATACGTCCTTGGGCCCAACGGCACATGGACCATTCAGCCGGGCTTCTCCATGTTTCCTGGAGGGCGGGTGAGGATTGCACCAAGCATGTTGTAGCTGTTGTCCATTAGGGTTGACAACAAGAGTTCGTTGAACTTGGCGTAAGGATCTGGGATAGTGTTTGCATCTAGAATTGTTGCAAACCTAGTGATGCAGACTTGCGCTGTACTCCACGATGTTCATACCAAGGGCCAAGTCACGATACTCCAGCATATCGTAGACCCTAATACAACCCTCCTCCCATTCAAATCCCACTATGCCGCCGTCTCCCCCGTACAATACTTCAAAAACTTGCCATGCGCCCCCGGCCAATTCTCCTCACACTTCGCCTTGACCGTCCCCACCAACATCCTATTCGCCCTAATCTCCACATCCTCCACAAGACTCCACTCGCATCCCTCAGCACCCTCTCTGTCCCCCTCACTCAACCCCTCCGTCTTCAAACACCTCCACGTAGTCTGCTGTGTGAGCCCCAGTGGCGCCTTGATCATCCATAGCACGCCGTCGTCGAGATCAGTCATGTGGGCGTCGAACTTGACGGTTGTGTCCCAGAGACCGGCGGGAAGTGCGTTCATGTGGTCGGTTATGCGGTAGCATTTTGCGTCTGGGGTGGAGGGGTCGCTGGGGAGGTCTTCGTGCGAGGCGTATTCGGGGTCGAGGCGGATGAGGAGGACGTGGTTGTGGAGGTGGGAGACGGCTGTCGCGAAGGAGACGGAGCGGGGGAGGTGCGTTACGTGGTGGAGGGTTGCGGTTGTGTTTAGAGCTGGGGTTTGTTAGGGAGAGATAATCGAATAGGGGTGAGGGACGTACAAAACATGGCTGGTGGATTGGTCTGGTAGCGGATTAGATGGTGGTGAGGGTTGCGAGGCACAGGTTGCGGCACGGAAATTGTCCTATGTAAATGCTGTTGTCGTATGAGCACGAATATATTATGGTAAGTCTCGAAGATCGAAAGCAAAATTATCGGCGAGAAGCTTGAGAGAAGCTAGTCTTATGTACGTCGAGCGCTCGTTGATGATGCTTCTACAGTTTCACGGCAATAAGCGACGCGTCTCACCCAGGCACAACAATTAGGAATATAACCACATTAAGATTTGTGCAACAAACAAGCCACATCCAGCCCCCCGTGATGATGAAGAGAGCAAAAGCAAGAAGTCGGAGCTTTGTGGTTGACCTATGGCATGCATCGGAGTGCGGAGCTTCAGTCGACGCGATCGGGATCCGCGGGGAACCTGGGAAGCCTGACGGCCAAGCCCTGCAGCGCGTCTCCGAGCTCTCACGCCGACCACGATTATCATTCTGTCAGTCAGGCCACCGCTTTGACAAGTCATAAAAACTCGCTTTGAATACTTCAATCGAAGAACCTTCATCTTCATCTACACATACGCAATGGATATTCTCACGCAAAAGACGCCTACGGCGCTGGCAATCGCACAGGCGGTGGGCATCACAGGCAGTGTATTCCTGGTTGGTAAGACACTCTGGCACTCAATGAGCATCTCTATGGTGGTCAACGGGATCATACACTGTATAGGGAACCATTGCTGATATAGATACCAGGCTCCAACGTCTCCCTCTCCGTCGTCGGCATCCCCGCCGCCATGCAAGCCCCCGCACCCCTCGCCGTAAAGCAATGGTACACAATCTTCACACGCGGCGGCGCAATCGCCCGCCCTCTTGCTGCCATCTCGGCGCTGGCAACGGGGTATCTGGCTTATCACCGTACGTTCTGTCCCATCCCATCTCCCTTCCAACACTCATGCCGCCACTCCAATCCCAAGCCACCCACCGATAATGTATAACTAACAACCCAACAGAAGACCGCACCTCCACCCCCTTCCGCCTCAACGCCCTCGCAACCCTCCTCCTCCCCTCCATCGTGCCCTTCACCATCCTCGTCCTCGGCCCCACAAACAACAAACTCATGGCGAAGAAAGACGAACTCGCCAACGCCTCCCTGCGCGACAAGCACGTTGAGCAGTTTGCCAAGGAAGGCGAGACAGTCAAGGAATTGATGGACAAGTGGGCTAGCTTGAACTTGGCACGCGCACTGCTCGTTGGTGTCGGTGCGGTGTGTGCGGTTGCGGCGGGTGTTGTTGGAAGGAGGGAGGTTAAGGAGATTGGCAGGTTTGCGGGGTGGGGACGGTAGATTGGATGGTTGAGATGAGGTGTGGGTTATGGGGTGTGGGTTATGGGGTTGATGAAGTTTGGATATGAATCATGGGCCATAGGGCAAATAAAGATATATGGAGGTTATGATACACGAATGCATGCATTGATCAACACGTCTTAGCTTGAGTAGTAGACCGATTCTATGAGAAAAGAGGTCCGCATTGGAAGAGAAGTGTCTGCTTGTAATAAGATACGCTCTGGGACCTGTAAAGCGCGGACCTCTGGACTGACCTCAAGTATATATGCATGTACATCGGAACACTAAAATACCCAAGATACTGTACAGCCTGTGTGCTTCAACAGAGATAAGACGTAAGAACTTTTGGTTAGCACACTACAATCCATGTAGATCAAAATCCCACTCTCTACCACATCACTCCAAACTTCTACGCACGCAAGACGATAATACAATCCACAAATACATTTATCTATGCACCTTGCTGTAAAGATCCACCCATCAACCCCAACACAACCCCCACCATCCACTCTCTTAGTTAACCTTAGCCTGAGCCAAGCTGTTGATCTGCTGAGCACCATCCTGAATCTTGCCGTTGGCAGCCTGGAAACGGCACAAGTTGCCAGAACGCTCCTGGACGTTGTTGTCGCACACGAGCTGGTCGTTTGCTACGCAGTTGAGGGCGCCGTTGCCTTAGTTTATGTCAGTATATGTCTCTCTCTCATACACCCCCTCTCTCTCAAAAGAACTCGTCTGGGTGTTAGGGTGTTAGGTATACGTACAAGCAGCAGGTCCTCCAGGCACACACTTTCCAGCCGCACCATTAACAGTGCAAGCATCCTGCTTAAGCGATTGCTCGGGGATACAGCATGCGCCGTTGGCAGCCTGACGGTTCTCAAGTATAGCGCGGGGGGTGTTGCGGACGTTTTCGACGTCGGCGATGGCGGCGGAGGAGACGGCGACGAGGCCGAAGAGGAGGGCTGTGATGGAGAACTGCATTTTGGCGGTTTTTGGAGTAGCGAAGTTTGTTGGTTTGGTTTCGAGGTATTAAGAGTTGATTATTCGAAAATGGTTGATAGGTGAGTGAAAGTAATTTGATCCGCACAGCGGGTAGTGAATAAAGAATAAATGTAAATGTGAATTGGAAGACTGGCTTGAGAAGCAAACTATGGGCTGGCGTAGATGCGAGCTTTATACTTGCTGTGAGAGGCTCTCTTCTTCTGAGTACATGGCATTGATACCTATTTCGCCTTTCCATAAAAGGTATCCTGGGACGGTGATCCTGAGGCAAGTCGCAGGCAGTCGATCATGCACATCTCAAACCTTTGGCCGGGTGGTCGGGCCCTGGCGGGTCTGGCAAACCGAGGGATCGCGGGCGGGCAAAACAATGATTCTTGTGTGTAGGGAGTATGGCCGAGATGGAACCGGTGTACCGTTATTCTAGTCTCGCGGGTTGCAGTATGCTTACAATGACCTTCTCTCGTGAACTAGCACCTTGGTGGTGGCTTGCACAAGCTGCGCTACAACCCATCTCTCACCAACGCCACGCTAGACAACCACAAACGTGCCGTCAAACCCGAGTTCGACAAGCGAAACCGAAGCGCTGCCTTGCACTTGAAACACTTCCTGTCTTCTCAAACATGCGGCCTTGGGGACCTCGGGACCTTGGAAATATGTAAAACGCAGAAGAACCTGCGGTTAAACGGCTGATTTAGGCGACGGTCTGTGACATGCAGGTTCAGGCGCTTCTAGGCGCACAAGGCATGACGGTCGTGAACGAGTTGAGCGTGAAGACCGAGGAGAGCTTTGTCTGAGTGCAAGCGGTACCGATGTCTTGGTTTCGTCGAATAGGATTTTGCGCGTTGTGAAATGCAGTGTGAAACTGCCGGGTAGCCGGACTACACCGCTCAGGTGTAGAGCGGTGCTGTTGCCGAGCACCGAGAGAGATATCGCGAGAGGGTTTGGGGGAGTGTAGACATTAAAGAGATGCGTCACGGGTACCTGCGCATAACGTTAGTGTTGAAGGTTGTCACACGGGCGCATGCAACGTCGGCGCTGACTACGATGATCTTCACACATGTCGCTCGCGCAACATCGCCGACTACGCGAAACATCCTGCTCAAATTCGCCAGAGTAGCAGACATGTCTCTGGGCTGCGCCACAGGTCCTGCGACATTGATAAGAGACATTGTTTAGACTGTCATACGCCTTCTACAGAGACAAAACAATGTAGATGGATGTATGGTACATGTGAAGGTCTTGTGATCTGGAATTAGATACAATCCTTGCCCATTCTTACATCGACTGTGATAGATTATCCGATATGCGGGAAGTACTGCGACCACCTCGGAACTTCGAAAGCGGAGTCCGGGAGATGAAAGACGTCGAGGAAACATTCGACGATGATGAAGGTCCTACAGGAAATGTAGAAAAGAACGGGAAGAACAGGAATGGACTTGACAATGAGATCACAGATGTGAAAGGCCTGTGGAAAAGTGTATTTCCAGATGCTCTTGGGCCGCTCATGGAGTGGAAGTTGAGCAGCTTCGCCCCAAACCCCATCGCGCAGATCCATGGCTAGACACCAGAGAGCATATGGGAGGCCTGATCCCAGAATGGTGAGACTGCTCACTTTCCAAAGCAGTTCATCGGTACTGTGGCGAAAAGGTCGATTCCATACAAGCAGGTGCACACTGCCGTAGAAGAGACCAGCCAGGACAAACCCTTTTGTAGGGGCACTCCTTGTTGTATCGAAATGAGGCCGTTTGTCGTAACCGAGTTTTAAATGTCGTGTATCATGTTGACGCGGAGCAAGCACGATCTTTGGTCGATTGCGCGAACGAACACTCAAGAAAGCGCGTTTCGAACAAACAACGCGCAAGTTGATCTTTCTATCAGCTCTTGAGGCTAAGTCGAAGCGTCGAAAGTCCAATTCAGTAAGATCTTCGTATGCGAACCCTTTTTCATATGTGGGGAACGCAAAACCTTGATATATGAGATATTGGCCCTCCCCATTGAGTCCGTTCCTGGCTCGTCCGAGCGAGATGTGCGTAAGAACAGGATGCGGCTCCGAGTTTCCTGAATCGGAGAATGCGTAGGGGTCTGCATCCTGTCTAACATCCGTCCGCAATGGCTGCACACATGGATACATTTGATAAACAGCTACCAATGCGGCAATTGGATGTATGTCTGCATTCGTGCAGATAGTCGGCTCCTCAACATCTAGAGGCTTGTTCCACCAAAAGAACCAGTATAGAGACAGAGCGCATGCTGCGTGCACTGCAGTATTGATCTCCAGAAGCGATATCGAAAGACCTTGAGTGGATCGTGTCAAACACTGGATGCCGAACCAAAGCGCTTGTCCGCAAGTCAAGACCTTCGTGAACATGCTGGCTTTGCTCTTATCTTGTATCTCTGATTCGGGTATATCTGGAATCAGTCTGGGATGATGTTCGGAAATGTACTTAAGACCCGGTAATGTCAATGTCATCCTTTGCCGCCCGCCGGGAAGGTAGGCTAGGTCTAGGCCGCGAGTATCAATGGCAAAACCGCCCATGGTAGCGTATAGAGAATGACAGTGCGTCCATGGGTGTCTTTGATTTTTCGTATCGGCCTGTGCATGCGTGGGTCGAGGGTGCTTCTCCAGCCGTTTGGTCAGGGCTGTTTCCATTCCAATCCCACTCGACTTGTGTGAGGCCGATCGGAAGAAATGACGCAGCGTCGTCGCAAGCGTACCAATGAGCCCTCGAGGCTTTGGTTGATCAAAAGCCTTCCTCATGACTTTTCCGATCTCTACTGCGTTTATGTGCTCAATGTATGCAGTCCAAAGAACCTACTTATAGATCAGCATCCATAAATTGTGCGATGGAGAAGTTTGACGTACCCACTCCGGAGCCAGAAGCGCTATAATCATCCAGCCCGACTTCCGCCAGGTTTGCGTTTTGATCAGCCGGGTCTGCGCTCGGCGAATCTCATGTTCATACTCAGGGATGTTCAAATGGACGGCTGTCCAAACACACAGGATCATCGTAAGAAGAGATGATGACACTATGGACCACGTGCCGCGAACCAAAGGCTCTGGTTTCCAGGAGTGGTAATGTGTTCCATTGGGTATAGTCGTATTTGCCATCTCCACTGCGCCGCCGTTCAAAGCGGAGTACAGTTCACGCGGCCACGGCACGATGTATGAGAGTCCTCTCGTTTGTTCGATAATGGCAGCCGGACTTGGAAGGTCTATTTCTCAGTGGCGGTCGGAGCTGGTGGTAAGACTAGGGAAGACAGAAACGAATCTGTTCGATGTGCTATCAGTCAACCGCATTTCAGCTGCCAATGTTGTGGCGGCTGTCACGTCGCAAGGCTGAGATGTACAGCTTGTCCACAGCGCTGCGCACCGCTCGAAAACTTGGTAGCTGACACGTATGCATGCAGCATGCTTCATAATCACCTATGAGATAACGCAGACATTGATGCTGCAGAGGATGCTCCTTCGTTGTGTCGTACAGCAGATTGTGCCTCACAATCCATAGACGAACGTAAGCCTATCGTCGCCCTCCCTGCCAGCTCGCGTAGCCTTCTCAAGCCAATCAGCTAGCCAGGCAAACTTCGTATGCGACCGTGCAATGCCGACGGCTTGTCTAAGCCACCGTTGTTGCTGCGGCACTGGGCCTCTGCCGTGAGTTCTCTCTGCCTCTACATCGTCTTCGCTCCACTTGCGCAAGGTATTCTGTCGCGACTTATTCTCAGCTTTTAGTCGTCGAAGGAAAAACACGTATCCAAGAGCAGCCAAGGCGACACTCGCAAGCGTCCACCAGAACGGAACGATGTAGCCACCTGCGGCATATTTTGGGCGGAACAAAATTGCTGAGATGACTCCAGCGAGATTGCCCCAGCCGTTAATACCGAGAAGCAACGCGCGCTTGCCGGGTGATGGGGTATTTCCGGAAATCCAGGCCACAGTGAGCGGAGAAGCAACGTAAGTACCAGAAAGGAGGATGTTGAGAGCGATGTAGCGGGGTATTGCCCATGACGTTGGTAACAGCACCACAATTACCAAGCCAGTCACCATGATGAACAGGCCAAGTAGTATAGGCTTAAGGCGTATGCGATGTTTGTCGCTGTAGCTAGCTGCGAAGTACAGTACTATGGCTCCGCAGATGTGTGGTGGTGCAGTGAGCAAGTTGATTAGCGCAGGGTTTGCCTTCTTCGTCAGAGGTGCCAGTACAAGCGGGAGGAAGACGGAGAAAGCATAGACTGGGATGGCAGATAGAACGTTACAGGCGAGGATGTGCCATATCTTCGTGTTGAACACTGATGAAAGGACGTCGTGAGGGCTTAGACCACGATCGTCGACCAACTGTCGGGACGGCGTGGCTGAGGTGATCGAGTGCTTAGATGAGTCGAGAAGACCGCGCGACTCCTCATCGTAGGTTTCTTCCGCTTCTCGATCGTCTTCTTGGACTGCTGCCGGCGCGTTCTGTATGTCTCTGTCTCTCACTACACGCGAAGACGCATACCGACGCTCTTCAAGTGTGAGGAACCATGCTGTCTCCACGCTATGTGGTAGCCAGAAGTACCCGATGAATGCCACCACGATAGTGAGAGTGCCTTCCAATAAAAAGAGCACCTGCCACGGCCTCCAATCCTTATCTGAACCTCCATCGTCGTTGCCGAAGTGGGAGAACACTAGGTAGCTTATAAGGCCCCCAAGCGCACCACCAACTGCCGCCTGACCGTAGAAGAACGAGAGCCGTCTGCCGAATTCGAAGCGCGTGTAGAAGAGGGAGAGGTAGGTGACGGTGACTGGGTAGAAGCCAGCTAGAGACAAGGTTAGCGTCAAAGTCTGAAAAGGGAAGCGACAGTGGAATGAGGAAAGAGCGAGTGGAAGGCTTCCATACCTTCAAGACAACCGATGAGGATGCGCAGCGTATACAACTGCCACCTATGCCTCACCCACGCATGCAGTGCCGTGCAGACTCCCCAAAGTAACATGCAGCTCGGCACCCAAAGCACCATGCCATACCTCCTGCCCAGCGCCGCACCAAGCGGTTGCAGCGCAACGAAGAATGCAAAGAACAGCGCAACAGCCGTGTTCAGCGCTCCCTTGTCAAGCCCAATATCCGCCGTGAAATGCGCAGACTCTGCATTTCCAATCTGGCTTCCATTAGCAACTCCCCTCCCTCGCAAACGCGTGTATACGTACATTCGACTTATCCAGCGCATTAAACAGGAACAGCAGCGCCAGAAACGGCAATAGCAAACAGTCCAGTTTCCTCAACGTCCTCTTGTGCAACCGCGCATCCACAGCGCATGTCTCCTCCAGCTCATCCGGCGGCATCGTGTCGTGTTCCGTTGCTGAGGAAGACGAAGCTGCAGTGAGCTCGTATAGCTGGTGCTCATGGTCGGCCATATTGTCGGGCGCCAAGAGCGAGCCCACGCGCATGCATCACAGGGTCTGCGACTTCGGATGACCTCGGTCTGTGTCGCGGGCAGTAACGGGTTTGGGTAAGTGGGAAAGGATTAGAGTCAACAGAGTGATGCATGATGAAATGGTGTGGAAATGTCAGACGAGGTACGGAAGATTAGATGGGCGGTTGAACTATTGTTTTGGACCCTGAGGGCATGACGTTGTTGATTGGAAGGTTCATGGGGGTGCTGGGATTGGCGCTGGAGTGGGAAGGCGCCGAGGGTGGCTTATCGATTACCACCGAGATTGAAGATTATCGTTTTGGGTACTCTCATGACTCTTTAACATGACACCATGACACTCGAACGCATCAAACATTCGTTATCTACTCCGCCATCTCCTCTTCCCTCTTTCCAAACGCCTTGACAGCCTCGTAATACAACGTAGCAGTAGCTTCACACGGTCCCTTTGCCTTCTCAGTCGCACACTGGTTGAACATGTCCGTCTTGAAGTTACTATCGGTGCGCGCCTTCATCGCATCGAAGCGGCCTTGTTGTTTGTAGTTGCGGTAACCGAAGTCGTGGCGGTAGCATGAGTTGATGACTGCAATTATTAGTGTTGTGTACTTGGTACATGAGAAGCTTGGAGAGAACACGGAATTTGAAAGAATTCAGGTAAGGGAACTTACAGTCAAATCCAAACGGGTTATCTGGACTAGCAGTGCAACCATTGCTGTCCCAGTTCAGTTCTGGAGGGCCGACCTTTCCGTTACGGTTGGCAATGAATTCCGCGATGGAAATGTCGAACATGTAGCTGTCTGTGACCTGCTCGAGGGTCCCTTGACGTTCGACAAGTTGTGCAGGCGCGGAGACCGCAAGAGAAGCAAAGCCCAGGAGGGCAGTGATGATAGTGGACTTCATGGTGAGTAGACTTGGATGAAGCGTTCAGGATTGAAGTCGACGTATATAACCTGAAGCTAAGCTACACTGCCTCACTTTATACCACGTACACCACGATGCGTAATGTCCCGACGTTTGTGCCGCGGGGTCTTCCCGGTCTTGGGCGTTTGCGCCATTATGGGTACCTGCATGTGTGCTTCGGAGCAGATCACTTGCATATGAAATGAAGCACTTCGTCGAAATAGGCCCTTATGTGCTGGAAGCGATGTAGTGAGTAGAGAAACAGCATGCAAAAGGACGGAAGAATGCATGCGCATGCCAGATCTGTCAGATCTGTCCGTTGTCACGGTCTTATGTCGGACTTGCCAAGAGGTATGTAAGCAGGTGATCCGAGACAGCCTCTTCAGCCGCGCTATCACGACCGCAGTTGCTGCGCATGTTGTTGATCGGTATTTCACATCAGGCAGTGTGAAGAAAATTCGGAAGATCAAGAGTGAGGAAAGTGCTTGTAGTGCCGTGGTGATAAGCAGGGAAGCAAGATTCAAGATTGAGTCTACGCAAAGATAGGACAGACACTCCAGGTGGTCGTGGGTACTAACACGTCTAATATCAATGTCCAGCTTCTGCAGTAGCAAGTCTCGCCAAATTGAAAGGGGACCTTGCTAGAAGTAGCTGGGTACGCATCAGAACTTGGCAGGTCGACTCATGGTTGTGTGCCGACGAAACGCGCTTTCGAAATGCCGCTCGAGAACAGATCATAGGATGCTGTTGCCGTAGGTGTAGATCGTGCAGATTGACTGTCTGTGGAGTACTAATGTTTGAAGGCTTGAGCTTGGTAAGCTGAAGGGATGCCCCACATGTTCGTTCTTCACTGCTTTGATAAACACAGCTACCGTTGATAGATGCGGGGTTGTCGCTCTGAACACACTGGGTCCTCTCCGCAACTTGTCCAGCTCATGCGTCCTTGCTCGAATTATCGTGAGCGAGCTCGAGACATCGGTCAGACATCGAAAAATGCCCTGTAGTCATCACTCCACAAATCACCATCCTTCGTGCAATGCCATTGAATTGTCTATGAGCATATTCCCACTACTTATACAGTGTCATCGGCTCTTTCTGGTCCTTCCAATTCCTCGCTTACAACTTGCTGATGAAGAGACGGGCAGCGAACATGCGCAGACGCTGGGGCAGGATGTACTTGGAGAAGATGTAGATGAGCGATGGCAGGAGGATGAAGGCCACGGTGGTCTCGTTGACGAAAAAGAAGGGGATGAGCTGGGGCATGGCCGACTTGAGGATAGTCTGTTACTTGTATTAGCTTCCTTCGTCCCTTCCAGATCTATCCAAGACTCCAATCTCACCATCTGCTGAGGGCCAACCTCGGTCTTCTTGTTCTGGCTCGCAATGAAGGCGGGGCGCGCCAGAGCGGAGGGGCGGACGGCCATGGGCGCGCGGGCAGCGGCGGCCCTGGAGAAGGGGCGGAGGAAGCGGGCGGCGTTCATGATGGGCTATCTGGAGTTTTGCGGGTCAGCGCGCTGCTGTGGGGATCCAATTGGCGGGGCTGAGCCTGCGAGAGGGGGAATTGACGCACTGGACGCGATGGTCGAAGCCTGGGGAGATGAGGGGAGATGGTGTTGCGGTCGCGGGAGTTTCGGTGGTGTTGCTATCGTCGTCCGCAAAAGCTCGCACAGCTGCGATCCCGGAAGTTGCCGCGTCCGTGCGCTGGCTTGGCACTACTTCCTCCCCCAACTCCGCACTTCCCCACGACTACTCATCTGTATCACACGTTGCGTCTTTGGAAGTTCTCGAGACTCTTATACTGTCGCCTCCACCCAGCGCATCCCCTTTCACGATAGCCTTTGCTCATGTTCTGGAACGCCCCTGCTGCACGCCGCCGGACTGCCTAACACTAGAGTTTAAGGTTTGCACAGTACTCCCAACATGATGATTGGTGTAGAGAATGTCGGATCTCTTATCCGCATGGATATCACAGACCTCTACAGCTTCATTTCTGGTCCTATTTTATATGACGAAATGAGCTAGTGTTGGCTCTTCCTTTCAACCGTGTCAAGTGCGGGGGGCCTCATCTTCCAACCTATGTAAAGGTGAAGCTTACTGCACTCGTGTGACATTTCCTCACCTGCCCTTGATTCCAAAAACGCCAACATGGCCATCGAGAAGATCATGATATTAGGAGTAAGACGCGGAATGGGCTGACTGGTATCGAATGGCTAACATGCGCAGAACTGGGAGCTTTGCCTCACCATTCTCAACGCCCTCTTCCCACAGGAAAAACGACAAGGAACACCCAGATATCAAGTCACTGTGCTCACTTATCTTTCACAAACCCTCAGCCTGCCACCTCACGTCAAGGCCTCCGATGTACAGCACAAGAAATCCGGCTACTCGTCTGCTTCACTGCAATCAGTAATGACTGGACAAGACTTGGTCATAAGCACAATGTCAGGCGGAGATGCAGAGCAACAAATCCGCATAATAAACGCCGCCATCGCCGCCGGCGTCAGGCGCTTCATCCCTGATGAATTCAGTCACGATAGCATGAACAAGCAGATACAGACGCGCATTCCAAAAGATGCCGGCCGAGCGAAGGTCATTGCTCATCTGAGAAGCATGCGGGAGGATTACCCATATTTCGAATGGACTGCGATTGCGACAGGCTATACGCTGGATACCCAGCTTATCAGCGGCAACATGGGTTTTGATCTCGAATGGCATAGCGCGACTATCCATGGCATCGGTACAGAAGCTTTCGCAGCTTCCAGCTTGGAGAGAGTTGGCCGAGTCGTGGAACGCGTCATCTCACACTGGGACCAAGTCAGGAACCAATACATATACGCTGCAGGCGTCATAACGTCCGCCAACGAGGTCCTTAGATCTACTGAAAAGACGACTGGCCGTGAGTTTACCGTCGGAAATCACGATGTTCAAGAGTGCGTTGCAGAGGGAGAGAAGAGAATAGAAAAAGGATTCCCCGACTCTGGCATGTTTCTGCTCGAGCGCAGCGTGCTGTATGACGAACAACTAGACGCTTCAAGACCATTCAGGAATCGAAACTCAAACTATGTACTCGGACTCAAATCAGAGTCGGTCGAGACTATCGTCAGAACCGCCTACGACGACTTCAAACACTACGGCAAACCCGGATGCGGATGTTCAGCTTGATGCCCCATTTCACGTCAGACCTCTATATCATACCGTAAACCTCACATTTCCTCCAATCGCACTGCCTTCCCAAAGAGCAACCTCCCCCGCAAGATCCGCATATCCCGCATAATCTCCCATCTCCACACCCACCCCCTACCCGTCCTCTTTCCAGGAGCGGCAGACGAACAGTCCTTCATATAAATCAAAAGCCACCCTTACCGATCAGGGACGATGTCGTGCATACACCCGGATAACGCCACGTCGTAGATCCCGTTCGGCATCGCTTGGACCCTGAGTTCGACCCAGCCTCAGGATACGAGGCTAGGATTGCGGGATCGCGGGATACGCGGGATACGAGAGCGCATGGCGGGCCATTGTGAAGGACGTTGCGCATGAGTAATTTCCTGGATGTCAATAAAGTTCGAGGAAGTGTGGATTTCGGAGGATGAGGACTAGATGCGGACGGCGACGGTGGTGCTGGGAGGCGCACGCGGCCTCTACGATGTCATCCAAGAAGCAAAAGCCACATCACAACGATTGAACCTTCCTTATACCAGTAACATCTTATACCCCCAACTATTATTAACCACATCTTCTCCACTTTCCCTACCACCCACTGTCCCTCCCCCTCCCCTCTCTACCCACCGGCCGACTCAACGCAACAACCTCGGCCAAAACTCCCAACATGTGTCCATACCCAACCCACACGGCCTCATCCACGTTACACAGCCTCGTCACAGCCTCAGTTTCGGGCTGCAGGATCTGAGACCCAACGGCAAAAAGGCTGAAACACCGCATGTGCGGGAGGCGTTATTTGGGTCTCACCGGCAAATGTTAACGGTGCGTTGCTGGGTGAGTAGAATGGGGTGGAGGGAATGTGAGAGGTGGGGTGGAGGGGAGGGGATGTGTGTTGGTTGTTGTGGTTTTGGTTGTGGTTGTGGTTTTGATGTTTGGGCGAGTTGGTGATTGCGTGAGGGTGGCAGTGCGGGAAAAAGACGAAAGTGTCGGATGTGGCTGAGCGTTGGGCATCCTTTTTGCTTGTTCCCGCACCGCTCGCTGCAAGCCCAGTCGACCAAACCAACGTCTTTTTATTTTCCTAAGCACGTTTGCTCAACAAGTTTCTATTTTCCCACCATCCAAATATAGCAAATTCAACACTTCTCAAGTCTGTAATTGTAAAACTTTTCAACGCTTTGTTCAATGTATTGCAACACAACTTTCTGCAGGAGAAAACAAGTCTATAAACGTTTTTGCGCTGCGCAAAGTAAAAAAAGGTCGGGACTAAACTACGTTCTACCTACGTTGGTTGGCAAAGTAAAGGGGTGGGGATATCGCTGGTGTGTGACGTGTGACATGTCGAGGGATAGAGATGATGACAGAAAGGCTATGCTACTACTGAAAATGCTGGGAGTCGTGCCTTCGTGAATGCCGAGATTGATGAGTGAACGCTGCTGCGGGAATGGGAACGCTATAAACAAGAACGCTGGAAAAGGGGTGTAGTAGTCGCGGTGACATGTGCAAGATTAGACGCAAAAATGAGGAAGTTCAGATACCCGTACCACACCCACCCGTGCGATAGTCTTTTGGTGCTAACCCCTCCGTTGATGTACCGTGAAGCCGGTGACGCCGTGAGAAACCCAGGACACAATTGTTGCTCGTGAAAGAAAGTCCAGAGGACGAAAGTTTGACTCATATCATGCTTGCGATGGAGTTGAGTGCCGTGGTTGTCGTTCGTATTCCCACAAGCTCGGGTTCACTGACTTGATGCGAGAGGTTTGGCGAATGCGAATATTGGTGGCCGGAGAAGCTCTGCAAGCTTTGAAGTGGCGTGGTAAACATGCCAACTACGGGCTCGTGTCTGCTAGAAGGGTCGCCATACGCATCAACAAACGATGTCGCAGTCGGGGTTCGAAGCGAGTGCATGTTGGGTGTGCCTGAAGTTGGTGTTGGGTACGCTGTACTGGGATAGCACGAGGTGTTGACTTGCGGGGTCGATGTTGGTGTCGACGTTGGCATGGGAGACGGACCGCTCGACATGCCGTAGGACTGGAGCGACGAACTACCGGGTATCGGTGTTGGTGTAGAATGGCGGTGAGATGTCGCATCTGACGTCGAGAGCTCCGGCTTGACTGGATACGAAGACGAGGTCGCTGACGCGGACGACGCTGCACGAACGCGTCCAGCCTGTGTCTCACGGCGGCGCTTGGGGCCATCTTTGACTTTGGGATGTGTGTGACACTGCGGTGTTGTTAGCATGCTCATTCTTATTATAGTTGGTGAAGAGGCGAATCAGAACTACCGAGAACCAATGGCCAAGCACCGTGGAATGTGAGGGACGTATGACTTACCTTGTATGCATGTCGGAACCACGTCGTTCCCTTCTTTTTGTTACTGACGAGCGCAATCCATTCGCCGCAACTTCCGCAAAGTCCTTCCCATACGTCAAGATTGCCTTCCGTCCGGCGCGTGTCTTGCGGGCCCTGGAACGCTGCGCCGGTAGCTGCGCTGACACCATGCGTGAAGGACTTGTCGTACCAGAAAGCGCTGTTCTTGAGTACAAGCCATCTGCCAGGCTTGCATAGACCACACCAGCCCTCTCGTTTGTTTCCATGACCGCGAACCCAACGCGGGGTGTACAGGTCGCCAACAAAGCGAAGATCCTGCTCGTGTGGTACAAGGTCGGGATCGGACGGGTTCATGTCGGACTCCGGTGGGTTGAGTGCCTCTTCGTGCAGGGAGGAGTAAAGATCAGGTGGGTCGGAAAGGTCTGCAAAGTGAGATGAGCAGCCTCCATGACGATCTGCGTTACTTTGGAGTAAGCGGAACAGACCCTGCGAAGGTAGCGGGCGAGGCACCTCGAGATGATGCTGCTGTTGCTCTTGGTGGGCGAAGAATGGCTGGTTGTTGGCATAAGGAGAATTCGATTGCGAGTACAACACGTTCTGCGTCGGTAGCCCGAAGTTGTTGTAGGCACTTGGCGGGTAAGCGGGCAGCGAGTGATGCGGGTTCAGGCGGGGCCCGTATGGCGCAAAACGATCCGAAACCTGTGACATTGGGCGCGAGTTGTTTGGGGTCGATGTTGGCGCTTGCCCAGTAGACCACCTCTTGAACCGAGTGCTTTCGAGTGTGTACGGTGATGAGCGGACATTGTTGTGCGGTGTCGGCGACACGCGGGAGCGACTTCCAGTTCGAACAACGCCATCGTACTGAGGTCGTCGTGGTGAGGCAAGCGGTGACAGAAGATGGCTGGCACTCGGCTCCGGGTGGTTCCAAGTCTCATACTCAGACGGATATGAAACTGCTTCCGATGATCCCATCTCTTCATAGGACGCTGGCTCTGGAAGCACACCGCCAGTGCTAGACATCGAGAAAGACGACTCGGACAGTCTCCGAGTGGAATTCGGATTGAAGTTGGCCATGTTGTCGTGTTCTTGTTGGCCCATGTTGTTGTATTGGCGTAGGTCAATGATCGGAGTGTTCTCATCGTGCCCCATCATGCCATGACTGAAGTCCGACACATCCGACTCCAGGGAGGGGAATGATTCTAGCTCTTCGCACACCTTCTGACCCCATGGACCTTTGTTCGTTAGCATACCATGCATGCCTACTACTGAAGAAGCTTACTTGTGTCGATGACGCCGGGAAAGTAATCAGTCGTCGCAAGCGATTGCGGGGCAGTCATGGTGGTGCTGTAGACAACACCACTAGTCACAGTCGGTTGCGAAGTCATCATGTCCGGTCTTCCCATAAACTGTCGTTGATCCTCTCTGCTGCCTACAGCAGGACCCCGCGGCGTAGCATAGTACTGCTGGGTTTGCGGCACAGCCCACGTGGGCTGGGGTGGCGAAGGTCTGGACATAGGGTGTAGGCCTTGTTGCTGGTGTTGTTGTTGCTGTTGCTGATGTTGTTGCTGTTGATGTTGATGTTGATGCTGTTGCTGTTCATGAGGTGGAAGGCTTGCGTAAGAGTACATTGACTGCATCCCTGGGGAGGGGGAGGGATGCCCCATGGCGTACTGCCGATTAGGTGACGGACGGTACCTAGAAAGGCCGTCAGTATGCGCGCACGAAGGAAAAATCACCGATAATACTCACTGTTGAACCGCATTGAACTCCATCTTGGGTTCCGTTCTCTATATACAACGACCGTAAGATGTTATGGAAGTAGTCTGTAGTACAACGTGGTTAGCGACTGATTAGGCTATACTGCTAGACAAGGGATCACCCGTCGAAGCCCTGAGTGACATCGAGCAATACTCAATTAGGAAACTCACATTGATAACGAAAGTAGACGGCTGCAGAAAGGAATGTGGCAGGGCGATAGCGCTGTGCGACTATGGCTGAGCAGATGTGGCGCCGGGTTGGATGTAAGTTTCTCAAATGAGTGTACGAGAACAAAGTTCTCAATCGCAGCCAGCGCGGATGGAGCCCGCTCCAAATGAAAGAAATGTATACGAAGATAGTAGTTGGGCAGGATCCTAAAGAGTGACGGGCCAAATAGTAGGAAAGGCGGTTGGAGGGGTTGCTAGGCTATATGATGAATGCACGGGGGTTGCAACATCCGAGAGGAACAACGAAGAGCAATGATCTCTGTGATTGACGCAACGGAACCGCTTGGGCGCAAGTTTGAGAGAAGTGTCGGGACGCGCCTTGGCTGCAGGTGATCTGGAACGGCCACAGCAGAAGCGTTCACCCAAAAGAGCGTCTGGCGGGGATGGTGTAGTGGGTGGTGGACCGGGCGCAAGGCTGCTGGGATGCCAAAAGGCGATTAGACGCACTCTGAACGGTCGCACCAGTCGTTGTCTCCATGATCCTCTCGGCTGGCTCGGAGAGGCTCCTCGGGCCTGCGCACCAAGTGCCCCATGTTGCTGAGGCGGAGGTGTCGACATGGATGCCGCGCTGCCCTCGGCCATCATGACGACCCTCTGACAGGGAGCACTTGGTCGACGAGTTCAGCTGGAAGGGCATCCCATCACTCGTTGCAGCTCGGCGTCGAGTTTCAGCGCTCGAACAGGCTGGTGCATGTCGTTTATGGAAGGATGGAGAGCTGGGAGAGGTCGGCCGCGAGATACGCAACTTCCCGCTGTATCAACTCCACTACCAGGTTTAGGGATCCAGTTTCATCGTAGCTGGAAAAGTTTTGTCTCAATCGAGTGCGAGTCTGATGGCACGGAGCAGCTGATTGGGGGGTGGGCAGTGTATCATCGCATGTGGCGCGTAGTTTGGTGAGGGATGGGCTGAGTCAGCAGTCGCTTCCTCTGGCCCCACGTCTCTTTACCGCGTCGCGACAGGTCCGAAACACTCTTGACACACGTCCAGGGGAACCTGAGACCCACCCTGCTCGCAACGTGTACCGCACCATCGACTCTTTTCTCGGTTTTTTCTATATTGATTCGCCGACACGAGCGCTCGGTTGTGTCGCGCAGCGGAGTTGTGGCCGCATTTCCATGTGAAGTCGACGTATTCAGCTATTCACTGCGCGGACGCACCGCGTTATCGCCGAGCAGTGGCATCGTCAACTGCCCATGACCGAAGCGAAGCCACTTCATTCCGTTCTGCCCGGAATGGCGCCATCTTTGCGCCAGCGGAACATCCTCTCGTCTGTCGTCCGTCGTGTGTAGTTAGCACGGTGCAACGGTTATCAAGCTTCTGCACGTCATTGAGTCATGTTGACAAGTGACAGCGGCCGATCGCCAAATTACCTGCTAGTCTGAACGTTACAAGACGTCGTTGATTGAATTCAATATTTCCAGGACTTGGCCTTGTACGCATGGAGGAATAACTTCAGATCACGAGGCCGCGGAGTGGTTCGCAATCTTGCCCTGGTTCGTGGCTTCGTTACGATGCATGCCTCAGTCTTGTACCACCACCAACCCAAACGCACATTTGTCAACAGGGCACAATTACCACCGGAACTTGAGAACCCAGGCTACCTGCAATCTTCACAGAGTTCGAATTCCGAAGCATGAACTCCCACAGCCCTGCCTCGGGTGCCGTGCGGGATCGTTCAAGATGATGCGCCACAAGGAACAACCCCAAGCAGTAAGCATCGTGGCTCGAAAAGAGCATAAAAGGCCGATTATGAATGATTTCAATTCTCATGAACTCGAAATCGCTACAGATCGCCGCTGCCATTATGCGATTAGTAGTAAATATTGACTTGCCCCCTGGTGCCAATGGCAACTCCAAAGCTTCACGTCTTTCAGGTCAAGATCTGTCCGGTACTTCTCGGCCAACAACAGACATACTTGGGATTGTCGCAAACGGGAATCCTGTCGCCCAGGCAGTGTGCCTATGCGGCGTCGATCGTCCCAAAGAGGAGACCCTGCTTTACCACCTGGGGATCATCAGCATCATATCACGACCACATATCTTATGTGCCATATGAGACCACACCACCCGTGCACTGCAGATTCTGCATGCAAAAGCTAGGTTCGTACGAAACGATTCTGCAGCGACCCCTCGAACACGTCATAGACAATGTTGTTCGAGATGGCCACATTTCATATCTAGATCTGTTATCACAACACGTTCCACAGCGCATCCGCCTCAGCGTATCGCAACACAACCAAGACACCAACTCACCACCAACCCAGTCCCTGCACCTTACCACCACCCCACGAACACCCCCAAACCCTGCAATCATCTCTCACAAAACTCAGCCTTACACCATGACGTAGCCTTCACCCACACCCCGAACGACACATGACACTCTCAATCAACCCAACACACCCGGTCGCAGTGTAGCGCAGCTACGTCGCAACTCCCCCGAACCCAACCGCACATCTTTCAGCCCTACTGCCCTAAAGACCCCGTAGCTAGGATCGACGTGTACAACATAAGTGAAGGAACGGGGGTCATCCATGTGCGCCGAGACAGTGGTTTTGACAGGGCTGGCAGGGAGGTGCTGGCGGGAGCGGGACGCGCGGACGACAACTCATCACGACACTACTATCGCGGAAAACGTTAAGCTGTTGCATAGTCAAATAGATAGTTAGTGTAGGTTTGAACGCGTGCACGACTGAGGGGACGGCGTGTCTGAGTTGACGAGAGAGAGGGATGTTGGGCAGCAAGTAGAATGTATCGTGATGTCTTCCATCTACGTGAAATACCATCTAACCCCCAACACCAAAGCCAAAGCTATATCGTGCGATCTAGAGCTTTCCAACTTTAACCTCACACCCCCCAGACACAGTATCGAAGCTCAAACTACTCTTCCCATCCCCCTTCTTCGCCTCCACATGATTCTTCCCCGGCTCATCGTTCTCGCCCAAAAGTTCCAACTCCTTGCCCTGCAAATGCAGCGCACCACTCAAACTCGTGCCATCTACACTCCCCGTCCATTCCTCGGGGTATGTGACATCCAACCCACCGCTCGTGCTCTTATGCGTACTCACCAGCCCAGACATAGCCACGCCCTTCGCCTTGTACGGTGAGCGCAGCGTGAGAGATGTTTGGCCCGAGTGCGTGTGCGTGTAGATCTCGCTCTGGTAATCCCCAGATTTAAACGGCAGAAGATCAGCCGTAACAAGGCCAGCCACGCTATTAATCTCCGTGCGCGACCCGTGGATGAACGTGCCGTCGACAGAACCGACAGTTGTGTTGATGTAGGTTTGGTAGTCGCGCTCAGGGATGTGTTTGCGTTTGAAATCCGTGCGGATACTACCCGAGAGCGAATCCACGCTGAAGACAGCGGGGTTCGTGGAGCCTTCTGCGGCAGGCTGGGGCTCGATGTCGATGTTCACGGAGCCGCTCTTTGTCTTAACGGAAAGGAGGTCGGAGAGGGCGTAGGCGCCGGAGATGGAGCCAGAAATGGTGGAAAGGTATGTTTGGCGCGAGGAGAAGGCGATGGCATCTAGGGTGCCGGTGGTCAGGGAGATGGAGGTTGAGTCTGTGACGGTGAAATTTGTTCCAGAGTGGATTTGCATGCCCATGTGCGTGGTTGCGATGTGCAGTTTGGACAAGGTGGCGCCGGGGGCCATGTAGATTACTACGGACATGCCCAGGCAGGCCTTTCCGGGGCGCACGCCGTCGAAGCCGTCGGGGAAGGAGGGGTCGCCGATTGTGAGGCTGTTGTCTGTGGAGGCGTATCGGACGGCGTTGACGTCGACGGAGGCGGATACGGCGTAGGATGTCTTTACTTGGATGGTACCGGGGGCTTGCTCCGGAGGGGCGGTTGCGACGTGTATCCAGCCTGCTACTCTTCTGTATGGTCCGTCGAGTTGGTGGACGGCTTCTTGGATGCTGAGCTCGCTTGTTTGACCAAAGTCGTGGTGTTCGGTTCGGACATTGTAGTCTTTTCCGCACTTGGATGGCCATCGAATTGGGAAGGATTGTTTGGGTGCTGTGGGTGGCGCTGCGGCGGATGGTGAGGGCCATGGGACGGCGATGAGACTGGGCTTGTCGGAGTCGTCGTCGATGAAGCCCTCGGGGTGGGCGGCGTCACCCTGTGCGGACTGCGCTGAAGATAGAGAGGTAGTGGCAGAGTTCTTGATGGGTATGTTAGTATGATAAAGTAGATCTTTGGAAATATCTACTAACCTGTCTATCCCTTCGGACTGATACCGCAGCAACCATGAGGGCCAACATAGCAGACACGAGCATCATGGCAAGTACCGTGCCGACCACCTTCAACCATGTCTTCTTGAGGCATTGCGACCTAAGACTCCGTCTTCCGTACTGCTCTTCCTTGTAACTCGCATCGCGGGCTTCTCGTCCATCAAAGGAGAGCAGCCTGGCGCCTTCTTCGCCACTCAATCGACTCGTGTAAAGACCAGGTGTAGTAGCTTCGAGGTAAGTAGGCGGCGGCCTCTCATCCGTCCCAGCCTCTTGTCCCACAAAAGCCTCCATAAGCGGTGTCGAGCGGTCATTATACGGCGATGGCTCGATGGTGATCTGAGGCCTCGAGGACCGACTGTTCGCTGACGCAGTATCGATGTACATGATTTCTGGTTGAGATGGAGATTTTGGGTGAATATAGCAAAAGAATGAGTATGTAATAAAGATTGTAACGTGCGCACGCGCAAAGAATGGACCGAACCAGGGTATCAAGAATGTACAAGCAACAAGGAGAGTAAGAGGATGTGGAGGTCAAGAAAGAGGCCAGGCAGCCATCGATCTAAGTAATTATCCCAAGCTCAGGCATTCAAAGCTTGATCTGCAACTCCAAGGACTGGGCCGACATATTGTGCTGCTACAGATTTGTTTCGGTGCTGGAAACGCTGCATGTTTGATGTTGGCTTGGCGAGGGTGTGTGCAAGCGAACTGCCGTTGCTTCCAGAATCTCTAGCAACCCATCCTTTTGCTGTTTCGATTGAACGTGTTTTTAGATACTATCAACGCGTGATGAACAGTCGCATCTCATGGCGGGATGTCTCTGGTGAGGAAAAGCGCAGAGGTTGTCGCTCTTAAGCTTGGGGAGGAGAGGTCGTGGTTGGTGTTGTTGGAGGCGTTGTCGGACGATGGGGACGCTAGGCTAGGGGCTTGCAACGCTGTCGATCAGGCACTTGGCACCTCGGTACAGGCCTACGGCAGCACGCAGATATGCCTGAATTTGACTGGAGTCAACGTGGCGAGTGTTCTAAAAGCCAAGAACTGTAAGATGTCTAGGAGCTTATGGGATACTGCGAGTAGATATCTGTCCGCCATTAATTCCCGCTGGCGGAGTTGAAACTACTTATACATTAACGTACCTAGATATATGCAGTAACAATATATAGAAAACCTTCACCTTGTGTGGCCTAATCCATCCGTTTCAATCATGGTCAAATTCAGATTTCGCACGAGCAAACAACGACGGCAATATTGAAGTGCGCAAGCACGAAATGCTTCCTGTTCGAATTTGCTGCGCAAAAACGTGATTGCGTGCTGTCCCGGACATCATGTCTTATGACCGGGTAATTGGGTGGTTCGACGTGCATACTCAAGCCTCAGTCGAGGGAACATCATTGGATTGGTTTATATGAAAGCGTCGCACAAGTTCGTATATGAAGTTCAGCTGAGTGAGCGTCGAAATATGTATATACGAGGACAGTCTCGTCTGGTAGCGTGTTTTCTTGCAAGACTTCTCATCGCCGCTCGCTGGTAACATGCGACTCCTTCTTGCATTGGCGTTCTTCGTGGAAGCATTCTGCTTCATAGTTGCTGCAAGACCCGCGAGCTGTCGCAGTCCCATAATACGGAAAGAATGGTATGCCGCCCTTGAAGAAAGTAAGTAAGACAGGTAGGAGCTTACGAACCTGTTAGGCGATCTCTTGACAATGCAGAGAAACTGCAGTACATCGCTGCGGTACAATGTCTTTTGGAAAAGCCGGCGGTAACTCCTACTTCTGCTGCACCAGGTGCGCTTTCGCGATATGATGATCTTGTTGCGACACACATCAACCAGACAATGTCCATACATTTCGTGGTAGGTGCGGCATTTTCTAATTGAAAACGATGTTGACCGCCATGAAGGGTCACTTCCTCCCGTGGCATCGTCTCATCACTTCATATCACGAGAAGATATTGCGTGAGGAGTGTGAATATCATGACGCACAGCCGTATTGGGACTGGACGTTGGATACTCCAGCTTCCAAGTTCGTCCAATCGCCCATATTCGACGCAACATACGGCTTTGGTGGTAATGGCCCTCTTGTGCCAGTCAACACGTCGAACAACGAAGTGCCAGGGCGGACTGGAGGCGGCTGCGTACAGGATGGGCCTTTCGTCAACATGACGGTTCATCTAGGCCCTGCTGCGTCGCTCGCAAGAAACGACCAGTGTCTACGGCGAGACCTGGCGCCCGACTACGCCGCCACATATCTGGGCAAAGACAAGTTGGACACAGTCATGGCGCAGGCGGACTACGGATGGTTCGCGCGAACGATGGAAGGTGGTCCAGCCTGGGACGATAGTCAGATTCACGCTGGTGGGCAGTACGTGTTCTATCTTGCAGGGTCCTCGCGGTAATGCTAACGTCGTCTTCTCAGTTTTGGTGTTGGTGGCACCTATGGCCAGATGGGCGATCCGTTCACATCGCCTGCCGACCCCATCTTCTGGCTCCATCATGCCAATCTGGACCGCGTTTGGTGGTCATGGCAGGCGAGGGACCCGGGGAATAGATTGCGCGACATATCTGGGCCGATGGTTCTGCAAGATTGGGACAACGCGCAGGGCGGCAATGTGACGCTGGACTTTCCGCTTTCGCTGGGGTATAATGGCTGGGATGCGAATATTAGCGATGTGATGGACATTGGTAGTCTCTGCTACTCGTATGATGAGCTCTACTGAGCGGTGTTGATCAAGCACATCTTAGACCAACGTAATGTTGTGTGGTGTCGTGATGGATGGTGAAGGCTGCCTGAGAGCGGACCCCCGAGGGCGGGGCTTGGCGGTTGACGTAGCGAATTGTCGCATTGCGGGCGTGGCCTTTCCAAGTTCCACGTCCAGTATGGAAGTCGAATCCCCATAGCAGCCCGCAAACCCCTGATATGGCCGCCCTGCAGAAGCTGTCGCAACTGTCGCAGCCACATTGCGTTCTGCTCGCCGTACAATATGCCACCGAATCCAACATCCTAGCGCTGCGGGCGCTGACAGCACTGCGAGACGGGGATCTGCCGCTTGAGCTGACCCTCAGTATCCTCCTCAACTACCTCCCCGAAGAGAGCGACCCGGCGTCGTACTACGAATATCTCCATGATCTGGCGACTGGATCGCGGTCTCCCGGTGAGAACCCGGGGGCATCGCTAGACATAACATCGGTGGAACAACTGTCGAATTCAAGGGCGAAGAAGAGGAGACATGCGCTGGATCTGCCGCCCGTAGTGCATCCTCTTTATGCGGAAGAGAGTGAGCTGGACCTATTCAGCCACTTTTTAATACACCGCGCCCATCGCATCGACGCGCAGACAGGCCTCCTGGATCTCGTGCCTCAGCTGGTGGTTCCCTTCCTGGGCCACTCCGAATACCTACGCACGTGGTTCATATCGACCGTCCTCCCTCTCCTGCGGCTCAGCTACGAGTACTACCCTCAATCAACTGCGACCACGCTCGACGAATTTGCGGCACTCAAAGGGCGACGTGCCATCGACTACCAGCTCTCCCACGCTCGAAGCGCGACCGATGCAAATACCCACAACGCGGCACGGGATCTGAAGGGCGTAGTCGCCCCATGGCTATGTGGAGCGAACGATCGCAAGAGGCGGAAGATCACACACGAAGGTCGGAGAGCGTCGATCGCCCAGGATCAAGCACGGGAACCAGACGACTGGGATTGTCTGTTCCAATGGCTGCTACATGCATCGAAGGAGCACTTGGCGCTTGTCACGGCAGCCATCTCCGACTGGGATGGCCCTGAGGATATGGACCTTGGTGGCTACGAAGAAGGACGAGACTACGTCGATGACCAACAACAGCGGCAGCTGGAGATGAAGTATGCACGCACGGCGCTCGCATGTCTCTACCTGGTCGATAAGAGCGATATCGCGTCGTTACAGACCGCGCATTCCCTTTTGACGAGGATATGCACGCTCCTGAACTACGACCCTCCTCCAGACCTCAGTATCGGTGTCGCGCTATTACCCAGCTACGACCTGAAGGATCCTCTGCTCCAGGACTCGACTACTGCTCTACTGAGAGAAGATCGTCTACTGGATTCCGACAATGTCATCACACAGCCTGGCGCTGAAGCGTTTCGCAACATTGAGCTCATCATTTTCTCATCGTGTGTCCTATCGACCTTGCAACAACCAGTATCTATCCGGGAGATTGCGAAAATGTCTCTGCGGGACGACTACGCCGAACAGCTATCATTACTCCAAAAGATACTGCACACACTGAACAGCGGCTCCAAGAAAGACAGCGAACAATGGGCCACTATTCGGTCAAAGTTGCTGTGGCTTTGGAACTGGGGTACCGACTACCACGACGACGACCGAAAAGCCCAAGGTGTCTTTGGTTTGCTAGAACGGAAGACGCTGGAAACGGAGGTACTAAAGGCTCTTTTGGAAAGCAACCACTTTCCCCTCGCGATAGACCTGTACATCAAACCAGGATTTGGCGAGCAGCCGCTGCTCTCCTCGGATGTGGAACAAGTCGTGCTATCCTCTGCCATGCACCACTACGACAACGCAAGCAACGGTAATCGCAACAGGGGTGGCATGAAGCGTGCGGCTGATATTATCAATGCTTTCACTCCCCACTTCTCTTCCTCGTCGCGATTCCGTCGGTTCCAAGCACTGCTCACAGCAACACACGCCATGTCATTCTACTCGCTCATACTCCAGCATGGCGTTCCTTTCCAGCCGGTTAATATTCGAGTGAGCCACAATCCGCTGTCGTTGGTGCACAAGCTGCTATCGCAAAATAGTGGTAGCTACACCAAGCTCGACGATCTGGTTTCGATCGGCCAGAACTTGGTAGTCGCCATGCCCTCAACCATCATGGACGAGGAAGCAGGAAACGTGCCAACGGACGCCGCCACGATCGAGCGGAAGAAATCCGCGGCGGAGCAACGAGTGATTGGCATGGCTGTCGAGGCTGCATTGGAAGAAGACGACTTTGAGACAGCCTACTCATACGTGGTCAATCGACTAGCCCCCTCAACACCGTCGCCAACGCCACCAACCTCCTCAAACTTCTTCTCCTTCGGAACCACAGAAACAGAAGACCACTCCGACGACGCCGAAGACGTAGCCTGGCGAGCCGCCCTCCGCGCCGGCCGTCACAACACCTCTCTCTCGTCATCCACCTCCTGGACCCAAGCCAGCAACGCCGCACGCCCCGACCTCCGCCGCCTAGAACAACGCATGGAACTCCTCTCGCAGGCCCTTCTGCTAGCCCCACCCAACCACCTCGAGGAAGTCCTCGGCGTATGGCAGCAATGCGAAGCCGAAATGATGCACCTCCTCGCCCAAGAAACCGAAGCCGAAGAACGTTTCAACGACGCCGCCGACCGCAAACTGCCCGGCGCTTTCGACCTCGACTCCATCACCGTGCAGCCGCAGCGAAGGGAAGTGGGGCGCGGCGCTGTAGAAGAATCGCCAATGGGGTTGTTTGATGTGGCGAGGGGTGCTGCGGCCGCGTTTTCGAAGACGGCGTTTCCGCTCAGGAGTAGTAGTGGGAGTATGCAGGTTGCGCACGGTACGGAACCGCGGTCTGGCAGGGTTAGTATGGATGGCAGTGAGACGGGCAGTATCGATGCGCAGGAAAGGGTGAGGAGGAGGGATATGGTGGCTAATGCTGCGACGGGGGCGCTGGCTAGTGGGATTGGGTGGATGTTGGGGGCGAAGCCTGTTAATGAATGAGGTGGTAGGTATGATGGAAGGTGATGAGATATCCACAAACGATGCTATCGATCTTCTTGTTACCTCCAGGACTTGCGCCATGTACCTGCTACCCATATCTCATGTTACCCTGTGTTCAGCACTTCCGTGTAACAACTCTTGACCTATCTATTCCATGTTGCTCAGCGCTCCTGCCGCTATCCGTCCGCGAGACACAATCTCACCACTGTGTGACTGTGACCCAATCTCCCCACTCACCTCACTTCATCTCTTCCCCACTCCCTTCCTTCAACATCACTTTCACCGCCGCCGGCTAGACAAATCTCACTCTTACACTCTTAGTAAACCCATGCCGCTGATTATCGTCACTCCAATTACCACAACGCCAGTGATCCACATCCCTCCTACCGTACGTTTGTACCTTGAGTACCAGCCAATCGCACCTTCCGCGCCCTCACCGCAAATGCGACTTCCCCACGATCTTGACCCCGCATCCAGGGCCGCGACTGCCTCACCGAGTGTCTTCGCCTAAGGACGCGCGGTCGGGCGTCGCCTCCCCGGATCCTTTCACCTCAGTGCGTTTGCATCAGATAACCACGTAACTTGCTCAGCTTTCGAGGACGGCTAGCGGGCGTTATATACAGCTCGCTCGCCCTTTATCCTTTTCTCCCTCCTTCGTCAATGCTATTCGGGTTGTTGAAGCAGAACAAACCAGACTCACTCACTCACTCTCACTTCACTCACACACCGCGCCAAATCATCTCACGCACATCAATCACTCACTTCACCCACTCACCAAACCAACCAAACCAAGCCATCTCACACACCACACCAACACCACCTTCCCTCTTCGCACCCACGACTCCAACTCACGAATCCCCGCCAAAAATCTCACCACCAACATGTTCGCCGCCATGTTCACCACTATTCTCCTATGCGCCCTCTTGGGAAGCGCCGCGACCAGCGCCACGCCCACACCCAGTCCCACCACCACCGCAGACCCCAGCGTCCAAACCCAAGTCCGCGCCCAAACCTTCAAAGAAGCCGAATGCGGCGGCGCCTACGAGTTCCTCTGGGTTGATCCAAATGTCTGCTATGGGCTTTCTGATGGGGTGAAGAGTATCAGGGTTGTGGGTAAGGATGGGGATATCAAGTATAACGCTCGTATGTTTACGTTCTTCTTACTCTTAACTGAAGTGAGTTCGATGGGATGAATTTAGCTAACGTTGGTTGTGGTAGTGAACACCTACCCCAAGCCCGACTGCGGCGGCAGCTTTACTCTCCTCCCGATCTACGGCGACAAGACCTGCTTTTCTGTCGGTCTGGATGTGTCTATCAAGTTGAGCATTGGTCAGGATCCCTGAAGGGGTTCTCGTCTGGGTAAGTCTTCCACTGCTGGCGGCTATCGAGTCTCGATGTTGTCGACATGTGAGCTAATGCGTTCAGTGCGCTGCTCATGAGGCGGCTGGGGCTAGGGCTTTCGGATCGGAAGACGAGGACAAAGATGATGGGTGTGAGAGATTGGGATAGGTGTCACTGGTATACCCAGAGAGTGTGCAAAAAGGAACGGGACTGGAGCTGAGTCTCATACGACACTCTTCTACCACAGATTCTACTACGATCGACTCACTGACAATCTGAAGAGTAAAATGAAATCATGACGTGTCAACACACACACAGCTCTTAGCTTCTCCCACATAACATGCCACACCACCATCACCCTTGTCGACCCCCGCACTCTCTCTTTCCTTTTCACACCCACGCCTTCTCCCAGCCTGGTCACCAAAAAACGGCAAAAAAGAAGGCAAAAACATACAACAGCGGGGATTCGCTAGTGGTCACCCACCTAACTACTAATCCGCCGGTATCATGCTTGTATATGGCTGAGCGGACGGGAAGCCTAATTTTCATGATCCTATGGTCGTATGTATCAATCTAGGAAACTTTTGGCATTATACCGTTGTGTTGGCAGAATGTGAAAGCTTCGGGAGCTGTGCAACTCACCACGGCAGTACCCCGGGAAAATAGCAATACGAACCCATACGGCATCACTCTACCGATATTAGCCTAATCTACAGTGTTACTGTAACTGGGCATGTGCACAGACTTGTGCACAGTAGAGCCAAGTCTCTATGCCCCGAAACATCGTAGACTGAAACGCGCAAAGTGAGAAAGAGAGCGGACCACGGACATTATGCCCAACATGGCGATTTGTTCGTGTGATCGTGTTTTCTACCTTTGGACTAGCGAGGTGGTATGATGCGACGTTTGGGAGGTGATGCTGGGGTGTAAACGACCAGGAGGATTTCTTTGTAGGGCTGGCAGCGCATATATAGGTCGGCTTTGTCCACAGCGAAGAGGTATCATCACCACAACTACTATCATCTCCTCTATCCTCTTCACACACACACCCAACCCCAAAAGTCAAAAGCACATTACCAGTTCATCCTTCCACCAAACACCCCCAACCATCATGCGATCAACCTCCCTCCTCACAGTCTTCGCCCTTGCGGCCGCCATCATCGCTTCCCCAACACCACAACCACAACGCGGATCCACCCCCGCACCCGGCACCCCGGTCGACCCCGGCGTCAGAGTCCCCAAGGGGACTTTCTGCACAGCATCAAACGATCCAGACGTCATTGGTAAGTTTTGACTGTACGAAGTGCATGCGAGACATACACTGACTTCGTACCTTTACTGCAGGTTGCAACACGGGCGATGGCGGCACCTTTAATGTTATCAATGGGAAGATCAGTGGGTGTGCGGGATGTACGCCTGAGAATGGGTTTGGGAGATAGGAATAAGGGTGGAAGGGATGGAGTGGATGGATGTATGAGGGGGTTTGGGGGAAGGAGGGACCGAGG